>NW_027315746.1:16402136-16662136 GCF_026437365.1 Eucyclogobius newberryi
TTATTTGTGTATTGTTAGATCACAGACACATAAAAGCCTTTGTTTGCGCCCCGAGAAGCCCCCGAGACTCCCCTCCGTGATCCTCTGCTAATCAGCCGCTAACACTCATAACGGACAGAGGCTAATCTGCGGCGTAATCCCAAAACTCAGATGTGAGTTTGTCAAAGGGGAAGGTCCTCGGTGACGTCTTAGTGGTCAGGATTTTTCAAAGTAGGTGTGTAAACTTCATCATACGCAGACAAACAGCAGAACAATGAGCGGCTTGTCAAAGGATTAGCACAGACTGATTTTGCTGTTTTAGCCTCGTATACAATATATTACATTTACTCCATTTAAGTTTGTCTGTGTACGTTTGAGTATCTTTCCAATGTTTATCGTTCATGCCTGAGTAACGGCTGCAGACATTTAACAATAAAACAGCATAACAACTCTCGTATTATTCAATATTACTAATATTTCTGCCACTATCATGACCGTTGCATTAATACTAATGTCATTGTACTGCTGTCAAACTACTACCTCTGCACTATTGACTTTACTAACTGCAGATTATCTACACATGTATGAATATCATGTAGGCCTATATTGATCATTTTAAAGAATGCTGGACAAAGAGCTGATCAAAAAGTAAATGGAGTAAAAGTAAAAGTGATCTTTCTGCACTTTAATGACTTAAGTTTACAGTTATTTCAAGTCTTTTGAGAGCGTTTTTTAAAAAGGACAACACAGCTCAAAGCAGCATAGACAATATTTTTGATAATTTGCCATCTTGCCCTCTTTTACTAGTGCCACATGTCTCTTTCTCTCTTGTCAGACTGTGATTGAGTGATCGCATGACTGAACTGCTGATCGGTTGTTTATGTCTGGTCTCTTATCTCCCATTGAGCATATCTCCCTGATCTCTACAATTCTTCTGATTGAGAACAAAGAAACTGTGTTGCTCTTGTTTACATATAACGGCTCCAGGTTATTAATATGTAAATTTGTTTGGCCTCTCGCTCTGAACATTTGACGTAAGTAGCTCTGGCCGATACAAACTAAATGCATATATATAATGTATGTTCAGAGTCAGAGTTAGAGTGTGCAAAGATGAGCTGTAGACGTGGATGAACGTGACCCCGCGTGGCCCCGGGCCCTACCTGACAGTCCGCCGCCTCATTGGCTGAGTGAACTCACCTGTTCAAATACATCCGTCCTGAAACATGCCTCAGGAGACAATTCAACTGAGGCAATGTATCGCTCACAATTCCTTTAGTGCAGGATGTAGAAGGTGGATCCTCACTTACAGAGTACTTTATTACTTATGCTAGATTTACCTGGGCTTGTATTAAAACATAAATGTCAAAACACACTATTATTAAAACACAAATGCTTAGCTTGTATCTATTCAGCATGGATATGGATATGTTCTCTCCTGTGTTCTCAAAGTGGCCAAAAAGAACAAGAAAAATATATATATACATCAAGATTCTCTTAAAATGATTTGAGAAAGAAACACGAAAGTTTTCTTATTCAAAGTTTTCTTATTTTAAGGAATTCAAATTGTATTTTAAGACAAAGTCAAAAATACTCAATATAAGATGAATAATATTTACTTCTATCACTTTTTAACTTCTTATCTTATATAAGATTTAATCTGTTTTCAAGTGAAAGAACAAAGTGGACCATTGAATAGTTTTAGAATGGCTTGATCCAAATCAGAACAAATATAAAACCAGATGTTAATATTAAATAAACTACTAGTATTTTATGTTCAAAATTACATTTAATACAGATTATATTTGAATTAATATGAAGTATGTCTTGCATTTTATTGATGTTAGTGATGTTTTGCATTGTGGCATCACAAGTGTTTGACCCTCAGTGTTTGTTCCCTCACTGAGAGGGTCTAAGTTCAGGGGATGTTGGGATATTTGATCATTACAAACACTGTTTAATCTGTTTCTCACTGTCGCCCTTCGAGGCACCTGCTGCTGTGATTTTGGGCGTTACAAAACTGAACTGAACCGAACTGAACTGCACCCCTGTAGCTGCTTGTCAACAAACATTTTCCTATTTGTCAGCTTTCTAACTCAGTGTGAACGGCCCGTGGCGAAGTGCCCCTGCTCTCTCCTCTATCACTCTTGTGTCTCACCGTACAGGCCTTGGATTTTGATGTTGTTGGAGACAATGGACAATTTGGGCGATTTCCTGCTCACCAGTGTCGTATGAATCTGTCCCGAGGCTGTGGCGGTTTCAGAGCCTTTTGTGCGCCCGTCCTGGTCCATGGAAGTCCGACTTCCCTCTTTCTCTGCTCCCGTTTCATGTGGCTGCTGTGAATGAGCCCGGTCCGCGGCTATTGTGGCGTGATTTAGTGATTTACCAGATGGATCCAATGACCGAGGTTTGACGGCCAGTGTTAACCTGCGTATTTGATACCGGCAGCCAGCTTTTCACAGGGATAGTCTCTCTACATAAGACAAGTGCATTGTGGGAGACAATGGCTTTTGTTCAATTAGATAATGGAAAAGGTTTCGCAGAGGGTATTCATGTTGCCTTGTGATTAGACGGTTTTTAAGCCCAAATTTGCCTCTATCCTTTGATTTCTCAGAAGGAATAAGACACATAACGTAATGAACACGTTTGGCTTGAAGAGTGTGCGTGTCGGTTAAGTTGAATTGACAAGTAGCATAAAAAGATGACATGTCGTTGGACAAATAGGACTGACACAGATGGTGGAAATAATTTTAATCTTCTAAATGTGGCTGCCCCAGCATGCACCTGTCCTGAGGGTAGAATTGAATATATAACAGGGAACATATTGCTGACTGGGCTGTATTTGATGTGACAATATTGTAGTAGTTCATATTATGTCGTCTGTTGTTGTTGGATTGGATTTTTGTGTCATCGACATTGTACTTGTGCAACTGATGATTTGAAAATATTCCCTTGGACAGATTCAAGATAACAACGACCGAACACGTTGCCCTCTTCCTTGTCTGCCTTCCATGAAATAGTTCCTGTTGTGGTTGTTCTTCCTGGATAAACAGGTTTGAGGAGTCGATCAGTCGTGTGGGAAAGACCAAAGGGACTCCGGATGTGTCACCGAGGATCCAGCTCGGTGTAACATTTCCTACAGAGGCACAAGGAGCTGATGAATCATAAAGAAAAGATGCATATCTATAATCTCTCACATGGTTAGTTTGACGCGGGTACAATAAAAAAAAATGTAAGATGGAGAAATATTTTATTGTAACAGCTTGAAGTAGATTATTTGTCCACATAAACTGGTTCTAAACGTATGACCACAGCAGACTTTCAAAAGGATCGGCTTGTGTGCCACAATTACACACAAAAAGTATTGAACTTGATTTTGAAAAGTAACAATCTTTCGTTTGACAAGGTTTCAAAGGGACACCATTTTCATAAATAAAGACATTTCATCTTCCATCCTAAACACTTTCCTCAACACATGTGACGATAGTCTTCCTTGTTCTGACCTGTGGTGACCTCTGAGTGGACGGCTGGACTGAGCACGTCTCCTTGTCCTTATCACACATGTTTATGAGTCGTCTGTTGACCGTAATGACAGCAGTTAGTCCTGTTAAGTAGCATGCAGCCCATAAACTGAAGTTTAAAAACAAAACCGTAATATGATTTAGTAGAATTGAGTTCTACTTTGTAACATAGTTGAGAGGAGAAGGTGAAAATCTCAAAGGACATGATTCACTGAGACATTTCTAAGAAATAACAGTGCGATTCATATCACTTTCAGGAAAAACTCATTTGCTCTTGAAGTTATTGTTTACACAGTTTGATGTGGACATTTTGGTCTGACATGAGCAGTTGTGTACTTTTGTCAGTCATGCTTACAGGACATCAATCAGCACAGAGAACTGCATTGTGGGAAACTGGCAGGAGAGAGGCGGAGAGAGGCTCGCCGTGTCAGAACGGTCCAACATTCAAAGTATCTTTATCGGTTGGCGCTGGTGCCGTTACAGCAGCAGCATCTACATAAAAATCTCGGTGGTAAATGAGCGTCCCACCAGGGCTTTGAGGCCCTCTGCATCAGACCGGCCGCTTCCTCTTTACATTACTGAGTTTGTGATTGTGCTGGGGCCTCTGGGGAGCCTCAACGTGCCCTCGGCCATGTGGAGGCTGCAGTGCATTTGTGTGTTTGTAACAGTTTCAGCTGCTACTGACCAGACTGTGCAGCATGGTGGTGCAGCGAGTAGACCCAAGCCTCATAGCAAGAAGGTTTAGGGTTTAACTCTCGAGCAGTGTGCGGCATTTCTGAGCAGAGTTTGTTTGCTTTTTCTCCCTGTTTGTGCAGGTTTCCTCCAGGTGCTCTAAACGTGTACTAGACTCCCCTAAAAAAGACATTCTGAAACTACACTTTCAGATAAAAAAAACACTGTGTCCCCTGCACTTACGCATATTCACATTCTCATTTGTACGTTTAATTCCCTATTAAATGTTGCACTTATTGTATTTTTGTTTTGTATGATGTACATCTTAAAACATCACATGACATATCAATATATACTATACAAATACATCTATTATTAAGATATTCAGTAATGTTTTAAAACAACACACATACTAAACATCCTGAGGGGAATACCTGCTTTTGTCTCTGTCATATTTCATGTTTGATGCACAGAATACACAGTAAAACAAACTGGCAGCACCTTCCTTTTCATGAGCCTGAAGTTGTTGCTTTTGAGATTGCGATCACTCTGACATGCGTGTGATTCTCCATTCCCGGTACATTTGTTTGCTTGTGTCATCTTATGAGCGGCTGGCTGTTTCTCCACCAGGATTTGGTTTGTTTGTTCTGCTCCTCACGTCGTGCAGGTGCCACAGAACACCGTCCACAGCTCTGGGATTAGACTTGGAAACCTGCCCATATCTGCACTTCTCGTGATATCAGCCAGACTTCATTCAACACCTGATAGAATCCTCCTGGTGCTCGGCCAGCCTCCTGCGTGTCGACGACAGGTGGCGTTGGTCGAATTTGAAGCAATTATTATTAAGTGTCAGGTTTGAATAACACGTTTGCTGATGATGACACTGTTTTATACAAGGAAATCGAGATATCGAGCCAAACATTATATGCAAAACTAGCTTGTCAAGTATGTCGGCTGTATTTAAAATATATTGAACAAGCTGGAAGTGCCTCTGTGTCATGAATATGTTGCATTTATGTGATAACAATAATGCATTAGCCCTATATATAACCTATATTAGCTAAAAATCACCTTATTGTCATTTGGATTTGGTATAATAAGATAGATAGTTAATTAATAGATAAGATAATCCTTCATTGTCCACACATGGGGAAATTTCATTGTTGCAACACAGGTAGATACAGAGGAAAAGAACAGATAACTTATAGGAAGTTATAAGAACTCTTAAAAACTCCTATAGACAAAACCTTTTCTTTCCAGATAAGGAATGGAGGGGAAAAAATTAATAAAAAAATAAAAATAAAATAAAATAAAATAAAATAAAAATAATAACTCAAGATATACAATTTTGTCAATATTTCCCAGCCCTAATCATTTCCCAACTTTATAGAAGGTCCACATATCTAAATGAATTGTTCTGCTTGTACAAACCTGTATACTACCTGGTCAGCATTAGATTATCATGAAAATAAGCTTAAATATGTTTGTTTTCTCCTGATCTTCGAAAGTCTGTGCCATGATACTTTCCCAATCATCAAAGGATCATTATTACTGTTAAGTTCCACCACTGAGAGTCCCAAAGCAGCTGTTGGCAAGTCGGGTCTGTTCAATTTCCGTCTCCTCTCATTAATGCGGCTCTGAAATAAAAGTCTCCAGAGAGGCATAATTTCCTCCGTTGAGCTCCAAAACACACACTTTGGTCTGTCTCCATCACGGCCCCGATCAGTTATGGACCGGGGAGGTAAAAGATGTTGGTCAAGTTATTGCATTAACAAATCGGTGTACGGGACATTTCTCCAATTCTTTCAGCTCTAGTACAATTCCTGCAAAGTAACAAGAAAAGTTTCAGCAAGAACTTAGTTGGGACCTTGTTAAAACAAATAACATTTAGACATAAGTTTAGCCTCCAACTCCCTGAGAGCGATAGTGCGGTAAATTTGCCTGATTTGTTTTGCTACTTCTGGGCTAACGCGACTAGAGCACACAGAGTTCCTCCGAGCTGTTTGAGTCCCTAATTCACACAAACCTCTACTTAGTCTTCCAACACATTAATTGCCCTTGTGTCATTCAGAAAGTTGATTTGCCCCGTGGCTAAATTCCTAAGATGTGTGTGACAAAATTCTGCTGCTCATTAGAAGTAAACGCTGTCATTACTGTCATTCCGGACATGATCAAGGACTGAGGCTCTGGGAACTCACTCATGGGTGCAGTTCAAAATCTGAATGTGAGCGGGAACACTCACATTCAGAGAGGAATTGGGAGTGAGAGGAATTGGAAGTGTCTCGGCAGGGGACGGGCGTGGGCTCTAAGTCCACATACACTCAGTTACGTTTACTACAAATGTGATTACTCTAAAGTGACCAAAGCTTTATTTCGACACTTCATTAAAAACTGTATGTATTTGTTTGTCATTTAAAGTTATTCCTTCCAATTACAGTAGCTTCTAATTTCACTTAGACATTTACTTTTGGAAGACACTATTTGGACCATTTATACAAGATCCTGGGAAAAAATGAATGCACTGCTGGACAACGAGGCCACACCCATAGTAGTCAAAGCTGAAAGTACATTTATACACTCTATGTCTCTAATGATTACTTTGATAATACCTGGTGAATATTTCATTTTCAGTCGAGGGGCAGTTTTTGAAGAAAAGTTTAAAATGACAGGAAGTAGAGCGGAGAAAAAGAATCCCTGTATATGTATGTCATCAATATCGAATTCCACACAAACTGCATTGACAGTGAATGATGAGAAAAGTCTTACAAAAATGTTGGATTTATTGCTTGGATTTGATCAGTTGTGGTTGTCACTTTTTAGTGTGGTGTCCTCAGGCTTCTCCCTCTCTCCTCTGAACTGGGTGAGGCAATGTGCCCCATATGAGGATGAGATGTGTTCACGTTTAGCACTTGTTGAGTCATTTAGACTTGTTATGTCACTTTCTAAATTCTTTCTTATTTTAAATGAAAGTTTCTGTGGTGTGTTTTGACAGTTGGTTGAGAGTCTGAGGAAGGAAAAGGGAAGGGATCCTATAAAGGACCCACTTCCTGCTTCCGAAGAGTGCACACGCTTTTTTGCTCGCTCCGCTTGCTATCGCTGCTTTCCTTATTTATTTTGCTTTTTAATCAGTTTTTGTCTTCCAAACATTTTTGCTTTAGACTTTTTCAAGTAAACCAAGGATTTTAAGAACATTTTTCCAGTTTTAACGACATATCTGACGCCAGCGACATGTCCGGGAGAAGAAGTGAGAAAGACTGTGAACGCTGTCGGAAATATCAACAAGAAATTAATGAGCTGAAAACACGGATATTTGTTTTGGAATCTGAAAAAGTTCTTCACGATACCATTCCTGTGTCAACCAACGGTAAGAAGAGCACACTTTTTACAAGAAAAACTGCTACTTTCAACCTAAACCGCAGTGACTCTGTCGTTTCCAAAACTGTCTAAAAACCAGAAAGACCAGGCTGTTTCTTGGAACAAACTTGGAGCAAAGCCTAAACGATACAAAGATAACGTGAAGTCACCTAAAATACAGCTCACCAACAGATTTTTACCACTTTCAGAGATGGAATTAAATGAAAAAAGGAAAGATGACGTGGCCAAAATACAGCGAGGAGGATCTGCCAAGGTCACGCAGATTGTTTTAGTTGGGGACGGCGCGATAAGTCACATGACGCATGAAAAGATAAATACACATTCTTTTCAAAGCTCCACTGTTTCTGAGATAACGTCACTCCTTCCAAATATTATGGCTAAGCATGGAGGAGCTAAACAGCTGATTGTGCACGTGGGTGCAGTGGACATGCGGCGGGAACAGACTGAAGTTTTGAAAAAAGACTTCTTGAAGTTATTCGACGTGCTTGATAAAATGGAAATCAAAACTTTCATAAGTGGACCTCTTCCAAACATCGACAGGAGGATAAACAAGTTTAGCCGGCTTCTTCAGCTGAACACATGGTTGTCCAAAGAGTGTACCCCTAGAGGACTACACTACATTGAGAACTTCTATCTATTCTGGAAACGAGAGGACCTGTTTAAGAGAAATGGCCCCCACCTATGCAGAGGTGGAGTGAGGGTGCTGACAGAGAACCTGCTCCACGCTCTGAGGCATTGGACTGGGCCTGGACAGGGTCCTGAGCAGATAGTTAGAGGAGAGAGGAATGAGAGAAGAATTCCTGCTCCATCAGCCAGAGACCGAGCCAATGTTTCAACATCAAAAGCACCACAACCTCAGCCTCAACCAAAGGATTCATCAGCAGCTGCTCCACCACCACCAGCAAAGGATTCAGCTCCAGCTGCTCCACATTCACCTCCACCGCCTCCAGCAAAGGAACAATCTTCAAAGGCCTTGGACCCATCTGTGACAAGCCCAACAACATCCCTGTCATCGCCCCTGCCTTCACACCAGCCCTGGGTTCCCCCTGCAACATCTACTCCCACTAAAGATTCATCATTCTCCTTCTCATCTCCACTCTCACCCATGGGCCTTCCCAGCCATTTTGAAAGTCTGATCAAATCAGGCATTAAGATGGCTCCACTCACGCCCAATATAGCAAGGGCTATGCCGACTACACCAACAAAAGCCCCACCACCCATCCCCCCTCGCCTCTCACCTGGTCCCAAACTCTCCTTGGCTACAAAAGCCCCACCACCCATCCAACCTCGCCTTTTACCTGGTATCTCCCATAGCTAGGATGCACTGGGTCTCAGCGTTGCCGGGACTTATTGTCACATTAAAAATCAAACCAACCCGGGGCCCTATGTAAAAAGAGCCCCCCCTAGTGCTATTTCTGTAGTCACATCATCACACAGATGGAAAAACAAAATGCGAGTCAGGCCCAATCTGAGAAATGTGATTCATATTCCCTGTGAAAAGATAAAGCCCAGTCCCACTGAAACTAGTCTGAAACTTGCTGTGCTAAATGTCAGATCCTTATGTAACAAATCTCTCTTAATTAATAATTTTATTTCTTCTTATAATCTTGATTTTATGTTTTTAACTGAAACATGGCTTGACAAAAACACAGGAAATGTAGTTCTGATAGAATCTGCTCCACCCAACTTTAAGTTTGAATCTGAAACACGAGAAAACAAAAAAGGGGGTGGAGTCTGTGCTGTCTTTAGAGATGAAATAATTACCCGCAGGTTGTCTTTTGGGGTGTTTTCATCATTTGAGTATGTATCCTTTAAAATGGAGCTAAAACGGTCTCCATCCATTCTCTTCATTGTTTTATACAAGCCTCCCCAGCACTGCCAAAGTTTTATTGATGATTTTACTGAGATGCTTTCAGTCATATGCACAGACTTTGATGGTTTGGTCATCACAGGTGATTTCAATGTGCATGTTGATAATATTTGTGACAGAAACGCTAAAGAGCTTGATGCTGTCCTTGAAACCTTCAGTCTTACTCAGCATGTGAGAGGCCCCACCCACAGCAAAGGACACACTCTAGATCTCATAATTACAAAGGGGGTAAATATTTCAAATGTTAATGTGATCGATGTTGCTCTGTCTGATCATTTCTGTGTCTTCTTTGACCTGTCTGTTTCTCCCCAACCTCCGGTTGGTCCTGCAGTTGTTCAGAGGAGACACATAAGTGATGGCACAGGTGCACTGTTTATGGAAATGATAAACTTTGAAAATGTCTCATGTTCTAATGTAAATGATTTGTTGAACTCTGTTACATCTAGTATTTTGAATGTTCTGGACACCATCGCCCCTATAAAGGCTAAAATGGTTAAAAATAAGCAGAAGGCGCCGTGGAGAAATGATGATTCGGTCAGGGCACAGAAAAGGGAGTGCCGCAGGGCCGAACGGAAATGGCGCAAGTCAAAGCTCCAGGTTCAAAAAGAGATTTACAAAGAAAAGCTGAACATGTACAACTTAATCTTATGTAGAACTAGGGAAAGATATTTTTCTGAAATAATAGGAAGCTGCAGTAACAACTCGCGTGTCCTGTTTGCCACAGTAAACAGATTAACAAACCCTCCAGCTCAGCTGCCGTTAGAACTCATTTCCACATCCAAGTGTAATGAGTTTGCATTATTCTTTAATGACAAAGTTCAGGGCATTAAAAATGCTATAAATCCCACAATGCAAAAAATTACCCTAAAACCACCCAGACACTTAGAGCTAACTCACTTTGCACCAGTAACTGACAAAACTGTCCATGAGATCATCACCAGTCTGAGTTCATCTACATGCTGCCTCGATGTGTTACCCACCAGATTTCTAAAGTCTGTGCTGAACAGTTTGTTAGCACCATTCACTCACATAGTTAACATGTCGCTTCAATCTGGAACATTCCCAATGTCTTTGAAAACTGCGGTCATAAAGCCTCTCCTAAAGAAGAGCAGTCTTGATGCCGCAGTACTGAGTCATTACCGGCCCATCTCTAATCTGCCATTTTTGGGCAAAGTCCTTGAAAAGGTTGTTTATCAACAGCTCACAGATTTCCTCTTAATAAACAACTCATTTGATGTTTTTCAGTCAGGTTTTAGACCTCATCACAGCACTGAGACTGCTCTTGTCAAGGTGACAAATGACATCCGCCTGAACACTGACACGGGCAAAGCCTCAGTCTTAATTCTGTTAGATCTGAGTGCTGCTTTTGACGCTGTCGATCATGGGATCCTCTTACAGAGACTAGAGGACTGGGTGGGCATCACTGGCACTGCCCTAAACTGGTTAAGGTCCTATCTGGAAGACAGGAAGTACTTTGTTGAAATTGGTAGCTGTGTCTCAGACCACATGACCCTGACCTGTGGAGTGCCCCAAGGGTCAGTCCTGGGTCCCCTTCTGTTCAACCTCTACATGCTGCCGTTAGGTCAGTTGATACGCAGTGAAAATGTGTCCTATCACAATTATGCAGACGACACTCAGATCTATGTTTCACTATCGGCAGGTGACTATGGACCAGTGGATTCACTCTGTCACTGCATCCAACAGATCAGTTTGTGGATGCAAAACAACTTTCTCCAGCTGAACTCAGACAAGACTGAAATAATCGTTTTTGGCCCACAGAAACAAAGAGAAAGTGTTAGCGGTCACCTTCAGAGTCTCGCTCTAAAACCTACAAACCAAATTAGAAATCTGGGGGTAATAATGGACTCAGACTTGAACTTTAATAGCCACGTCAAATCAATAACATCAGCAGCTTTTTACCATCTAAAAAACATTGCCAAAATCAAAAATATAGTGTCAAAACCAGATTTAGAGAGACTTATCCATGCGTTTGTCTCCAGTAGATTAGACTACTGTAACGGCCTGCTCACTGGTCTCTCCAAACGAGTTGTAAAACAGCTGCAGTACATCCAGAACGCTGCTGCTCGGGTCCTGACTAGAACCAGGAAGTATGAGCACAATAGTCCTGTTCTCAGGTCTCTGCACTGGCTCCTGTGGCTCAGAGAATAGACTTTAAAGCAGCTCTGCTTGTGTACAAGTCTCTCCATGGCCTAGCACCAAAGTACATCTTGGATATGTTAGTGCCATATGAACCATCTCGGACTCTGAGGACCTCAGGGACCGGCCTCCTGCTGGTGCCCAGAGTCAGGACAAAACATGGGGAATCTGCGTTTCAGTTTTATGCAGCTAAAATCTGGAACAGTCTTCCTGAAGATGTGAGACAGGCTTCAACTCTGACAATGTTCAAATCTAAGCTAAAAACAGTTTTGTTTAGCTGCGCATATGACTGAAAGGATTTTTTCTTTGCACTCTTCTCTTTTGTTTGTAATTTTATTAGTTTAGAAAATCAGTTGGATTGATAATTTTTAATTTAGTTAATTTTATTGTATTTCTGTTTCTGTAATTTCTTTGTGATTTGAATGCATTTTTCCTGCTGTGAAGCACTTTGAATTGCCTTGTGTATGAAATGTGCTCTACAAATAAACTTGCCTTGCCTTGCCTTGCCTAAAGATGAGAGACGAATACTTTGGACAGCCCCTTCACATCTATCCAGTATAATACAAAGGGTAATGGGCCAACATGAGTTTCTAGTATGTAATCCCCATGATATTTAGAATTTAATTTAATTGTTGCCCTATGATTGGTCCTATGATTGGTCCTATGATTGGTCCTATGATTGGTCCTATGAGTGGTCCTATGATTGGTCCTATGAGTGGTCCTATGAGTGGTCCTATGATTGGTCCTATGAGTGGTCCTATGATTGGTCCTATGAGTGGTCCTATGATTGGTCCTATGAGTGGTCCTATGAGTGGTCCTATGAGTGGTCCTATGATTGGTCCTATGAGTGGTCCTATGATTGGTCCTATGAGTGGTCCTATGAGTGGTCCTATGAGTGGTCCTATGATTGGTCCTATGAGTGGTCCTATGAGTGGTCCTATGATTGGTCCTATGAGTGGTCCTATGAGTGGTCCTATGATTGGTCCTATGATTGGTTGATTAAGATTCAAGTTATATTTGACCTTTGTATACCGTATTTATATATATAGCAAATTACATATGTGAGGTTGTATGTCAATTAATCGGTCAATGGTGTCTAAGTCGACCAAAATCTGTATCAGTTGATTAATTTATTATTTAGATAATAAGGATTTATCTGGGACAACAGTAAAAAGGAGAAGACGTGGAGTGAGTTAGCTGATGATTTTTAAGTGAACTTTGAAGTGAAGCCTTATTATTTGTTTCCTAATTTCTGTATTGAGCTCTGTTCCAAAGTTCATCCAAATGTTCGTGAGAATTCTTAAAACTGCCGTTGCGCTGTTTTCATCAGGTTCTCAGTGCAAACCCAACATGACCCGCTGGACTCCTGAACAGCTTTGTTCTGTCATGTGTGGATTCCATTAGGCTTAAAATCCCTCCGCTCCTCCTCAGTCATGACTCTCAATAATGTTACACCAACAATAAAGATGTCACAATGTCACTATACAAAATAATGTGGGCGTGTCTTGCTGACAGAACGTTTACTTATTTGAACTTAGAACATATTTACACACAATGAGAGTGGGAGTAGGAGCGCTCCTTTTTTTCACCCAGAGGTTTTTTCTTGCTGAGAAGGGTCTAAGAACAGGGGATGTTGGGACATTTGCTAATTTCTAATGAACATTGTTTAATCTGTTTTTCACTGTCGACCGTCGATGCAACTGTTGTCGTGATTTCAAGCGTGACAGATTTCTATATCAAGTTTTAGATCAATGGTTCTATTGCTGTTGTTTACAAGGAACATTCTTCTTATGTTTTAGTTTAATACTAAGTACCAGGGGAGAAGACATAGTATGTATGTATACAGGCATCTACTGGATAAAAACAGGAATTTATAGATTTATAGTCATTTATTTGTTGTAAATATGAATAATAAAATACTTTACTGAACTTTATACATGAGATTGCAGTCTTTGTGTTCTCTCTAGTTCTTTATTCTAGAGCCTGTCAGTGCACACAATGGACTCTGCCCTCTCATTGACAGGGCCCATACCTGATGCTGAGTCTTCCCTTGGCTCACTGTTACTTTAACACTTCTCCTCATGCCTTGATCTTTACACGAGAGATTTGAGCCTCTGTTTCTGTTCATTTAATGACAAGTCGACTAACACATCCTGAGCTGTAAGCCCTTTGTTTTCATTGCCTCTCTAAATACGAGGAGGCCTCTGCAGGTGGAGGGGCAAGTTTCGGATGGTGTTTTGTCAAGGATTGCAACATGGCTTTATTACTGATATTTTACACATAGTTGTAAGTTATATCTTGCTTGTTAAGATATTTCTGAGGACAAAAGGGTGGAATAGTTGCTTGATACCCACAAGCAATGACAAAGAAAAAATAAGATCAACGTTCAAACGTGTCTGAAAAGGGCCATAAATCACCCGTTAAACACACATTTATAAAAGCCACAAATTCTCTAATGGGGAAATTTTCCTCTTTCTTTGCCTCTTTAGTGGTAACAAAGCTTTATTCAGACCAATAAACAAGCCCTGACAGACAGAGTGTCTGTGAGTGTGTGCCTGTGTCCTCTCCAGCTGAGCCTCGTGCTGTTATCCTGGGACCCTGGTGGAGTTTGATATCGTCCCCTGCCGTGCTCTCTTTAGGCCCTCTTTAGTGCCTGTCGGGACAGCCCAAAGGCCAGGGCAAGCCTGTGATTGTAGCCCCCCGCGGTGCAGGGAATAAGCACCTGCCCCCTTTCAATTACACCCCGGCCCTGCCCCATGAAACGCGGGGCTTTACGGCTCTTATCCAATATGAACCCCAGGCAATAGAGGACGAGCAGAATGGGACAGCAGCAGGTAGTAATGGTGCTTAAATGGCAACAGGCATTCCTCAGTGTGAAGCCTCCTCCAGCTGCAGGAGACCAGGCTGGCAGCAGGCGAGGGCTGGAGCGGAGCCAGAGCTGATCAGGGCAAGGAGCATGTCTGCACAAGAACATTCCAGCACACCAGGAAAACCTGTGTGGAATTTAAATGTGCCTTAAACTCTTACTATAGAATTACATAGTTTGCTTCACTTCGTGTTCCTGTATGTCAAAGTATGTCAGTGCATGAGACATTCAGCATAATAATAATGCTTCTTAAAGTGTAGTTTTGTGACTTTTGCATGGACCGAATGTGGTGAACTTGACTGATAACAACATATTATTGACACAAGCTTGTTATTTAGTTATTTTATTTCATTTTATTCTACATGAGATGATATAGAAATGGTCAGATGGATGAAAGTGGGAAAGAGACTGACCTGAGTTTCATTCACTCATATGGTTCCACCGCATACAATTGGTGAGATATACTTGTTGTAAAATCACCTTTGTCCATTTGATTTCACAGTTCATTTAAAACAAACACTGGATTGTAAATGGAGCTGTAGGCCGTCCATAAATAATGATGGTGTTTTTATGGTCGGTGGACCTCAGGAAAGGGGCTGGACAGGTATTGTTGCCCCTGCTGTGAACCCCACTGGGCATCCCATAAGGCACAGTGGAGATAGCAAAACTAAACTCAGAAGGTCATAAATGAAGCATAAATCGTATTTCTCTCTCGTTTTAACTTGATTTGAACTCGATAAGCCATTCAATTTCACAACTTTAGCTCTTTTAAAGTATGCGGTTTGTATTTACAAATCTTATTAACTCTGGGCAGTAATTTGAGACGTTTGGGATTTTAGGGTGGGACCTCAAAGGGAAGAGTGGAAATACAGGTCTAGTAGCTACTGCCGTGCAGCTCTGTGAATGCCATTATTTTAATACCTAAACTTTATTAAACATTAAACCATGACTCGTTTGAACATTTGCAATTACTTGGCATCGGGTTAATCATTTTTCCATACAAGATTTCACCTTTAAGACTTCATCATTGACAATTTGCTGTCCGATAAAGTGCTATTGATCTCATAACGTGTCTGTTAAAGTAGTCATGGATCTAGTCATCTGGACCCACACCTAAACTGATTATTTTAGTCCTGGTCTTTAACATTTTCTGAAATGATTAACTTACTAAAGTTGTGAACAGTAACTAACAGTGGATGTATTTTGATTGGCATTTATTTTGGTATTTGTAGCCATTGTAATGTTATTTTTACCTTGTGAGCATTGCCCGTGCTGCCGTCTGACCTCGGGCATTTGTGCTCCAATTAAAGTAGCTCCTTCTTTATAGCAGGAATTCAGCAATTCAAATCCCTCTGAAGTCTTATCAGCCGAACTGTGTGTTGTAATAAACAGAAGAAATGCTGTTTTTGTGATGCTTGGAATCAAGACACATTGACAACAGTATGCTGAGTGCCATGGACTAAATGCACTAATAAACTCTCCTGCTGATAACACCAGTTTGTTGATAGACCTGATTTTAGTACAAGATTTGTGACTGCAAATCTTATCTTAAATGTGTCAGGAAACAAAAACAGGAACATTTATGTTGTAACAAAAGCTCAAGCCCATATCTTTAATAATTTAGTATTGAAGCATTTCCCCTCTTACTTATGTCATTTAATGTCACCTGCATCACTATGTTCACAACTGATTATATGACCAGTTATTGATTTTCATGTATTTTTAAGTTAAACTGAAATTTCTTTACTGACAATTCTTACCTGATCAGTAAAATATGTGTCTAATTTCAAATCATATATAACTTATGTACCATTCACATTTGGGCCCTAACCAGTTGTGAACCACTGTTTTATGGAGCATTAACACGGTGCACGGTCATCTTTGGTGTTATTACAGTGCTTGTTTGAAGGACTGCCACTTGAAGCTCGGACTGCTTTTACTGCAGCAGAGCACATTTGTATTTGAATAGTCCTTGTAATGAGGATGCACAAACCCTGTGGTAATCCCAATGTAAACTCACAATGTGTATTTGTGAGTACTAGAAGAGACTCTACGACTGCCAGTTTCCAGCTTTGATCATTAGACCTCAATTTTACTTTAATTTTAACTTTTTTATGCATGTTTTCTGGATACAAACACATATTTTGTGTGTGTTTCTGGTTCCAAAAAATATAAATTGAGAAGAATGGATGGATAAATTAATACGTAAAAAAATTCAGCATTATTAATTATTTTCACATTTTCTTAACTTGATTTATCCATCCATCCATCCATTTTCTACCGCTTGTTCCCTTTCGGGGTCGCGGATGACTGGAGCCTATCCCAGTGACTTTGGGCCTTAGGCGGGGTACACCCTGGACAGTGGCCAACTTGTCGCAGGGCCAACACAGAGACATAGACATTACAGACAGTTCACGCTCACATTCATTCACTAGGGCCAATTTAGAGTCACCAATTTTTCCTAACACATGCATGTCTTTGGATGGTGGGAGGAAGCCGGAGAACCCGGAGAGAACCCACGGTAACACGGGGAGAACATGCAGACTCCACCCAGAGAGATCATGTGATGTTGGTCTGGTCCGGGAATCAAACCCATGATCTCCTTCTTGGGAGGCAAGAGCGCTAACCGCCTTTGCCCCATAAACTAAAACTTGATTTAAATAAATTAAAATTTAGATAATAGCTGTATACTCGATACAGATTTCGATAATTGAAACACTGTTTATCCAGACAACAAAACATCATTTCCAACACAAAAAATATTATTGTTTCTTTCATTTTACCTTTTTACTGATATAGATCAAGACACAGAAATTCTTGTTATTGTTATAAATAAATAAATAAATATGTCTGCACTGATACGTGCTCAAATGAGTATCTAAACCTGTCACGGGATGATGAACGATCGTTGCACTGATTAAAATGCCACAGGTTGTAAATAACTACATCCCGGGACTTGTTGGGTCTCGCTTGGTAAATGTGCTGGCATCCATGAGAACCTGGGCCCTGAGTTGACTCCTCTAGGCGCAGACAGAATGAAGCTGTGAAATTAGCATCCCGCTGTGTTCGGTGGAGTCGTCTTCCTCTCAGTGAAGCAGGTAAGAAGAGGAGGGCTCTCTGTTGGGGTCAGGTGTGTCCGGGATGGGTGGACTGCATCAGGACCCCCGGAGAGCCCAAAGAACACCTCCATAATCACGTAGGCCTTTCTCAAACGTCTTAATACAGAGTTTGGGAAATAGTGATAATTCAAAGTCATTACTGAAAAAGAGGGACATTTTAAAATCCCATTTTTTTACTTAAAATTACATAATAATAAATGATTGGGATCGAGATTGCGTCATGTGACATCGTTAATAATGTGGGAGGGGTTTTTGAATGGAGAGTCCACAGTCGGTCCTCTGTCAGTAAAAAGATGTGGTTTTGAGCAGAGTTCAGACTTTGGAGCAAGAAATTTGAAAGTTTTTAGTCTTAAATTGCAAAGATTAAAAGCCTGTAAAGTTTATGTTCATGAAATCATTAAAAGCCATTTTTGTTTTGTTTTTAGAAAGACCAAATATGAATAATAATAAGAATAGAAATTTGAGATTGAACAATATGAGGGATAAAATAGCTTAAAGGTAAAATGGCATATGTGGACATAACATATTGTTTGACTGCTATGGTTTTACTAGAATTAAAATCAATTTAGAGTCACGCCAGATTGAACATGTAAAGAGACTAGTCTGAATTCTATCTATACAGATGTAGTTTATGTATATACGTTTTTATTTTTATTCCTAATATAATTTGGACTATGAATTTATACAAGATAAGACTTTGAAATTAGCGTTTGCTACCATCTTTCATCCTATCATGCAAGTCTGACAAAAATGTATCATCATTTTCAAATGAAAATGGCTTTCAATATGAATTTCACTAACACAAACAATGCATTTAACATGAAAAATAATCTAAACCACATACTTTTACTGAGCTGCTGGCTGTGTACCTCTCCATTAAAAACACTCAATCTGAGCATTGATGTTTATAAAGCTCAATTAAAAATGTGTTAAATAAATAAATCAAATAAGAAATGTGTGCAGCCTGATCTTTCACCTCAGCTGCAGGTGAAGCAGCCCTTTCCAGTGGCTGTTGGTGTTATTACACTACATTGTGCATGAGGCTGTTATGTTTCCATGGAAAAGCCTTAGTAATGCCTCTTACGTAAGATCAATTACTTAGTTTACAGAACATGAACTACTTTTTCATTTTATAGCAGTATGCTGTATAAAGTTTACTGACTCACTATATTGCACAATAAAAAGCCAAAAAGTCTTTATAATTTCCTATGGACAATGGTGTATTATGTTTTATGAGTTTTAAAAGCAGTCGCAGTTCAGGAGTGGTTGTTGAATGAACTGTTATTCCAGATGTATCCTGTTTTTACAGCATATTATCCACACCCTGAACTAAATAATGTAATGTTCTATCATGATCATTAAGATCCAATTTATTTGCATCAGTGATTCATTTGTGTGGAAAGACCTAAAAGAAAAACACCCAAACAAATAACATGATGAATACAATATGGCATTTGAATAGCTTTTGGTTGAAGATAGATCACATTGAAATAAATGATGAATCCAAAATGATGAAGCATGTTTTGTTTTGAAAATTGTTCAGAGAAGGACAAGTGGACCAGACAATTTAGCTGAATGAGGTTTCATCAATGTTTTAATCATCAGTCACACTCTCACAGCCTTGAAAAAACAGATGGTGTTAAACGTTGCATGGCTCAACAAATAAGTTATGAAATTATATGGATAATTTACTATGCTTATTATTACTGTAGCTCTGCTTATATATAATGGTGCAGTACTTACAATAAGCTATTTTACAAACCAAAATGCAACAAATGCATAACAAAAAAACAAATTTCACCATAATTGTTGTAAACATTTTTTAAAAATATTTAAAATTTTAACACTTTACAAAATGCCAATGAATTGGAATCTGTAGTGTCACTTGATAAGTTTGAGAAAAGTGGTTGAGAAGAAAGTTGAGAGATGCTTTTATTATGCAGTATTTTGTGACTTTCTGTACTGTTCTGTATAACTAATTTCCACATCTAAGTGCAATGAGTTTGCATCATTCTTTAAAGTCAAGGGCATTAAAAATGCTATAAACTCCAAAACACCTAGACACTTACTGGCTTTATGTGTCACCCACCAGAAGTCTGTGCTGAGCACTTTGTTAGCACATCTCACTCACACATTAACATGTCGCTTCTGGAACATTCCCAAGGGCTCCTAAAGAAGAGCAGTCTTGATAACACAGTACTGTGCATTCACTGGCCCATCTTTAATCTACCATTTTTGGGCAAAGTCCTCGAAAAGGTTCATACCAACAGCTCACAGACAACAAATTTGATGTTTTCCAGTCAGGTTCATCACTGCTCTTATCAAGGTGACAAACGACATCCGCCTTAACACGGACACGGGCAAAGCCTCGGGCCTATATCACCTGTGGTATCAGGTACAACTCTGTGTCATTTTAGGTTTCACAGTTTACCCCGCATGGCTCAATTTAACTATGTCAAACTAATTGTGCTGTAAATATGCCAAAAATAATTAATACAAGGAGTTTTGTCAGTACTAAGTTGTATGTAAGCATTTGTGTTGTTCATGTTTAATGGAAGTGATGAACTGCATGTTTTATTCCCAAACATTTTGCCCCTATTGTAGTCTTGTGAGACAACTGTCACTCAAATTGTTTATTTTAAAAAAATGACAGTACCTGTTCCAAGTAAGTGACTCAACACCGTCTACGCCATAAGAAAGAATGTAAAGATGTTTAAATGCTCCTGCGTATTTCAGCATGCCGGTTTTGTAACCAACCTACTCATGGCAGGTGTTTAAGTACCGGTAGTTTGTTTGCAACATATATGCCATAAGAAATTAGGGAAACTATTTTGAAACTCTATATATCAATATAAGGGGTTTGACAAATAGGCTTTCTGAAGGCGGGATGACAAGCCCAAACATCAATTGAACTATAACTTAGTTCTAATATTGAAAAAAAAAAAAAAACACATTTCAATTTACAATATATAGTACAAAAAAGCGGTGCTTAGAAGTAAAAGTTCTTTCAGAGGGAAAAGCAACAGATCCATTATCTACTAGGTATGTAACAAAAGGCAAATCTCACAGTACTTATTGACATTTCTCTCCAAACGAGCTGTAAAACAGCTGCAGTACATCCAGAACGCTGCTGCTCGGGTCCTGACTAGAACCAGGAAGTACCATCACATTAGTCCTGTTCTCAGGTCTCTGCACTGCCCCCTGTGGCTCAGAGAAGAGACTTTAAAGCAGCTCTGCTTGTGTACAAGTCTCTCCATGGCCTAGCACCAAAGTACATCTCAGACATGTTAGTGCCATATGAACCATCTCAGACTCTGAGGACCTCAGGGACCGGCCTCCTGCTGGTGCCCAGAGTACGGACTAGACATGGAGCGGCCTCCTGCTGGTGCCAGAGTCAGGACTAAACATGGACCGGCCTCCTGTTGGTGCCAGAGTCAGGACTAAACATGGACCGGCCTCCTGCTGGTGCCAGAGTCGGGACTAAACATGGACCGGCCTCCTGCTGGTGCCAGAGTCAGGACTAAACATGGACCGGCCTCCTGCTGGTGCCAGAGTCAGGACTAAACATGGACCGGCCTCCTGCTGGTTCCAGAGTCAGGACTAAACATGGACCGGCCTCCTGCTGGTGCCAGAGTCAGGACTAAACATGGACCGGCCTCCTGCTGGTGCCAGAGTCAGGACTAAACATGGACCGGCCTCCTGTTGGTTCCAGAGTCAGGACTAAACATGGACCGGCCTCCTGCTGGTGCCAGAGTCAGGACTAAACATGGACCGGCCTCCTGCTGGTGCCAGTCAGGACTAAACATGGACTGGCCTCCTGCTGGTGCCAGTCAGGACTAAACATGGACCGGCCTCCTGCTGGTGCCAGAGTCAGGACTAAACATGGACCGGCCTCCTGCTAGTACCCAGAGTCAGGACTAAACATGGACCGGCCTCCTGCTGGTGCCAGAGTCAGGACTAAACATGGACCGGCCTCCTGTTGGTGCCAGAGTCAGGACTAAACATGGACCGGCCTCCTGCTGGTGCCAGAGTCAGGACTAAACATGGACCGGCCTCCTGCTGGTGCCAGAGTCAGGACTAAACATGGACCGGCCTCCTGCTGGTGCCAGAGTCAGGACTAAACATGGACCGGCCTCCTGCTGGTTCCAGAGTCAGGACTAAACATGGACCGGCCTCCTGCTGGTGCCAGAGTCAGGACTAAACATGGACCGGCCTCCTGCTGGTGCCAGTCAGGACTAAACATGGACTGGCCTCCTGCTGGTGCCAGTCAGGACTAAACATGGACCGGCCTCCTGCTGGTGCCAGAGTCAGGACTAAACATGGACCGGCCTCCTGCTAGTACCCAGAGTCAGGACTAAACATGGACCGGCCTCCTGCTGGTGCCAGAGTCAGGACTAAACATGGACCGGCCTCCTGTTGGTGCCAGAGTCAGGACTAAACATGGACCGGCCTCCTGCTGGTGCCAGAGTCAGGACTAAACATGGACCGGCCTCCTGCTGGTGCCAGAGTCAGGACTAAACATGGACCGGCCTCCTGCTGGTGCCAGAGTCAGGACTAAACATGGACCGGCCTCCTGTTGGTGCCAGAGTCAGGACTAAACATGGACCGGCCTCCTGCTGGTGCCAGAGTCAGGATTAAACATGGACCGGCCTCCTGCTGGTGCCAGAGTCAGGACTAAACATGGACCGGCCTCCTGCTGGTGCCAGAGTCAGGACTAAACATGGGGAATCAGCGTTTCAGTTTTATGCAGCTAAAATCTGGAACAGTCTTCCTGAAGATGTGAGATGGAACTCTTCTCTGACAATGTTCAAATGTGAACACAATGATTTTGTTTAGCTGTGCATTTGACTGAAAGGATTTTATCTGCACTTTTCTCTTTCACATCTTCATCTGTTTTGTCATTTTAATGATTTTTTCCCCTGCTGTTGCCTTGCCTACTGTGTGGATTGTGTTGGCTGCTACCTTGGCCAGGTCTCTCTTGCAAAAGAGATTCTGAATCTCAATGGGATTGCCTGTTTAAATAAAGGTATATAAAAGGTTTTTTGTTCTGTTTACTCTCGTTCATTCTTTTTTCTTTCTGTAAAAGTGCACTGTAATAATAATAATAATAATAATAATAATAATAATAATAATAATAATAACTTTTATTTATATAGCGCTTTTCAGTGACCCAAAGACGCTGAACATATATAAAAAAGGGGGGGTATTTACAGACAGGGGGGGACAACACGTACAATACACATTAATATACAGATAAAATGAACAAGACAGAAGAAGTAGAGAGAAAAAGATGGGGATGTAACAGGGGGTAGAAGAGTAGGCAATGGGGTAGAGGAGGCTAGGGGTAGGGGAGGTCATAGGCTTGGGTGAAGAGGTATGTTTTTAGGCGGGATTTGAATGTTGTGAGTGAGGGAGAGTGGCGGACAGGTTGGGGGAGGGAGTTCCAGAGTCGGGGTGCTGTTCGGGAGAATGCTCTGTCGCCAAAAGTAAAACTTCTTTTGTGGAGGGTCCGCCACCTGTCGAGTGGTTAAGGCACAGAGGGTGTATGCCAGGCTCCTGGTGCAGTCGTGAGTTCGGTTCCTGACTCCGACAATTTATTGCAATTAATTACAATTAATGTCCTCTCATCCCCCATTTCACATTGTACTTTCCTGTTATTAAAGCCTACGGGCAACAAAATCTTAAAAAAAAACAAAAATAATTTGGACATTAAACTCAGACGTTAAACACGTCAGATCTGTGGAAAGACGAGCCCATTCACTGTAAGAGTGCACGTTTTTCAAGGTATTATTTAGCAATAAAACATCTGTAATTTAATAGATGTATAAGTTTAATACCATATTGTGGAACATTCCAGGCAAAGAAATAATATCTCCACCGGAAAAGTTGCGTATGAAAATGACTTGAAACATGTAACCATTAAAGTGACAGGCCCTGAGATTTACAGATGCCATAATTTCCGATGGCTCTGACATGTCCCTCTCTCTCTTTGATCCTTTAGGCCTCACCTGTGAGACTACAGCCTGATGGCCCATGACACTGACGGAGTGCACTGTCTTGCCCTGAATGAGCCAAAAAGTGCCCAAAAACAAAGGCCTGTAAGGGGAGAGCTGGAGAGATCAGAGCGTTGAAAGAGACTAATGATGGAAAAGGAGGGGTCCCGGGATTAAGGAAGCGAGGGGTTATGTCCCAGAGGCTTTTGGTGACGTTGTTGGAAGTATCAGGCAAGAGAGAGGTCAGAGCGCGTGAAGAGGTGTGTTTTAAGATCACAGATGACAAGTGA
Source organism: Eucyclogobius newberryi (assembly GCF_026437365.1). Lineage (NCBI taxonomy): Eukaryota > Metazoa > Chordata > Actinopteri > Gobiiformes > Gobiidae > Eucyclogobius > Eucyclogobius newberryi. The sequence goes on from NW_027315746.1 coordinate 16,425,976, forward strand.
GTCAAGAAGAGCTGCACCGAGCATGAAAGATGTCACGAGGTGTTGAACTTTGAAAAGACAAGCGCAGGTCATGACCTTTAGCTGTCAGTGTGTTTCGTATGAATGTGACTCTTTATGTTTTGGAAGTCTTTAAAGGTGCTCTATGTAACTTTTCTGGAGGAGGGTCCACCACCTGCTTGTCTCCATGGAGATGTTACTGCTTTGCCCCTGAATGTTCCACAGTATGATATTAAACTATCTTTGCAGTTTTCTTTGCAATGAAATAAACATCGCAAACTTCCTAAATGCAAGATAAATATATTTAGCATGGAATACTCCAAGCAAACCATAGATAGTTTTAAAATCATCAACTATCTTAACATTCAATTATTGTTATATTTGAAGTTCACATCCACTTTGAAACATCCACTATTCTCAGTCCTCTCCTCAATCCAACTTTTTGTGAGATATTAACTGTTCAAAAACCACAATGGACTAAATACAGATAAAATGAGTTCCAAACAGGTGTATGTGCTGTCTAAAACACCAATACCGTCTGGTGAGTAATGGCTGGTGTCCTGGGGGGAAACGAGAGGTGTCGAGAGGCTAAAGGTCCAGACTGTGATCTGTCAAGCTTCTGAAACGCATTCAGCTGCTCAGTCACCTCTGACTGGCGGCTGCCTAGTTATTATTTAACCAACTCTATATATTTTGAGAGCTACTGCACCCACATCAGATATTTTAGTGTAATTTTATATACACAAGTATTACGCCAAGTGTGTAATGAAAAACCAGCCAAGCAACAAAGCCATGCATATCAACTGATATCGCAAGAAGAGATAGTCCTGCTATTCAGCTTCATTTGAAGGCAAAGTCTATTGAAACATTCCTTCATGCAACATATATACTGTATATAAACACACTTACATATAGTAATCATAAGGTATAAAGTATATTATTAAAACGTTTTATATATACAATCCCGAAACACAAAGTGCTTCTCTATTAGTTGTAGCCATCAGTATAAAAACCTCCAAACTTGACATTTTAAACTGTTCCACATCCCAGCTCTGTTACGTCATGCACATTGACGTTGTATACAATCAAATTTGGAACCATCATTTTGCTGATAAAAAGTCTCCTCTCATGTTTCTTGCTCTACAAAGTTAAAAACAACAGCAGTGAAAGGCAGCAGGTTAGTGTTACTGCCTGTGTTATCTTGTGCTGCAGATCTGGCTCTGCAGGTATATGATTTCCAGTGTGGAGCAGCTCCCGTAGGAAACCAGTGAATCCCATCTGTCCTGGGACGGCCTGAGGCGTCAAACCAGAGAGCAGTCCCAGCCACAACAGTTCTCTGAGCCCCTGGGGAGGATTAATGATGCTGGAGTGACCTCGGGCCTATATCACCTGTGGTATCAGGTACAACTCCGTGTCATTTTAGGTTTCACAGTTTTCCCCGCATGGCTCAATTTAACTATGTCAAACTAATTGTGCTGTAAATATGCCAAAAATAATTAATACAAGGAGTTTTGTCAGTACTAAGTTATATGTAAGCATTTGTGTTGTTCCTGTTGAATGGAAGTGGTGAACTGCGTGTTTTATTCCCAAACATTTTGCCCCTATTGTAGTCTTGTGAGAAAACTGTCACTCAAATTTAAAAGATAAATTGACGGTCTTAAAAACAGTACCTGTTCCAAGTAAGTGACTCAACATTGCATGTACCACAAGAAAGTATGTGAATGTATTTCAACATTGATGCAGTAGCAGCAGTGAGGATCAGACTGCAGGAAGACACCACCCTACAGGAAAGGACCAAACTGACAGATGAACACATATGCAAACTGTTGGACATCTGTCTGAACACCACTTACTTTCAATTCCGGGGACAATTTTACAGACAGATTCATGGCTGTGCCATGGGCTCGCCCGTCTCTCCCATAGTGGCCAACCTGTACATGGAGCACTTTGAGAAGAAGGCACTGTCCTCATTCTCAGGCATAGCCCCAAAACTGTGGCTTCGCTATGTCGATGATACTTTTGTAACAATTAAGAAACAAGAGCTGGAAACCTTCTCTGATCACATCAATGCTGTGGACCCACATATCAGGTTTACAAGAGAAGACGCTAAGGAGAATCGCTTGGCCTTTCTTGATTGTTCCACGATCAGAGGAGAGGACGGAAACTCCAAATAGAAGTATATAGGAAACCTACACACACGGACCAGTATCTGCTCTTTGGTTCCAACCACCCACTACAGCACAAGCTGGGTGTGATCAGAACCTTACAACACAGAGCTCAAGGTGTGCCCACCAGCTCAGAGGGCAAGAAGAAAGAGGAAAAACATGTTCGAAATGCCCTCTCAGCCGGTGGTTACCCCGCTTGGGCTCTCAACAGAGTGAAGAGAACCAAGAAGCAGGACAAAAGGGAAACTGAACAGAGAAGGAAGGGTGTTTCTATCCCTTATGTGTCTGGCCTGTCGGAAAAACTGCAGAGAATTTTAATTTTTAGACAACACGAAGTCCCTGTTTATTTTAAACCAGGAAACACTTTAAGACAAAAAACTGGTTCATCCTAAGGACAAGTTGCCGACTCAAAAACAGAGCAATGTAGTTTATTCGATCCAATGCAGTGAAGAAAGCTGTAAAGAACGTTACATAGGTGAGACTAAACAGCCTCTACACAAGAGGCTTTATCAGCACAGAAGAAATACTAGTTCAGGACCTCAGAGCGCCGTGCATCTCCATCTTGAAGCCTCTAATCACTCGTTTGAAGACGTGAGGTGAAGGTTTTAAGCAGGGAGAAAAGATGGTTTGAAAGAGGAGTCAAGGAAGCTATTTTTGTTAAAAAAGAAAGACCTTCTTTAAACAGAAATGGAGGGCTAAGGTTCAATCTCCCTGGTATCTATAATGGAATACTGAACCCCTGGAAAGGTAGAGGACCAGGACCAGGACATTCAGATGCTAATCAGGTACTCAGGGTGGTTGAGCAAGGGGGGAGTTTCTGTTGAAACAAACAACTCTTTCTACTTCAGGAAGGCTCCACCCAATGGGCGGGTCTTACCACAGAACAGTATTAATATCGGAGTTCTCGATCTAAATTCTTTTATTGACAATGACTCTTGGATGAGAGTCGAAACGTCTATTTTTCTAACTGAGTCCAGATGACTACAACTGAAGCTTTTTCTACTATGGAACACGCCTGGACGAATGAGGGATTACACCGACACAGTGCGATATTGTCACAATATTCATTTCACGGTACAACATTCATTGCGTTATTGTGGAGAAGCTAATAGAATTGTAGATTACGCAATTTTTTTCCTTTTACAATGCCTTGACAAGCCTTTGATAATAAACATTACTGTCATATTCTGAAGAATTGGGATAAATGTGATTAAAGTGCTATGGATTCTGCACAAAAATGGAGCAAAGGATCATAGTATATGTAGTTTACTCTGTTTCATTACATTCATTTCTACAACAAAACAATGCATTTAAGCAAAGGAGCTTGTAATTTGTGACAGGGGTTAGTACAACAATACTATTGTTAGACCTCTGAAGATACAATATCACTATTATATGGCCTCTTTCATGTCTAAAATCTATACATGCAAAAATGTGAGCACTTGACTTTGTAGTGGAAAGTATTGGATTGGGAACAACTCATTAGACCTACTCACTGCAGAAGTGCTTAGTTATTGTAAGTTAATCATTTTTTTAAATTAATTTATAAAATTAAAATTGCTGTTGTAAAAACAGCATTTATAAATGAAACTCTCTCCCTGTGGGGCAGCAAAACTAAAACTATCATTGTTCAACATTTATCTTAAGTTGTTACTTTGATACCACTATATGTGTATGTGTATGTGTATGTGTATATGTATATGTATGTGTATGTGTATGTGTATGTGTATGTGTATGTGTATGTGTATGTGTACGTGTACATGTATGTGTGTGTGTACGTGTATGTGTATGTGTACGTGTACGTGTACGTGTACGTGTACGTGTACACTTTACGTATACGTGTACACTGTACGTGTACGTGTATGTGTATGTGTGTTAGGGCCTTCTTAAGCTCATATGTCTTTTGAGTTATTTGACAATTAAAATAAGTTATTTCATGTTTCTCTTTCTTCATGTTGAAGCTTAGTTTTATGTTGTTAATTTACTTTCATTACCTATGGCTTTGTCACAGAGTTTCTATGATTTGTAAACTGCCTTATGTGCCTAGTATGACAGAAACGTACTGTGTAACTTTCCTGGTGGGGATCTACCATCTGCTCCTTGCATGTTGCACAATATAGTATTTAACTTCTCTGTCTTGCATTTGCATTTTACAGGTGTTTTATTGATGAAAAATGCCTTGAAAAACAGGTATTCTTACAGTGAGAAGAATACTCCCTACAGATCTGAACATGGCCTGATGGAGCCTTCTGCACATCTCCATGGAGATGGACACATTTAATCCCATACAGTGGAACATTACAGGCAAAACAATACCATCTCCATGGAAACAAGGAATAGGAGGAATATTTATTGAGTTGTTCTTATGTAATTTTCTTCAGTAAATAGCCTATTTTTAAGTAGAAATCTGAATAATGACACAAGATTTCCAAGATGGCGTCGCTGAAGTGGTCTTTGTTTTGTCTGTTTTTGTTCTTTTATGTTGCACCAAATCACTAAAGCAAGTTCCTACGTCTGTGAATTATGTTCATTGACAATGGCATTAAACCTTTTATGAATCTGATTCTGATTCTGATTCTGATTCTGATTCTGATTCTGATTCTGATTCTGATTCTGATTCTGATTCTGAATAAGAGTAAAATCTTCTTAATGAAACAAGGACAACAAATATTTTCAGTACTGGTACTTTGTTTTAAGATGCATGGTATTTGCCGTTTTTGTTCTTGTATTTGTATGTTACATCCACCCACTGTTTATTCAGCCCTTGTGAACAAAGTCGTCTCCTTATCTGCGCTGTACTAATGGTGTAATTGACTGTTGGTTTTTGCTCTTCATGTGGTTACAGGGGGCGATGCTATCATGAAACCACAGGCGCCGTTTCTGGACCCGACCAGCTCAACGGAGCAGGAGCAGCAGCTTGCTCTTTGGCTAAATGTGTGGTCCATTAATGAAGTATGATACATCAGATACCTTAAGTAGCTGCTGTTGAGAATGCAGTAGCATGACTATAACTGCACACATTTTAGACAGATTAAAGATGGGGAACCTTCCTTTTTTGGGGGGGTATGTTGTCTGCGGCTACTAATAAATGTAAGAAAAAGGGTTTTGTGAGAGCTAGGATAGTTGAACTAATTGCAATGTCTTCTTCCAGGTTTGCCATGTGAAAATCAGGGAAATTCAGTGAAATATCAGCTGAATGAATCATCACATCAACATAATTACAAATACAACCACATCTGTTGAAACAGTCAAAGAGACTTACATCAAATCAGATATTTCACAAATTGTTTAGATAGTATGCACAGTGTAATGTGTTACAAAAGGCTGGAAATGTGTTATGGTGTTTCTTTCTCACCTACGATAACCAAATAACTTTAGGGAACCACCCAGTCCCCATCGCTCACGTTCACACAGCGACAGTGGCTAAAAGGGGCTCCAAATGGCTCTACCCTTCGCATATGTAAAATGTGGAAAGTGGGGTTGAAAAACAAAAGTATTGTTTCTCCATTCTTGTCCATTTGAGCACTAACTGTGTAACTCTGTTTGTATGAGGTTTTATTTATGTGCAGGGTTAATAGTAATTCTACCCCCACTTAATTACATATTTAAATGTACAACACTATACAAATGCAAATTTTAAAGCCAGTTAGACCCACTTTCAGTCTCAGCGAACACAAGCAAGGAGGACATGGTTCTTGGTACTGGTATGTGTGAAAACACATTATGGTGTTATGAGCACATTTTGTGGTGTGGTGCAGTAGTATATTAAAATAATATTGTGTTCATTCAAATGATCACACAAACTTTGTATACGTGAATATGCCGAACATTGAGCTCTGCCCAAACAGCAGCACAGTGAGAACTACCGGTATTCATTAGTCTTTACTTCACTAATCTGTTGTTAACAGGTTGGACAGCGCTGGCCCAGATAGAGCCTTTTACTAACAGAAATGTAAAGGTCTGATCACTGATAAGAGCAAGTGTCTGGGCCTGCAACATGAGACGTAATAGTGAAAGGGCTTGTGATGTCCCATGATCATACTAATTTTGAAGGAATATATTGTGTGGATGCATTTTCTATTCAGTATACATAATATCTAGAGATAATTCCCCATCATCCCAGACACTGGCTAATAACTTGAGTGAATTTGTTGCGGGGGAGGGTCTTCCGCTAGCGTTTGCTTTTGCATGCCTGCTTGTTGAGACAAACTATTAAAGGCTGGAGACAGACTTGGTCAAACAGTGGTTATCTGAAGTGGGCTCCATTAGTCTCTTACCTGTGACAGACGAGGGGGCTCAGTCAAATTAGCTTGCATACACACACGTATGATGACAAATTACGAGTGTGAAAACTTGTCAAGATTTGTAAAGCCCAGTGATGAATGTGCAGCCGTTAAGCTTGGTGCGGAACACTCGGGACCACCTCAGGGATCAGTGCAGTTTACACAGCAGTGCAGCATTGTCTGTGTGTGCCTGTTCCACACAAAATGACTTCATTACCTGTGTATAGCTACAAATGAGCTCTAAAGTGAGATATATGTTTAGCAAAGCATATTACCGGTAAGCTTCTATTTAACGCCAAGTTCAGTAAAAGAATGTATGAACATGATATGGCCTCAGGTACTACATGTAGCAAAGTTCTGTTGGAAATTCCTAAAACTAAAAATATGAATAAAGTTGTGCAATAGTATTCTGATGTGCGTGCGTGCCTGTGTAGAGTTGCATTACCTGAAGGGCAGGAGAGCTGGCGGTGGTTCAGGTTTACCTCTTTAATAACACCTTCATATCTTTGTGACAGGCATGCTGGCTTTCATGTACTCATCCAAACCACACAGAAGTCTGATAGGCCTCCTGTGATCAGTCCAAAGGGTTCCTATAAATATAATCACCTTCGTGTATGTTGCATTGAATTCAAGTTTCCAATAAATTACATAAAATGTGTGATCAGTTACTTTACATTGCATGTTCAGTGTTTTCCACAAGACTCATCTCAAAATAGCACAGACCTTTTTGAAGTCTACACACATTGAAAACGCACAGAGTGTTTTAACAGCCAAGCTCTGGTTTTATGCTATTTCTGCCCTATTTTGTGTGTTTATACACAAACATTGACGTAACATAATAAATACCACCCTCTGTTGCTGGCATTTCATTTCCACAAAAAAGCGGTTACATAAATGTCGTTTATGAATCCTGGTGTGATCGGATGCCAAATGACACAGTCCTGTGCCAAATTACCAAATAGTTATGTGGAACACCTTACACTAATGTGAGACCAAACCCAAACCAGTTACCATAACTCACTGAACTGTGAAGCTGAACTTCATCTTTTACATCCCTAGATTTCAAAAACTGATTAACAATCAGACATCAATGAGAGTTTTCTTCTTCTTCTTCTTTATTTACTCTTTATTGAACATACAAAAAAGTATCCTGTCATTGGAACTCCTTGAACTCACATATTGTTCCAAAATTAAATACAAATAAAATCCCACAGCGACTAACCATGTTGTAACAAGGTTCCTTCATCATTACTAAGTTGTATATCGATTTATGAATACATGTTTGAGTAATCTGCATTCAAAGCTTAAGTGTTTCTCTGCCCACTACTCTATACTTACTTGCAATTGTTAAAAAAAAAAAGCAGACTCTGAATCAGAGTGTAACCATGTTTGTCGAGCACCCATATTTGCTATTCAGCCATTTTAGATCAATATATTACATATTATTCATACTACAATGAACGACATTTTAAATAATGTAATAGCTAAACGCTAAATACCCGGAAAATGGGACTATCAACATTCATTGACGACTCCTCTACCCCGGCTCCAGCGCAGTCCCCCTCACTCCAGGGTGGGTGGGTGGGGGGGGGGCATGTGTGCATATGTGTAAATGGTTTTGGATTCAGGTGAAAGCAGCCCTCTTCTCTGGGGACACAAAACTGACTGTTTATGTGTGTCAGCCGCACTGCCAGGTCAAAAGGACATGCTCAGGTTGGGCACACACATCCAGAGACACAGAGTCCTCTTCACTCATCCCGCAGCCCCGAACAATCAGCACAGCTACCTGGGAAAGGTAATTATTTGCTCTCCTGTCTGTCTTCCAGCCTTTCAGTTCTTTGACTTGCCAACTCTTAAAAAAACAAATGGAAAATGGTGTGCAGCCAGCAGTCGCTTTCTCTCATACATGAACTCACTATCGCCAAGCGCCTGCCCAAACTTCATTGAAGGCTTTGTATCTCTGCATTATTGTCCAACTGGCAAAGAAAATGATTTTATCCAGGGTTTTTCTAATTCCGAATATTACAATAAGACAAGAGAAGATTATTTTGCGGAAATCAAATACTGTACTTGTATCATATACTTATTATTACTTGTTATATAGCCAATGCCATTCAACAAGTCCAAGTGTGATACAAGTTTGCTTTAAAAATAGTCTTTATACCCCCCATTAAGGTGACTTGAACTAACTTTTACATTACACTTCCAAGTTCCAACACATTGTATTTGGTTAAATGAAAAAACAACTGAAATACCACTTAAAATCTCTCAGTTCGAGTGCTTGGGTGGCCTCAATGGGAACAGATTTGACTAACCCCAGCATGAGACACCTTATTGACACAGAATGCATTACATGTTGTGCACAATACATCACCCCTTGGCCTTTCAGTCACCCGCGCTGTACGCCACCTTTCTTTAGACCGTTGACGGCCCGTGACACAAAGCAAAGTAATCGGCTATTCCAGCACTAACTACGTATTTTCGCATAAATCTTGGTGAGATAAATGTTTTGGGAGTCTTACATTCACTGCTTCCTTTGGTTGTACAAGTGCAGTGAATTACACGACATGTCACCACAAAACATGTCAGGAGATGTTTGGTTTCAATCGGCTGTGGGAGACATTTTCAACACAATGCTCCCAGTTTTGGACACTATTATACTTTAAATAGTGAGCTAAAATGTCAAGCATCGTATGTTGTCCTATGCCTTGGACAAAGACCATACAATAGGTGTTATTTAGTCCTTTTGTTATGTATCTATCTAGAGTGTCACGGCAGGTTAGGAGAGGATCTCAGCTCAGCCAATGGAAACTGAGCTAAGTGGAGCAGCTAAGATTATTGCCCAAGAGCACAAGGATTGCTCCTATACAGATCATATAGACAATATGCACCATCGTAACACTATCTCAACCACAGCTTTTAGCACACAAGTCTCTTCCTGTTACCTTTTTATTGGTGCTTCCATTGTCTGCTATTTTGGTTAACAGCATCTCACTTGTAATGATACTTGGTTACTATGACTGTGGCGTGCACTGTGGTGTCAGCTTCCTGTCTTCCCTGATTTTGTTCACCTCTTGTGTTTCGTGACTTTTTGAGGATACAATGCAGAAACTGTGCGTTTAAGGGGTCAATGTCATCTCAAATAAAAGTATGACTACATCACACACTTAAACGTTGTAAAGCCCTCGTAATATTGTCTACGCATTTGACCAAAAACGTTGCACTGCGGTGGTGATCAGGTCTATTTTTTCTATCTTGCAGAGAGAGTCAGAAAAGGCTGTCTTGCGTATGATGTTTTTCTGGAGTACATAGAAACAAATGGGATTTCACTGGCCTTTGTGCTGCTACTGACTTGGAATGCTAATACTCTATTGACTTGTGCGTGTGCATCAAAGCCCAGTGAATCTCTTTTAGAAAAGTATGTAAACGACTTTGATTAACATTGGCTGCTAATTGTGTCGTTGGTGTCTTTTTCCACAAAGTTATCCTCAACGTTTGTATGCCACAGAAGAAAATATCTGTCCCATAGAATATTGTAATGGAATGAAATGGGCTGGACTATTCATTCATTCATTCACTAGTGCTTGTTCCCTATCGGGGTCACGGGTGACTGGAGCCTATCCCAGTGACTTTGGGCCTTAGGCGGGGTACACTCTGGACAGGGGCCAGCTCGTCGCAGGTTTAAAATGGGCTGGACTAGCCAAGATAAAAGCTATTCCATTCTCCCCTAGTTCTGAAAACATGCATAATCACTACACAGGCCGTGCATATGTAGTGACGGAGAGAATAGTGAAAATCTGACACTTGGAGTCGACTCAACAGGTAGAGCAGGTGAGGCCTGGAGGTGCTGGCTGACAGGACTGATCCTTTGTGGCAGGCTGTAAGTTGTCCAGATGAAACCGTTTCCCAAAGAGGTTAGGCTGGTTCTCTGGTCCTGGAGAGTCACAGATGCAGAGCATGGTCCCAACTATCCTTTAATGAGCTTTTATTGTATTCTGCTTTTTTCTTTTCCAGGTGTTTGCTGTTGTCGCTAGAAAACTCACTTCATGAGCTCCTATTTGATTTCACGAAATCACATGAATTGCAACAAAATCTAATTTTGTCATTTGACAAGCACGATTGCAAACCCCCAATGCATGTGTAAAATAAAACACCCCACACCTGCTGCCCACATGCTGTTGAAGGTTGCTGCTACACGCTCCGTGATCTTATTAGGCAAACTGCTAATGACTCATTAGTCCCTATCACCACTAAACCATTTACTCACCATGGAGTGTCTGCTTTACAAAAGCATTCACCCAGCTTACTGTTGACTTCATTAGTTGCAAGATATGCAAACTATAAATCTCCTATCAATACAAATTCAGTGCTGAAAATGTATTTAATTTTTTCTCGGTTTCAGCAATGAATGATGTACATTTGGGCAGCTCCTTCCATCTCCTTTTGTTTTCTACAGGACCTATTTGTCAGGTCAGCGTCTGGTGGTGGCCAGACAGCGCAGTGCTTCTTGCAGCAGACTGTTTGAGCAAAGAGGCGTCAGAGTCTGGCCTCAGGAAGAGCTGAATTACTGATTACAAAGCCTCGGGACCATGTTATTGCCTTTGCCCACAATTCATTCTGTCTGCATATCTTTCCCTTCACCTCATGTTGCTCTCATTGTAGGTAACCAGCCCATTTTACTTTCTTTTCTTCTCCTTTTAATCACTTGTTGCTTTTTCATGCCATGCAAGGCAGCATATTTATTCAAGATAACAGCTGGGTTTCCCCTGGCTTTGTGGCTGATGGAGGATAATTGTGGCGGTAGTGTGTGTGAGAGTGCGTGTTTATGAGTTTGTCCTCACAGTTCCCTAAGTAGTTCCTGGCTGTTCTGGTTGGAGCTGGAATGGAACACAAACACTCTGTATACAGGATGTGAGTGTGTCTCCAACAAGGCTCGAGCAGCTATGGCTAGATATTTGAATACCAGCACATACTTTTGCAAAGGTCTATAATATAATTTAAGAAGAGTACCGTTTATATGTAAAAGGCAAAAAAAAAAACATATAATTATATAATTATATTCATATAATATGATTTGAACACCTATTGGATTTGATTGGCAACTTGTACCTTTATAGTTGGCTTTGTTCAAGTGGCTCAAATTTCCAGTTGAAACCAAGTCCCAAGCAGTTCCCGAAAAGGATTAAGCTTCCACTTGCATTTCTATACAAGTGATGCACGCGGAAGCATTTGATTTGTTGGGTTTCAATTTTTAAATACAATCAAATGTTGTACAGTAATATTCCTATTACTGTAATAATTTGCATTGACAACCTAATGCATTGATTTACAGTTATGCAGACTGAAACAAGCTTACAATTGAAAATGCCCCTGTGAAACAAAACATACTAGATTTATGAATTGTTAACCCTGCGACGAGTTGGCCCCTGTCCATGGAGTGGGTTTACATTTACTAAAGATGAAAGTACTGCTCATCTTTAATAACAGAGCTACGACTCCAGCTTTTAAGTAAAATACCACCAGCATTATTACTGCAACTATGTACAGCAGTAGTTGCAGTAATAATTGTTGTTGTAGTAGCTGTACTTCAGCTACTACAACAACCTATAGCAATTGATGTTAATACTATTATTTCAACATCCTGCATTAATAGTAACATTGCTATCCACACTGCATAAGTACATTGAAAAATAACAACTGTAATATTAATTACAATAAATAAAAAATGGGCATTTATTCTTATTTGATTGTATCCAGAGTGAGGTACTTTGGCTTTTCATTGTAATCTGAAGTAATTGTGTTTAGAAAACACTCGAGCTGGAAGATTTCCTCCCCTTAAGACAGGGACAAAGGAGGAAACCTGGGCCTTGGGCAATTCTTCATCTGTTTCTGCACTTCATTGTACTTTTTTTTTTACAGCGCAGGACCTAAGTTTGATATTGCCTGTGATTGAACAAGATAATTACAAAAAATATTTTTCCTGTTCTCTAATGTACTTTTATTTCAAGGAAAGGTCTGATGAACTGTCAACCGGTGGTTATAAATTGACAGGAAAGCCAACTGTTGACCTCTTATGAATCTGCATGCTGAGTTTTAGGGTGAAAGTAGAGGAAGCAAGTGTCCAGTTTTTCCTCAGGAAGCTGGGTCCATTTCCACTTGGCTCACAGACATGAGGCATTTAATTTTTGCGTAAGCAGCAATGGTTAAAAATAACAGAGTATATAAAGAGGGAGAAGCTAAGCAGTGGTGCTCACAACACCTGCAGGAGCGCGAGGGCACACAGTCCCATACTCATGTGAAGACTTCAAACAGTGCCAAGTCGTACTTGAGTACAAACACAAATTACATAGTTTAAAAGGACCACTTATCATTTGATAAGTGTATTTTGCATATTATAGTCTACTTTTCTTCCTTGTAGAAACAAAACTTGCAAGATGATTGCAATGACACTTTGCAATTACATACACCTTTCTGTACTAAAGTCACATGGATAGACAAAAGTGACCTCTAAGTGGTCAATCCGGACAAGCCCCTAAATTGGAACAGTCAGTGTCCAATTTGTATTAATAAAAAGAGGTTTATTCCCATTGAACAGAATTCATAAACTATGAACTTGCTTTGGCATTAGGATGCAACATATACAGCAATGAATAATAATAGTATCAAATCAAAATGTCAAAAATGGAATGCATAAAATGTAGAATTTACAAGTAAAATCAAATAGACTTGGTCTGATTATAACACCAAACAAAAAAACGTAAGCGCAGTGTAATAAATGGTTATTAGTTTGAATAATAGTTGAGGTAGCAGCTGTTGAGTGTTCATGAGTCCAGAGGGAAAGAAACTGTTCTGGACACGTCCAGGTCCTGCAGAGTTGGAAGTCTGCAGCTAATCACCTTCTCAGCAGAGCGCACCATCCGCTATAAGATTATATCATGATCAATCATGACTATATCAATGCGTAGTAGTAGTAAGTACATAGTATAACATGTTGTTCAGTTTGTTAACTTGAATAAATCACGTACAGACAAGTGATCGTTCATTCACCTGGATATTAACATAGCAACGGCTGAGAGAGAAACGGGGCTCATCAATGAGCGCATGTAGTTCTTTGTTGACACCGGATTATCAGGTTGTTTCGATGGGTTTGGGAATGACCCATCAGTTTACACTCTTTTGTTTGTGTTAAACGTATAGGATCAAGTTGAGACAACTAATGCCGCATTGTTGAGTGCCTCTTGGGAAGAAGCTTAGACAAAATATTAACAACATTTTTACATTTAATGTACATTTAATGTAAAAATGTTACCATTAGATCAAAAATATCTACATTCATATGTCTCATGCCAGAAACCGTGCACCTGATGGATCCACGCAGTGCCCTCATGTGGGCGCGGGACACTGCCCAGAGCATGCTGTCGCCCCCTGTATCTGCCGCAACCTAATATTCCCTTCAAATCTGATGCCACTCTTGCACTGGTCTTCTAAGTCAATTTAGAATAGTATATGGGACTTTAGGCAACCTGCTACTAGATATGTTTTAACTATACGTTTTAATCATGTTGAATACAGTTAGTGGCTAATTTAAACACTGCGCTGGTCATAGAGCGGTGAAAGTAGGCTAAATGTAGAAATGTTAGTTAAAGGCAGACTGATAAGAAGCGGTTCAAAGTGTTTGTTTGTGTTGATGATCCTGGAGGACGTGTGTAGGACTGGACGTTGGTCAGGCCCCGCCTCTCGCGCTTTAGAGGCCTATAAAAGTTACCCGTCACTGTTGATACTCACATCCTGAATCCTGGAACACTCAGCTGTGACGAAAGAGCTTTTTCTTTGGACTGACTGGATCTTCACTCTTTCAACCGTTGGAAGACGCACAGTTTCGACCGTTTTTGAAGATTTGAGCTTGGCCGCGGCTGATGCCCTGATGCATCCAGCTTTCTCTCTTCCAACTATGGACCTTGCGCAGTTTAACAACGTAAGTAAGCCTATTCGTTATGTGATACGTATACATCAGTTTGTAAAGTAGTCTATTAAATGCACCAGAGTTTATATCGTTGTGTTTATTATTATTTTTAACTGAACACCCATTGTTCCATGTGCAGGTGAGTAAAGTAGATCCCTGTGCGCGGGGCCACTCTCTAATCCAAGTGGAGTTCAGCATCGTGCAGTCTCCCGCCGAGGAGCCGAAAGACGACGACGATCTGGGAAAGCTACTGGACCTCGAGTTCATTTTGTCAAACACGATCGGTTCCGTAGTTATGGACAGCAACGATGGCAGCATTTCTCCTCCTCAGTGCGCGTACGCATTGCCCGATTCCCCCGACAGCTGCAGCAGCGCCTCCATCACAGAGCGCACTGACCACTCCACGTCTCCTCTCAATTACCAGTGTTTCTCTGACGCGCCGGCGCGAAGCCTGATGGCCGAGTTACTCACACCTGAAGTGAGCTACGCCGTGTCAGGAGAGACCTCTGCTGGTAAAACGAGGGAGTACACTGAACTGCAGGGCACGTACCCACTCGGATACAAAGTGAAATCTGAGCCTGCTGGACAGTCTTGTATGATGGCGTCTGAGGAGGACTACATGGGGAGGTGTCAAATGCGCCAAACACCTTTCCATCAAGCTCCAGTTCAAGTGTCCTTTCACCCACTGCATGGACACACTGACTGTCATTTACAGCAGATGAGTCATATTCCTCACCAACAGCCACATTACCAAAGCCAGTTTGTGAATGCACACTATTCCCCTCAGTTCCATCACCAGCACATGCCTCACTATGGACAGTACATGCACAGGGACCATCAGACTGGCGCCATGCTCACGCCACCTTCATCCCCCTCTATGATGGAGTTATACACACAGGAGGAGGGAGCTGGTCCAGTCAAGCAAAAGAGGGGTCGAAGGTCGTGGGCCAGAAAACGAGCTGCAACTCACAGCTGTGAGTTTCCAGGATGTGGCAAGACGTACACAAAAAGCTCACACCTGAAGGCTCATATGAGAACTCATACAGGTACTAACACGATTATTACACATTATTTCATCTTCTGGTTTATGTAATGCATGTTAATTGAGTGGGTATTTTTTTTCAGGTGAGAAGCCATATCACTGCAACTGGGAGGGATGCGGGTGGAAGTTTGCCAGGTCGGACGAGCTCACGCGTCACTTCAGGAAACACACTGGGCACCGTCCGTTTCAGTGCCATTTGTGTGAACGTGCCTTTTCCCGCTCTGACCACCTGGCTCTGCACATGAAGCGACACATGTAGATCAGAGGAGCGCATCCCCAAGCACTATTGGACAGTTTGCTTGTCTATTCCACCTGGAGACTGATCCTCGACTGTGGTGGACAGTTACTATAACATTTCAGCTATTTTTGCTGAAGCACTACAATTCTGCTACTGTTATGACTTGTGTCAAGTGCCTATCTATAGGTTTCACTGTACATAACACTTGCCTCTTTAAATTATAGTTTGTATTTAAACCACATTCAGCTCTCTGGGTGATATAAATTATTATCAGTGCCTTTGAACATAGACAAGCTCACAGTGGGCCGGACCCCAAAATGTTTGTGTAAATATTGTATATTTTTGTATCGTTTACAACTTTGATACTATTGACATCAGGGTTTTGAGGTTCTTTATGTATTGATTTCAATCAGACAATCATTCTTGTTAAATTTTATTTTTTACGCAAATGGAAAAATGTACAATTTTCATATTGTGTGTGAACTGGCCCAAAGTGCCTTTGGTTTTAAAATGAAGACTGCCATAACATGACAAACTACTTGAACTGACGCTTTAAGAAAAATAAAAATACTTTTCCTGAACTGTCATATATAGTCTATTTATTTCTGGCATTGATGGCTAATATACAAATGTACTTACAATACCCAAAACATGAGCCTAATTATGCTTTGTGGTTACACTACCAGGTATTATTTTACTATTATATAGATATGTGTTTAATTCCCAGTGTTTCAGTCCATATCTCAGTTCACCTGTACAAAAAATTACCAGTTTAAAAAAATCTGTCGGGGTTTTAGTTTCAGGTTGTAGTTTATATAAATAGATGAATGATTCCATCTCTAATTCGAGCTAAATGAGAAGTAGAAATTAAGACTAATATTCAACCTGGGATATGTAGCCAAAATCTATGATATTCACATACAAAAACAGGCCTAAATTAATTTTGTTGCTGCCTTGAATAGAAGTTTGATCATATGCAGCTGTGTTTTACTTTCAAAACAAACAATATTTTAGAGCCAGTAATGACTATTTCCCTCCAAAAAGTAAGGTACTCCCGTGGCTTCAATAACCCTTTACTAAGCCGCTCTCTAGCGGCCTACTGATAAATTACACCCTTGTCTGCTTCTACCGCCAATCGAATTCAGTGCAATGACTGTAAATAATCCACGTTGCACGAGTTGCACATGTTTGTCTTTGATTGCATTACTTTTTTTCCATTCCATATAGGGTATCAATACACAAATTAGGCTAAATTATCTAGGTTTTACAATTGCGCTTCACTGCGTATCAACATATATGTGTTTTTATACATCTTAAACGGAAGTATATAAAATCTAGGCCTATAGATTGGCTATAAGAATATTGCTTTTACATGAATTAAATGATTGCGTTGATTGCAATCTTCAAACTGATCTCAATGACTTTATTTACTTGTCGTAGTACAGATTGTCCACTAGATGTCCCCTTTGGATCATTTATTGACTCCACTGTAACCGTAGCGTCTCTGTTTGGAGTTTTATTGAGTGAATCATAAAAGTTCAACATAATAGTATAATAAGACACGATACGATAAGATCACCTATATTTGTCCCACAATGACGAAATTCCACTATTGCAACACAGATTAGGTACATGAATAGATTAGGCACAGAAGTAATTTAACAACAAACAAACAAACAAACAAACAAACAAACAAACAAACAGATAACTTATTAAAACGTCATAAAAGAACTCTTATACTCTTAATGAAAATAACACTCTTATTTACAGCTGTTATATGGACAGAGAATATTGCACCAATTGCACCAAAATAAACGTTTTCAATTCAGAACACAATTAAAACACACACTTACATGGGCCATTAAAAATACACTAGTCTACACCTTTGTACTTCAGCAAGAGCACATACACATAACACATGCAGACTTGATTATGTGCAACCCTGTAGTAGATACAAATTACCATGAGCTATGTATTGACCGTACGTACACTCATTAGTCTTTATAAATATTTGTATTTCACCTAGTACTTTCCTGACAATAATATGGCTGAAATGCAGTGATATTCCAGTAAACGTAGGCAACATCTTGCTTTGGTTCCAGAGGCCAAAGTTATGTTTGCTTTGTGCAGTGATGTTTACTTGACTCAAAGGCTTAACCCAAAGGTCTTATCATTTGTCACTGCAAACTGGGTTAAATGTTATTATAGCCTAGTTTGCATCATGTGTGCAAAAATGGTCATACATTCTCGAACTATATAGTTGTTGTACCATTGGCTTCCATAATAAGCTACACATAGGCAAGTAATAGCTAATTTGCTGTAAAAATCTAAACTGAAGAAATCCGTTTTACCTCAATATCTGACTCAGACATGGCCAAATGAACATTTCCCTTGCAGTCCAAGTTACATTTTGTGTTCCTCCGATGTCTCTCAACTCTTTCAGCCAGCTTCCCCCATCAGTGCGGCTCTTCATCACTGCCTGCCTCCAGCCTGCTCCTGAGCACCCCACAGTAAAAGACCTCGCCTCACGTCACATGCAAGGTAAAACACGTATGCATGCCAAAGAGACCCGGCTCTGGATCATTCATCCCACCGCTCATGAGCCTGCACCATTCTGCCTTCCATCCAGCGCTGCACCAACCTTTAACCACACCTGTCTAGACACGTTTATTACTGACAGCGTTAACGGGTAAAGCTACGGGCTGTGTCATCTCTATACTTTGTGTGCTACATCGCACATGAATATGACAGTATTGCACATGAATATGACAGTAGTACACATGGATATGACAGTATTGCACATGGATATGACAGTATTGCACATGAATATGACAGTATTACACATGGATATGACAGTATTGCACATGGATATGACAGTAGTACACATGGATATGACAGTATTGCACATGGATATGACAGTATTGCACATGAATATGACAGTATTACACATGGATATGACAGTATTGCACATGGATATGACAGTATTGCACATGGATATGACAGTATTGCACATGGATATGACAGTATTGCACATGCATATGACAGTATTACACATGGATATGACAGTATTGCACATGGATATGACAGTATTGCACATGGATATGACAGTATTACACATGGATATGACAGTATTGCACATGGATATGACAGTATTGCACATGGATATGACAGTATTGCACATGCATATGACAGTATTACACATGGATATGACAGTATTGCACATGGATATGACAGTATTGCACATGGATATGACAGTATTACACATGGATATGACAGTATTGCACATGGATATGACAGTATTGCACATGGATATGACAGTATTGCACATGGATATGACAGTATTACACATGATTATGAAGCTGAATGACTAACAGAGCTAACAGTGTTTGTTGTAGAGTCTGACAGCAGCACAAGGAAAGACCTGTTAAACCTCTCCTCATTAACGGCACAATATGACAAAACATGTCCTATCTACAAGTACCATCTAGTCCATCAAATATGTCCATTATAACATTTTCACATTAAACAAATTAAACCAAAAGAGAACAAAACAACGCACTATAAAACAGCCTGGAGTAGCCTAAAGCAACACAATCAACCCAGAAACGTTTAGTCAGTTGCAAATAATAAACAAACCAAAAAACATCACATTGCTCAAACAACCCCGACTTATTTTGAAAATGTGGAAGTACTCAGATGTTAAACTGTGGAAGAGAGAGAGCATAACGGCCACTGATGATGTTACAGGGTATGGATGTGGTGAATAAAGTTGTTTGCCAATAAGTTAGTAACTAGAACTCGGCACAGCTCGTGAGTCAAATGTCGCAGCTGCCCCCGCTTTGTGAGGAGGAGCCAGCACGCTCCGTGAACGAAGGCGGAAAAGAACTGAAGAGATGCGACCCTGAATAACCTCACATCCACAGCCACGAGGCAGAAAACTCACATTTGCGGTAAGAAGTTTCTTACTATACTAATACAGCATATATATATTGACGCCCAACTGCACGTTACAGTCCCAGGATAATGAGAAAGTCATGTTGTGTGCGCTGTGGGTGAACACGTGGCAGTAGTAATCTGGAGAGAGAGAGATATATATATAGAGAGAGAGAGATATAGAGCGATAGAGAGAGGGAGGGATATATATATATATATATATATATATATATATATATATATATATATATATATATATATATATATATATATATATATATATATAGAGATATGCACAGGTCATTTGAACAGCCCACTCACTTACCCAATACCTATTTTAGGCCTACATTAGCAGTGTATATTTGCTAATGTTTTTCCAACATTTTAAAGAAGTGCTGGGAACATGCTTGTTTTTATAATCCTCCTAATTGAGTTTTTTAAAAACACACAGCATTTTAGAAACAACAGCATTTGAGGCTTAAATGATCAGACATTTGCCCATTATGTAGTAGTTACTTGCGATTAGTCAATAAAATGTGGCTGTGGGAATGTAAGGCAAGGCAAGGCAAGTTTATTTGTAGAGCACATTTCATACACAAGGCAATTCAAAGTGCTTCACATAGCAGGGAAAATGCATTCAAATCACAAAGAAATTACAGAAACAGAAATACAATAAAATTAACTGAATTCAAAATGATCAATCCAACTGATTGTCTAAACTAATAAAATCACAAACAAAAGAGAAGAGTGCAAAGAAAAAATCCTTTCAGTCATATGCGCAGCTAAACAAAACAGTTTTTAGCTTAGATTTGAACATTGTCAGAGTAGAAGCCTGTCTCACATCTTCAGGAAGACTGTTCCAGATTTTAGCTGCATAAAACTGAAACGCAGATTCCCCATGTTTTGTCCTGACTCTGGGCACCAGCAGGAGGCCGGTCCCTGAGGTCCTCAGAGTCCGAGATGGTTCATATGGCACTAACATATCCAAGATGTACTTTGGTGCTAGGCCATGGAGAGACTTGTACACAAGCAGAGCTGCTTTAAAGTCTATTCTCTGAGCCACAGGAGCCAGTGCAGAGACCTGAGAACAGGACTATTGTGCTCATACTTCCTGGTTCTAGTCAGGACCCGAGCAGCAGCGTTCTGGATGTACTGCAGCTGTTTTACAACTCGTTTGGAGAGACCAGTGAGCAGGCCGTTACAGTAGTCTAATCTACTGGAGACAAACGCATGGATAAGTCTCTCTAAATCTGGTTTTGACACTATATTTTTGATTTTGGCAATGTTTTTTAGATGGTAAAAAGCTGCTGATGTTATTGATTTGACGTGGCTATTAAAGTTCAAGTCTGAGTCCATTATTACCCCCAGATTTCTAATTTGGTTTGTAGGTTTTAGAGCGAGACTCTGGAGGTGACCGCTAACACTTTCTCTTTGTTTCTGTGGGCCAAAAACGATTATTTCAGTCTTGTCTGAGTTCAGCTGGAGAAAGTTGTTTTGCATCCACAAACTGATCTGTTGGATGCAGTGACAGAGTGAATCCACTGGTCCATAGTCACCTGCCGATAGTGAAACATAGATCTGAGTGTCGTCTGCATAATTGTGATAGGACACATTTTCACTGCGTATCAACTGACCTAACGGCAGCATGTAGAGTTTGAACAGAAGGGGACCCAGGACTGACCCTTGGGGCACTCCACAGGTCAGGGTCATGTGGTCTGAGACACAGCTACCAATTTCAACAAAGTACTTCCTGTCTTCCAGATAGGACCTTAACCAGTTTAGGGCAGTGCCAGTGATGCCCACCCAGTCCTCTAGTCTCTGTAAGAGGATCCCATGATCGACAGTGTCAAAAGCAGCACTCAGATCTAACAGAATTAAGACTGAGGCTTTGCCCATGTCAGTGTTCAGGCGGATGTCATTTGTCACCTTGACAAGAGCAGTCTCAGTGCTGTGATGAGGTCTAAAACCTGACTGAAAAACATCAAATGAGTTGTTTATTAAGAGGAAATCTGTGAGCTGTTGGTAAACAACCTTTTCAAGGACTTTGCCCCAAAATGGCAGATTAGAGATGGGCCGGTAATGACTCAGTACTGCGGCATCAAGACTGCTCTTCTTTAGGAGAGGCTTTATGACCGCAGTTTTCAAAGACATTGGGAATGTTCCAGATTGAAGCGACATGTTAACTATGTGAGTGAGTGGTGCTAACAAACTGTTCAGCACAGATTTTAGAAATTTGGTGGGTAACACATCGAGGCAGCATGTAGATGAACTCAGACTGGTGATGATCTCATGGACAGTTTTGTCAGTTACTGGTGCAAAGTGAGTTAGCTCCAAGTGTCTTGGTGGTTTTAGGGTAATTTTTTGCATTGTGGGATTTATAGCATTTTTAATGCCCTGAACTTTGTCATTAAAGAATAATGCAAACTCATTACACTTGGATGTGGAAATGAGTTCTAACGGCAGCTGAGCTGGAGGGTTTGTTAATCTGTTTACTGTGGCAAATAGGACACGCGAGTTGTTTCCAGCTTCCAATCATTTCAGAAAAATATCTTTCCCTAGTTCTACATAAGATTAAGTTGTACATGTTCAGCTTTTCTTTGTAAATCTCTTTTTGAACCTGGAGCTTTGACTTGCGCCATTTCCGTTCGGCCCTGCGGCACTCCCTTTTCTGTGCCCTGACCGAATCATCATTTCTCCACGGCGCCTTCTGCTTATTTTTAACCATGTTAGCCTTTATAGAGGCGATGGTGTCCAGAACATTCAAAACACTAGATGTAACAGAGTTCAACAAATCATTTACATTAGAACATGAGACATTTTCAAAGTTTATCATTTCCATAAACAGTGCACCTGTGCCATCACTTATGTGTCTCCGCTGAACAACTGCAGGACCAACCGGTGGTTTGGGAGAAACAGACAGGTCAAAGAAGACACAGAAATGATCAGACAGAGCAACATCGATCACATTAACATTTGAAATATTTACCCCCTTTGTAATTATGAGATCTAGAGTGTGTCCTTTGCTGTGGGTGGGGCCTCTCACATGCTGAGTAAGACTGAAGGTTTCAAGGACAGGATCAAGCTCTTTAGCGTTTCTGTCACAAATATTATCAACATGCACGTTGAAATCACCTGTGATGACCAAACCATCAAAGTCTGTGCATATGACTGAAAGCATCTCAGTAAAATCATCAATAAAACTTTGGCAGTGCTGGGGAGGCTTGTATAAAACAATGAAGAGAATGGATGGAGACCGTTTTAGCTCCATTTTAAAGGATCCATACTCAAATGATGAAAACACCCCAAAAGACAACCTGCGGGTAATTATTTCATCTCTAAAGACAGCACAGACTCCACCCCCTTTTTTGTTTTCTCGTGTTTCAGATTCAAACTTTAAGTTGGGTGGAGCAGATTCTATCAGAACTACATTTCCTGTGTTTTTGTCAAGCCATGTTTCAGTTATAAACATAAAATCAAGATTATAAGAAGAAATAAAATTATTAATTAAGAGAGATTTGTTACATAAGGATCTGACATTTAGCACAGCAAGTTTCAGACTAGTTTCAGTGGGACTGGGCTTTATCTTTTCACAGGGAATATGAATCACATTTCTCAGATTGGGCCTGACTCGCATTTTGTTTTTCCATCTGTGTGATGATGTGACTACAGAAATAGCACTAGGGGGGGCTCTTTTTACATAGGGCCCCGGGTTGGTTTGATTTTTAATGTGACAATAAGTCCCGGCAACGCTGAGACCCAGTGCATCCTGTGTATGTAGTGAATATCTCGGGGACTGCAGATGGATGTACATTCTGAGAGCTGCAACAAAGCATCTTTTTAATGTGCTGCAATGTTCCCTGTGGAATAAACTAAACACACAGGAATATATTTAAGTTATATGATATTTCAATCACGTGTGTTTAGTTTAGTGCTATGTAACCCTTTAAAAACAAATACAAACGTCTAAAAGAATATCTGTACCTGATTTTTGCCTTCTTATATTTAAAAACTTATTCACAAGTGCTTCTTCTAGAGGCCAGAGTTTGGCCGGTAAAGCTAACAACAACACGCTCTAATAGTGCGAGTTCTGAGCTGACTTCCACTCTTGACATCCTAGGTAGAGCGCACAGTTGAATACTGCCATTGTGTCCTTGTGCAAAACACTTGTGTGAATGGGTGAAGGATTCTTGATGTGAAGTGCTTTCAGTGCAAATCTGTGAATAACAGTGGGACTTTTGTGGTTAAATAAAAGTCAGTTTAAAAAAAATCTGTCGTGGTTTCAGGTTGTAGTTTATATAAATAGATGAATGATTCCATCTCTAATTCGAGCTAAATGAGAAGTAGAAATTAAGACTAATATTCAACCTGGGATATGTAGCCAAAATCTATGATATTCACATACAAAAACAGGCCTAAATTAATTTTGTTGCTGCCTTGAATAGAAGTTTGATCATATGCAGCTGTGTTTTACTTTCAAAACAAACAATATTTTAGAGCCAGTAATGACTATTTCCCTCCAAAAAGTAAGGTACTCCCGTGGCTTCAATAACCCTTTACTAAGCCGCTCTCTAGCGGCCTACTGATAAATTACACCCTTGTCTGCTTCTACCGCCAATCGAATTCAGTGCAATGACTGTAAATAATCCACGTTGCACGAGTTGCACATGTTTGTCTTTGATTGCATTACTTTTTTTCCATTCCATATAGGGTATCAATACACAAATTAGGCTAAATTATCTAGGTTTTACAATTGCGCTTCACTGCGTATCAACATATATGTGTTTTTATACATCTTAAACGGAATTATATAAAATCTAGGCCTATAGATTGGCTATAAGAATATTGCTTTTACATGAATTAAATGATTGCGTTGATTGCAATCTTCAAACTGATCTCAATGACTTTATTTACTTGTCGTAGTACAGATTGTCCACTAGATGTCCCCTTTGGATCATTTATTGACTCCACTGTAACCGTAGCGTCTCTGTTTGGAGTTTTATTGAGTGAATCATAAAAGTTCAACATAATAGTATAATAAGACACGATACGATAAGATCACCTTTATTTGTTTCACAATGACGAAATTCCACTATTGCAACACAGATTAGGTACATGAATAGATTAGGCACAGAAGTAATTTAACAACAAACAAACAAACAAACAAACAAACAAACAAACAAACAAACAGATAACTTATTAAAACGTCATAAAAGAACTCTTATACTCTTAATGAAAATAACACTCTTATTTACAGCTGTTATATGGACAGAGAATATTGCACCAATTGCACCAAAATAAACGTTTTCAATTCAGAACACAATTAAAACACACACTTACATGGGCCATTAAAAATACACTAGTCTACACCTTTGTACTTCAGCAAGAGCACATACACATAACACATGCAGACTTGATTATGTGCAACCCTGTAGTAGATACAAATTACCATGAGCTATGTATTGACCGTACGTACACTCATTAGTCTTTATAAATATTTGTATTTCACCTAGTACTTTCCTGACAATAATATGGCTGAAATGCAGTGATATTCCAGTAAACGTAGGCAACATCTTGCTTTGGTTCCAGAGGCCAAAGTTATGTTTGCTTTGTGCAGTGATGTTTACTTGACTCAAAGGCTTAACCCAAAGGTCTTATCATTTGTCACTGCAAACTGGGTTAAATGTTATTATAGCCTAGTTTGCATCATGTGTGCAAAAATGGTCATACATTCTCGAACTATATAGTTGTTGTACCATTGGCTTCCATAATAAGCTACACATAGGCAAGTAATAGCTAATTTGCTGTAAAAATCTAAACTGAAGAAATCCGTTTTACCTCAATATCTGACTCAGACATGGCCAAATGAACATTTCCCTTGCAGTCCAAGTTACATTTTGTGTTCCTCCGATGTCTCTCAACTCTTTCAGCCAGCTTCCCCCATCAGTGCGGCTCTTCATCACTGCCTGCCTCCAGCCTGCTCCTGAGCACCCCACAGTAAAAGACCTCGCCTCACGTCACATGCAAGGTAAAACACGTATGCATGCCAAAGAGACCCGGCTCTGGATCATTCATCCCACCGCTCATGAGCCTGCACCATTCTGCCTTCCATCCAGCGCTGCACCAACCTTTAACCACACCTGTCTAGACACGTTTATTACTGACAGCGTTAACGGGTAAAGCTAAGGGCTGTGTCATCTCTATACTTTGTGTGCTACATCGCACATGAATATGACAGTATTGCACATGAATATGACAGTAGTACACATGGATATGACAGTATTGCACATGGATATGACAGTATTGCACATGAATATGACAGTATTACACATGGATATGACAGTATTGCACATGGATATGACAGTAGTACACATGGATATGACAGTATTGCACATGGATATGACAGTATTGCACATGAATATGACAGTATTACACATGGATATGACAGTATTGCACATGGATATGACAGTATTGCACATGGATATGACAGTATTGCACATGGATATGACAGTATTGCACATGCATATGACAGTATTACACATGGATATGACAGTATTGCACATGGATATGACAGTATTGCACATGGATATGACAGTATTACACATGGATATGACAGTATTGCACATGGATATGACAGTATTGCACATGGATATGACAGTATTGCACATGGATATGACAGTATTACACATGATTATGAAGCTGAATGACTAACAGAGCTAACAGTGTTTGTTGTAGAGTCTGACAGCAGCACAAGGAAAGACCTGTTAAACCTCTCCTCATTAACGGCACAATATGACAAAACATGTCCTATCTACAAGTACCATCTAGTCCATCAAATATGTCCATTATAACATTTTCACATTAAACAAATTAAACCAAAAGAGAACAAAACAACGCACTATAAAACAGCCTGGAGTAGCCTAAAGCAACACAATCAACCCAGAAACGTTTAGTCAGTTGCAAATAATAAACAAACCAAAAAACATCACATTGCTCAAACAACCCCGACTTATTTTGAAAATGTGGAAGTACTCAGATGTTAAACTGTGGAAGAGAGAGAGCATAACGGCCACTGATGATGTTACAGGGTATGGATGTGGTGAATAAAGTTGTTTGCCAATAAGTTAGTAACTAGAACTCGGCACAGCTCGTGAGTCAAATGTCGCAGCTGCCCCCGCTTTGTGAGGAGGAGCCAGCACGCTCCGTGAACGAAGGCGGAAAAGAACTGAAGAGATGCGACCCTGAATAACCTCACATCCACAGCCACGAGGCAGAAAACTCACATTTGCGGTAAGAAGTTTCTTACAATACTAATACAGCATATATATATTGACGCCCAACTGCACGTTACAGTCCCAGGATAATGAGAAAGTCATGTTGTGTGCGCTGTGGGTGAACACGTGGCAGTAGTAATCTGGAGAGAGAGAGATATATATATAGAGAGAGAGAGATATAGAGCGATAGAGAGAGGGAGGGATATATATATATATATATATATATATATATATATATATATATATATATATATATATATATATATATATATATATATATATATAGAGATATGCACAGGTCATTTGAACAGCCCACTCACTTACCCAATACCTATTTTAGGCCTACATTAGCAGTGTATATTTGCTAATGTTTTTCCAACATTTTAAAGAAGTGCTGGGAACATGCTTGTTTTTATAATCCTCCTAATTGAGTTTTTTAAAAACACACAGCATTTTAGAAACAACAGCATTTAAATGATCAGACATTTGCCCATTATGTAGTAGTTACTTGCGATTAGTCAATAAAATGTGGCTGTGGGAATGTAGTGAATATCTCGGGGACTGCAGATGGATGTACATTCTGAGAGCTGCAACAAAGCATCTTTTTAATGTGCTGCAATGTTCCCTGTGGAATAAACTAAACACACAGGATTAAAATATATTTAAGTTACATGATATTTCAATCACGTGTTTAGTTTAGTGCTATGTAACCCTTTAAAAACTAATACAAACTTCTAAAAGAATATCTGTACCTGATTTTTGCCTTCTTATATCTTAAAAACTTATTCACAAGTGCTTCTTCTAGAGGCCAGAGTTTGGCCGGTAAAGCTAACAACAACACGCTCTAATAGTGCGAGTTCTGAGCTGACTTCCACTCTTGACATCCTAGGTAGAGCGCACAGTTGAATACTGCCATTGTGTCCTTGTGCAAAACACTTGTGTGAATGGGTGAGGGATTCTTGATGTGAAGTGCTTTCAGTGCAAATCTGAATAACAGTGGGACTTTTGTGGTTGAATAAAAGTCAATAAATAATAAAAATGTATAAGGGATTCCCAAAATGTTTAGGCTGGTACCCCCGACCCCATAGCAACATTTTTATGATGTCGATAACAATTTCAGTCTAAATAATGTAAAATCACGTTTAATATATTTGAATAGTAGGTATTTATATTTCATTTCAGATGAATTGTTTTTCAATTAAAGACAGATACTTTTTTCAATTACATCTTAACATCATTTCACAGACTCCAGCTCACGCCTCATGACCCCCCCAACTTCACAGAAAAGTATTAGACGTTCAAAATATTTAGTATTTCCGACTGTATTATGTGGGAATATATGACTCCCACAATGTCCCTGGGTTAGGGCAGAAAATGGTGAATTTGCTAAATTTGTATTTTTCATCCTCTAAAATGTTTGAACATGATCTATATTGATCAATTTCTGTAGGCATCCTAATGGCCCGTTTAAACCGCAAACGCCTATTCGCGCGTTATGGCGAAGTTGGACGCAAGTACTCATGAAGAAAAACGCAAATACGCCGCGTTCTCGACGCAGCGGAGCAGAGACGAAATACCAATACCACCTCCACTGCGCAGTGGAGGTGTTGTCAGTCTGGCTTCTCTAATGGCGGATCAAAGTTGAGAAAGTGCCTTTTGCGTATTTGCTCTTCAAAGCCCAAAAACGGAGACGCTCGGCGGCGTGTCTGGAACCACCAGTGATCCGAGTTGAGTCAATATCATCATTTGCTTGAAGACTGGATAAACATCGCTCTCAGCTGTACTTTCGTTTGTCCCGGGTCCTGTTTGATGACTTGTTTTCCCGCATTGGTGAGCGGACATGTACCAGGACAACAACTACAGACGCCTATCCATCAGGTCAGTACAGAAATATTCATGTCTGAGCGCAATAATAAAGTATATCTGCTGTGTATGTGCTGTGTATGTGCTGTGTATGTGCTGTGTATGTGCTGTGTATCTGCTGTGTATGTGCTGTGTATGTGCTGTGTATGTGCTGTGTATGTGCTGTGTATCTGCTGTGTATGTGCTGTGTATGTGCTGTGTATCTGCTGTGTATGTGCTGTGTATGTGATGTGTATGTGCTGTGTATCTGCTGTGTATGTGATGTGTATCTGCTGTGTATGTGCTGTGTATCTGCTGTGTATGTGCTGTGTATCTGCTGTGTATGTGCTGTGTATGTGCTGTGTATCTGCTGTGTGTGTGCTGTGTGTGTGCTGTGTGTGTGCTGTGTGTGTGCTGTGTGTGTGCTGTGTGTGCTGTGTATCTGCTGTGTGTGTGCTGTGTATCTGCTGTGTATCTGCTGTGTATGTGCTGTGTATGTGCTGTGTATGTGCTGTGTATCTGCTGTGTATGTGCTGTGTATCTGCTGTGTATGTGCTGTGTATGTGCTGTGTATCTGCTGTGTATCTGCTGTGTATGTGCTGTGTATGTGCTGTGTATGTGCTGTGTATCTGCTGTGTATCTGCTGTGTATGTGCTGTGTATGTGCTGTGTATGTGCTGTGTATCTGCTGTGTATGTGCTGTGTATCTGCTGTGTATGTGCTGTGTATGTGCTGTGTATCTGCTGTGTATCTGCTGTGTATCTGCTGTGTATGTGCTGTGTATGTGCTGTGTATGTGCTGTGTATCTGCTGTGTATGTGCTGTGTATGTGCTGTGTATGTGCTGTGTATGTGCTGTGTATCTGCTGTGTATCTGCTTTGTATGTGCTGTGTATGTGCTGTGTATGTGCTGTGTATCTGCTGTGTATCTGCTGTGTATCTGCTGTGTATGTGCTGTGTATGTGCTGTGTATGTGCTGTGTATGTGCTGTGTATCTGCTGTGTATGTGCTGTGTATGTGCTGTGTATGTGCTGTGTATGTGCTGTGTATCTGCTGTGTATCTGCTGTGTATGTGCTGTGTATGTGCTGTGTATGTGCTGTGTATCTGCTGTGTATGTGCTGTGTATGTGCTGTGTATGTGCTGTGTATGTGCTGTGTATGTGCTGTGTATGTGCTGTGTGTGTGCTGTGTGTGTGCTGTGTGTGTGCTGTGTATCTGCTGTGTATGTGCTGTGTATGTGCTGTGTATGTGCTGTGTATCTGCTGTGTATGTGCTGTGTATGTGCTGTGTATGTGCTGTGTATCTGCTGTGTATCTGCTTTGTATGTGCTGTGTGTGTGCTGTGTGTGTGCTGTGTATGTGCTGTGTGTGTGCTGTGTGTGTGCTGTGTATGTGCTGTGTATGTGCTGTGTGTGTGCTGTGTGTGTGCTGTGTATGTGCTGTGTATGTGCTGTGTGTGTGCTGTGTGTGTGCTGTGTATGTGCTGTGTGTGTGCTGTGTGTGTGCTGTGTGTGTGCTGTGTGTGTGCTGTGTGTGTGCTGTGTGTCTGCTGTGTGTGTGCTGTGTATCTGCTGTGTATCTGCTGTGTATCTGCTGTGTATGTGCTGTGTATGTGCTGTGTATCTGCTTGTGGTTGTGTATAAAACCAATGAAAAGTACATAGACAGTAAAAATTAAACATAGTTTTCATAGCGTTAATATGTTGTTATAGTGCACCATTTAAAATTCGATTGTGGTATATTTAATGAAAGTACAAGTAAACTAAATTTAGGCTATATAGTTATTTGTTTGTTTTATTATTCAGATCTCTTGCCACTGGGGATTTCTACTGGACAATCACCAGCAGCTTCAGGTCCACAACAGAGGACTGGACGTCCACAACAGAGGACTGGACGTCCACAACACAGAGGACTGGACGTCCACAACACAGAGGACTGGACGTCCACAACACAGAGACACAGAGGACTGGACGTCCACAACACAGAGGACTGGACGTCCACAACACAGAAGTGTTTTTGATAAAGGGATTTTCAGATTTATAGCAAAGACCACATGTTCACTCAAGATTGAGCCCAAATGTCTGGTTGTTTACACAGAACGAGATAAAGTTAAATGAATAAAACAGTGAGAAGCTTCTCAGCTCTTAAGTTCTCTGTTCTCTTTACTTCTGCACCTACTTGTGGGTTGTAACACTTGTCCTTGTTTGTTTTTGTTTATGATCTTGAATTGTGGTAAATTAAATAAGTACATCTTTAAATAGCCACTGAATTTCCCACAGACTACCCAGTATTACATATATGAAAAAGATGCATGTAAACAGGACACACATTTTAAAATACAAAATAATTTATTTTGTGGAAAAATAGAACAGTAAATAACTATATCTATCTATATCTATCTATATCTATCTATATATAGATCTATCTATCTCTCTATCTCTCTCTATATATATATATCGTCTGCCATTGTTGTGGTGCCAGTTCTTCTCAGGTGAAATGTGTACGTACGTCACTGGAGCGTCATCTCTGATTGGATTCTGCACCGCCGCGCCGCAGACAAGCTCAAAATTCTGAACTTATTTGCGGCGAACCGTTTTGATGCATTGAAGCTTATACGCCCGTCAAAGCGTCTCGAGCGGAAAACGCAAAAGCGCGCGCGCCGCGCTCCTCGGCGAATCGCGCCGCAAATAAGCGGAAGCCGCGCCGCAAAAACGCAGCAGGTGCTCGACGCGCGTTTACATAGACTTTGAATGTAAACTGGACGCTTTTGCCACACCGGTCTGAACGGGCCATAATAATTCCAAAGGATGTATTTTTGGACACATTGTTTCTTCTGTCTACACACTTCTAATGTGTAGCAGTGCAATGTCACTGCCCAAATATTACAAATCATTTTAGCAGTGGTTTTCTGACTTTGATTTGAAAGAAAAAAATGTGTCTAGAAATTTGGTGTTTTTTAAGTTCCATAAGTAGTTATTTTTGCCTGCGTGGAGGTTCGTTATCACCACAGACAGCCATTCTGTCCTAATCATTCTCCAGCATATTGTCATTGCTGATAATGAGCTTTCACTTAGCCATAGGAACTGTAAACATGACTTCAGACAAAAGTGAGGCTATAAAACGAATCCATCAATGTGGCTGTAGTTACTCCGATATGTGGGTTAAAAAGGAAATGGTTAATAGATAACAAGGTTCACAATAGAGATAGGACACCTGACCTTGAAATGTGGGCTGGAGGGTTTCAGCCAATTAGGTTAGATGTAGCATTTTATCTGTCTTTTTTTACCACTTTTGTATCAGTTGGAGCCAGCAGCGGTTTTGACTTAAATGACTCCCTGGGCGGGGCATACTTTTCTCACTACAATCCTCCTGACAGCTCATATGGTCAAATACAAAATAGCCAACTACCACTTGCCTCCAGAACACTGGGTGAAGAAGAACTCTATCTTTATCTTTGATATATGGTGAGACTTTATCTTTCATATCTACAAATATTTTAACATTAATTCTGACTTTTTTAAGGGTATTCAAAATATACTATTTTATGTTTGTTAAATTAAGCAGTGGCGGCCGGTGATGCAAAATATAGGGGGGGGCTATTTGATATGGCCACGTTTTTGTTGGGTTTTTTATGTCCAAAAGTGAATATTTTACATTGACTGTATGAATACACATTTTAAATATACACATTTACAACTGAATTAATGAAGTAGACCAACTTTATTTACCCTTTTGGTAATGGTAATACTATGAAAGAAAACAAAACAAAAAGATAATATTTATTCATCATAGACAACATTGCTGTATGGAAAGTTGTTCATTAAGACTATGTAATTTATAGCATTCTTTCATGGGTTTGCTAATAACCAAACCATCAATTTATGAATAGTTCAGCGATGCTTTCAGCGTTGGCATTCTTTAGCGTAATAAACAAAAAAAAAAACACTCTGATGTGTTTTCAGTCAAGGTAACGGACCACATGTGCTATACTGGTTTAAGAATAAAGTAGATCCATGGGTTTGGACTGATAAGAAATCGGCTACTTTCACTTCATCATGAATGCAGTTTTTACTCACAGCCAGCAAACAGTCAAGCTCATTCTGTATCCTTTGTACACAGGCGTCTGCAGAAGCAGCTTTAAAAAGTAAACAAGGTGTGTGGCACTTCCGTGTAGACAGAGAAGCACCAGCCAATAACGCCCTGATCACGGTGCATGCCCCTGCTACGCTGTGTCTCCAGTGTAAATAGTAGCTGCTCCGTGGCGTAAACTCTACGCTTAAATAGGCGATGAAAAATCGCCCATTTCAGAAAGTTTTCCTAGAGCTTTTCCCATAGTGACGTAGTCAATTTTCTCGGGATTTGATTGGCTAAATATTCCTATTGCTTTTCTATGAGGCTCAGGGGCAATTTTCAAACAGCCCACGACATACGTTGAAAAGAGACGCCTGAAGCAGACTGCAGACAAAGTATCCTATAAATCATATATATATATATATATATATATATATATATATATATATATATATATATATATATATATATATATATATATATACATATACATATATACATATATACATATATATATATATATATATACATACATATATACATATATACATATATATATATATATATATATATATATATATATATATATACATATATACATATATACATACATACACACACACATACACACACACATACATACATACACACACACATACATATACACGGACTTTTGGAATGATTCGGCTTGAAATAGTCTGTTTACGTAACGTATAATGATGGATTGTTATATCCATCTATAAGTATACATGTATCACGTTGTAAAGCTCTGATATTTAAGAGAATTATAAAGAAGTGTTAAGATAAAAAGTCTGGTTTAATGACAATGAATTACTTGCTTGTGTTAGTTCGTGTTAACTTGTGTTAACTGTGTAATCGTTGTTTTACACTTCACATGGAACGATGTGTGAAACGTGAGGAATGACAAACAAACACAACTTACGTGTATCGTTGGTCTCGTCTGGTCACATTCTTCTGCTTATGTTCAGTTTCCGTCACATGTTCTCCGGAGGCTCGTTCATGAGGGTCACGTGCGCGCTCGGTGCGCATACACTGTTCTCCGGAAGTGTTAAGATAAAAAGTCTGGTTTAATGACAATGAATTACATTTAGAGGTGGAATAACGTCCTCATCATTTTCTGTAGTTTTTGGTTTGGGTATTTATTTTGTTATTAACTTTTCAGTTATTTATTTACATAATATAATTTGGCCAATATGCATTTTTTTTAATCAGATGAGAAGAAATATAAAATATAATCATCTATTCTGTTACATAATTGAGTTAAGCAGTATTTAATTATATTCAGTTTCCTTTTGTGTCGTTTTTGTATCATGTCAATCTTTAATAAATACATAACACATTTGTTTATTAATGTATTTAATAAGAATAATGAACATGAATGAACTTGTTCAATAAATGCAAATCTGATTATAACTACAAATGATAAATTGATTTTAGCCAGTTTTAGTTGAGTTTTAAAGCTCCAATGAGTTTTAAAGCTACAATGTGGGACTCCCTATTAAGGAGTTTTGGAGTCTGTGTAATGTTCATTATTATTATCATCATTAATATAATCAGAAAAGGTTTATTGCCATTGTCAAAGAACAGAATTCACAAACAGTGGAACTTGCTTTGGTGATTCAGTGCAACATAAGAATAGTAACAATGATAAAACAACCTGTATAAGTCAAATATAACATACTGAATAAGATAAGATATTCCTTTATTGTCAACACATGGGGAAATTTCGTTGTTGCAACACAGTAGATACAGAGGAAAAGGACAGAAAACTTATAGGAAGTTTAAAAAACACTCTTAATAGATCGATCTTAATAGAAGAACTCTTATAAACAAAAACTCCTATAGACAGAACCTCTCATTTCTTAATAAGGAATGGAGGGGGAAAATAGAGATAAAAATAAAATAAAAACAGCTAGCATAAGACAAGATAATACTAATAATAATGGTAAAATAAACACTCTTTTAACATCAGTTATATGCACATGAATGTGACTTTATTGCGTTAAATACTGAATATCTCAGTATTTAACAAGACTGTTTCCATGGCTACGCAGTCTTCTGGTGAAAAGGACTTCAGTAAACTCCGTTCAGCTTCATCGTTTGACTGAGGGACAAACAGAACATGTCACAGCTTTAGATTATACAAGTCATATAACATACACTTCACATGTTTGTCCTGAAGCTGTTTTACAGACACATGTGACACAGCAGTGTCTCTTTTGAAGAACAATTATCATTTAGTTTTTTTGGTCATAACAAAAAAGACATTTTATAAATTCAAAGTACTGATTCTACACTGTTTACTTTTAGTCGAGGCACAAGTTAATATTAAAATACCTTTTGCTTTGGAGTCGTCAGGAGTTTACGTGAGATGACTCTGTGTCTGCAGTGATCAGGTCTGCAGTGACCTGTAGAGCTCTGGACAGCACAGACAGACTAAACTCACTGGTCAGCACTATGAAGATGATAAAGATACTCATTAGAACATTGATATATCAAGCCTCGAAATAACGGGCCGGACACGGTCAATGACCGGCGCAAAAATCAGTTTTGACCGACTCCAAAATCAACGCTCCGGACACAATGACCGACGCAAATTTTTCGCCGTAATATATATTTGTAATAGGCAAAAACAGCGCGGTGAACATGCCCAAAGCGATTCCTCTGCACAAACTCGGGCGCGCTATACTACAGTCCACGATTATTGCTGTAGTTATACAGCGGAGGAAGGCAGCGGAGCGCATGTGCGCGCGCATTTCCATCGCTTAAGTTTCGTTTTGACAGACATGCCACTTCAGTCTTCTCGCTTCTCATTGGCCGAACGGTATCCGTGATCTAATGTCGATGAAAGCGGGGATCTGATTGGCTGCTGCGTTCGGTTGCGTTCGGTTGTACTCGGAAATGCCCGCTCTAATTTTGCGCCACAAGTGATATCGAGGTTGGCGTGCGTCAATCTCTCCTCAGTTCACAATTCAGTCTTTTTAAAGTTGTTTGCAACAAAAGCTGTAATTTTGCACATCAGGGACAATGTCAATGTGGAAGTATCCAAGGGCCCCAAGTTAGAACATAACTGACATGTTTGCTAAATCTCTACATATTCCATGGAAGTAAATCCATGATATTCCTATAGAAAACAAGTGTGTGCTTTGCTGTTTAAACACTTCATTATGAAATATGTAATAAAACCTCAAACGTCATCTTATCAGCCCTGTGAGAACACGACTGTCACTTTTAAATACGTTGACATTTATATATGTAAGATATGACCCATTTCAGCAGGTTGTATTTGAATTGTTTGTAGTTTTTGATTGCACATCATACAAACATCACTTTATTTCCCCTTCTTTCTCTAGTTTTCCTTCATCTGTGCTTAACCTTTTGTCTCTTAGAATATTTAGTAAGAGAAATAATGAGTTATTTATTTGCAGAAGTCATGAGCCATCACGACGTGTCGTTCCAATGCATCTTTAATAGATCCATGAGCTAAACGTTAGCTAAACGTTAGCTTGTGTTAGTTCGTGTTAACTTGTGTTAACTGTGTAATCGTTGTTTTACACTTCACATGGAACGATGTGTGAAACGTGAGGAATGACAAACAAACACAACTTACGTGTATCGTTGGTCTCGTCTGGTCACATTCTTCTGCTTATGTTCAGTTTCCGTCACATGTTCTCCGGAGGCTCGTTCATGAGGGTCACGTGCGCGCTCGGTGCGCATACACTGTTCTCCGGGAGGTTAAAAAAATATTTTTAAAGTATTTTAGAAACAGTTGAAGAGTGAAATTCCTTCTATTTTATTTTTAGACTAAAAACAATTTAGCATGTTTGGTAATTTTAGAGGCCGAACTCTTGAAATGGTCCGACCAAAAGGCTGCATTCTACGGAGTGGCCACTACTCAATTTGGAGCCAGAGGCAGAGGGGGCGTACCCTATCCAGATAATATAAGATAAGATAAGATAATCCTTTATTGTCCACACATGGGGAAATTTCATTGATACTACGCAGTAGATACAGAGGAAAAGGACAGATCACAGAATATAGGAAGTTTAAAAAACACTCTCAATAGAAGAACTCTTATAAACAAAAACTCCTATAGACAAAACCTCCCATTTCCCAACAAGGGATGGAGGGGAAAAATACATCCATGGTTGTAACTTCTGTTAAAAAACAATGAATAAACCAGACAAGTGGAGTTTATTTCAATCTACAGTTAAGCCTTGTGTTTGATAGTCGTCCTTGTTCAAGTGTCTTCAACTTAATTGAGCCAAGTTGCTTGTGTTATGCTGGTATAACATTATGCAAATATGCCAGGTCCGGACCTGAACCTAAACCTCTGGATCAAAATCAGGACCTGAACCTGAACGTGGGTTTAGGTATGCATCCCTAGTCACTACTGTTCTCTCTGCTTGGTAATTTATTAAATGTGTACATATTTTAAGCATAAGGTCAAATTACTTAGGGTTTTTATGTAGAAACAATACAACATTGAATGTAAACATTTAACACAAAATATCCACAACCAGCATCTGGTTCAACTTTTTAAACATTTGATTAAGACATAAGGTACACACACTTGTGTCTTTGTCATGTACACAGTAACCAATTAATTCACAATCATAGAAAAGCAGGAAACCATTTATGGGCGGCAAACTTGGGCACAGTGAAAAAAAAATCAGTCTAATCATGATTGAATTTAATTCTTCCCAGATTGTAAGAAAATATTTATGGCAGCTTCCTCTAATGAATTTGGTTTGTTACCTTAGGATTATCTAAACATATCAATTAGAGGGTGAACCAATACATTTGTGAATTTTTAAAAAATGTCTGCAGGAAACCCATCAAGGCTCTTTTTCATATATTTTAAAAGTGACCCAAATTCACCCATTTCAAGGTTTTATACAGATTTTAATAATATTGTTCTAAACATACATGTATCTGCGATGGGTCAACAATCACCACACCCTCTTCATTCTTGAAAAGGGTGTGGTGATTACCAAGCATGTTTCCAGTTATTCCTTTTTCGTAATAGTGTTTTTTTTTGCCATCTGTGCTTCTGCTTTAAGATGTGGTGATTGCCAAGCATGTTTCCAGTTATTCCTTTTTCGTAATAGTGGGTTTTTAGATAAGATAAGATAAGATAAGATATTCCTTTATTGTCACATGGGGAAATTTCATTGGTGCAACGCAGGTAGATACAGAGGTAGATACAGAAGAACAGATCACTTATAGGAAGTCTGAAAAACACTTTCAGTAGAAGATCTCCTATAAATAAATAAATAAATAAATAAATACCATTGCATGTGATCCCGACAGTAATTGCACATGAATATGTGTCACGACAGCACATAGATTGCACATGAATTTCACAGTAATTGCACATGAATTGCACATGAATTCCAACAGCAATTGCACATATGACAGAATTGCACATCAGTATTAGGTTAGGTCAGTATTGCGAGTGTTCAGTACTAACAGTTTTTGTTATAAAGTCTTACAGCAGCAGGAAGGAAAGACCTACGGAACCTTTCCTTCACACATCGAGGGTGGATCTCACTGAAGCTGCTCTCCAGAGCGGACAGTGTCCTGCTGGGGGTGGCACCATGGATCTATTATCATATCTGGATAGGCCACGCCCCCTCTGCCTCTGGCTCCAAATTGAGTAGTGGCCACTTCGCAGAATGCAGCCTTTTGGTCGGACCATTTCAGGAGTTCGGCCTCTAAAATTACCAAACATGCTAAATTGTTTTTAGTCTAAAAATAAAATAGAAGGAATTTCACTCTTCAACTGTTTCTAAAATACTTAAAAAATACATTTTTAACCTTCCGGTGAACGGTGTACGCGCACCGAGCGCGCACGTCACCCTCATGAACGAGCCTCGGGAGAACACCCGGTCTGGAGAGACGGGAGATGGCGGAGGAGAGTGGATCGGGGATGGAAGACGTTCTGGACGGCGTGGAGGAGCAGCCTTTTCTGCCTGCACGTGCCCGGAAACGTAAAAAGTCCCTTAGCTCGTCCGAGGGTTCTGGGAATGAGCAGCAGGATGAGGCTGAAGCTATTGATATCCGGGGTGAGAGCAGAGACTGTAAGGTGATCATAAAGCTTGCACAGGATAGTGCATCCTTTAAGGAGTGGAATTCAGTGGCATTGTCAAAGAGCCTAACTGTAGCTGTGGGAGTGATCAAGAGTGCGAGTGTCCTTAGAGATGGCTCGCTGCTGGTCGTGTGCAAGGACGCGGCTCAGCAACGGAAGGCGATTGGAGCTAAACGTCTGGGTGGAAAGGACATTCTTGTGTCTGATGCTCAAAGAAACACGGTCAGAGGAGTTATCGTAGGTGTCCCTACGGCGACGTCTGTGGATGAAGTTAAGGAGAATTTGACTGGAGTTACGGTGGTGGACGCTAGGCGTTTGAAGGTGACCCGGTTTGGGGTAAGATGTGACAGCTTGTCGGTAATGGTAACACTTGAAGGGAGGTGCCTGCCTAGTAAGGTGTTCATTGGGTACATGTGCTATAGCGTCAGGCCATATGTTCCGCCGCCCCTGCGTTGCTTTAAGTGCCAGTGCTTTGGGCATATTGCAGCGGTCTGTAGAGGGAAGCAAAGATGTGGTAAATGTGCAGGAGACCACGAGTATGGGAAGTGTGACGTGGGTGCAAAACTGAAGTGCTGTAACTGTGGGGAAGAACATCGCTCTGCCTTCGGGGGATGCAGGTTTAGCAAAAGAGCTGCTGAGGTGCAGAAATTAAAGGTCTCTCAAGGTATATCCTATGCAGATGCAGTCAAGAAAGTTTCAAGTAACGAGTTTAGAGTAAATACAGAGAGGGGAGCCAGCGCTGCTCCCAGCCAGGGCGAAATGAGAAAGGCCAGCGTGGCTCCCAAGAAGTGTGAAGGTTTCAAGAGTGGAGGTCCCAAGTGTGCAGGTTCCAGAATTAATGAGAATACCCTAGTTGTGGATAGAGAGGATTTTGTACTCTTTATGGTGGATGTTGTAAACTGTGCTGCTCAGACTCAAAGCAGAACTGAAAGGATCAGGATCATTGCTAAAGCTGCAGGGAGATTCCTTGGAACAAAGGAGCTTGATTGGGCAGATATAGAAAACAGGCTAAAGGCGCTAAATGGGAGTCGGAGTGATGGGGGTCTGCTTGTGGGGAGTCAGAGTGATCAGAGTGACGAGATGGGGGTGGGGGTGGTCTCCTGTCCTCGCCCAGTCTCGTAGACGCACGGTTACCAAGCAGCGACATCAGTGGACATATTAAAGCCTATAGAATGAAGCCTAAAGAATAAAGCTGTACGGTGGAAGCACCGAACGTCAAAGAAGGAGAGGAAGATGAAGAAGAGTCTCCCTGGAATAAAGCCGGTTGTTGTTGTTGTTGTTGTTTTATGGCGGTTGGCATCCGAGTGTTGCATTACCGC
Organism: Eucyclogobius newberryi; assembly: GCF_026437365.1. Lineage (NCBI taxonomy): Eukaryota > Metazoa > Chordata > Actinopteri > Gobiiformes > Gobiidae > Eucyclogobius > Eucyclogobius newberryi. The sequence continues at coordinate 16,466,207 of NW_027315746.1, forward strand.
CAGACTTTATTCCTCAGACGTTTCGTAGTCCTCAGACTCTGTCGCAGTCCGTAAAAGTACTCCTCCCATTGCTTTGGCGTTACAAAGCCCATGAGGTCATGATGTGTTTTTGTGACTAGAATAGTTGTTGTGTCAGAGACCAACCGGCTTTATTCCAGGGAGACTCTTCTTCACCTTCCTCGCCCTCTTTGACGTTCGGTGCTTTGGAAGTACAAAGCCCATGAGATCATGGGACGTCTTTGTTGTTTTACAAAGCCCATGAGGTCATGGGACGTCTTTGTCGTTTTATCCTTTAGAAGTCCTTCTTCCATCACTTTGGCGTTTCTAGGCCCATGAAGTCCAAGCGCGTTAGAACATCCTCTTGCTCCTCATCCTCGGCTCAGTCTCCAACACCCCCCACCTCTATTGCACTTTCCGCACCGGTCCCCATATCATAGCGGGTCCCACCCCCATCATTCAGACAAACCAACTCCCTTTGATTGATAAAACCCTCTACCACCTGCCCATACCTATCGGTACCACTACCGCCCCACAAAGCGCTATGCGCATTAAAATCCCCACACCACACGGCCTTTCCCCGAACATCCTTACCGATACTATGTAAGGACTCTAACGTTAACTCACCACACGGATTATAAAGGTTAACCACAGTAACAGCTTCACCACCCAGCCAGACCCTCACCGCCAGGGCCTCCGGCGCTTTACACACACTGACAACAACGTAATTTAGGTCATCTCGGACAAACACAGCCACACCTCCGCCTCTACCCTGCTCCCTATCATTCCTAACACACACATACCCTTGTATCCCAAAACCCCACCTAGGTCGTAACCAAGTCTCCTGCACGCACATAACGTGAGGCTTGTTCAACAAGGTAGAGACAAAATGCTTAAATTCCTGGCCATTAGCACGAAGACTACGCGCATTCCATTGCAAGACAACCACCGCCATTATGAGCCCCCGGAACCTGACGGCGCATCGGGAGCCCCCCCACTCCCACTGCCAGAATGGGGCAGGGCGCCCTCCCGCAGCGCATCCTCTATCTCCGTCCACTCGGGGCCCCCAGCTCCAAAGTACTTCCCTGCAGCCTTAGCGATGATCTTAGTCTTTTCGGATCTCTTCTTGGTTTGCCCAGTACAGTTAATCACTTCCACTATAAAGAGGAAGAAATCTTTCCTCTTCACAACCAGTACATCCTCCGCACCCACAGGGCCTCTGCCCGTGGAAGCCACACTCACAGGCATCCCAGTGGGGACCTCCCCCTGGCTGCGGGCAACGCTGCCCCCTCCCCTGTTGCCTAGGACACCAGCAGCACTGGCAGCCCCCACTGCATCCACCGTCACCTGACTACCAGACACCTTCTTGACCGCATCCGCGTAGGATATGCCTTGAGAGGCTCTAACTTTTTGCACCTCAGCAGCCCTCTTGCTGAACACGCATCCCCCGTAGGCAGAGCTATGCTCTCCCCCACAGTTACAGCACTTGAGTTTTGCTCCGTCGTCACACTTCCCATACTCGTGGTCTCCTGCACATTTACCACACTTCTGCTTCCCTCTACAGACCGCTGCAATATGCCCAAAGCGCTGGCACTTGAAGCAACGCAGGGGCGGCAGAACATATGGGCGTACGCCATAGCGCATGTACCCAACGCACACCACACGAGGCAGGATCCCACCTTCAAATCTAATCATTATCGACAGGCTGTCACACCTTACCCCATCCCGGGTCATCTTCAACCGCCTAGCATCCACCACCTTAGCTCCAGTCAAATTCTCCTTTATGTCATCCACAGATGTCGTCGTAGGGACGCCTACTATAACTCCCCTGACCGTGCCTCTTACAGCATCAGACACAAGAATGTCCTTCCCCCCCAGACACTTAGCTTCAATCGCCTTCCTTTGCTGAGCCACGTCCTTGCACACAACCAGCAGCGAGCCATCCCTAAGGACACTCGCATGCTTGACCACTCCCACAGCTACAGTCAGGCTCCTTGTCAACGCCATCAGATCCCACCCCTTAAAGGACGCATTATCCTGCGCGAGCTTTATGAACACCTTACACTCTGAACTCACATCCCCGACATCTGCAACCCCCCCGCCCTGCTCCTCACTGAGAGAGCCCTCCATAGACGAGCAAGAAGACGACCTACGCTGCACAGGATCAGTGGCTCCAGGGGAGTCCTCCCCGCTGTTCATATCGTCACCGACCAGGTCACGCTTCCTCTTCTTCCCCGTCATACGGACCGAGGCGTTCCTCTATGTTGCCGTAATATCCAAACTGTTGTCGTTGTTGTTTTTTATGGCAGTTGGCATCCAAGTGTAGTCCTCAGACTCTGTCGTAGTCCGTAAAAGACTTCGTCTAGCTCGGGGCATCCTTTTGTTACCTAGCCCGCAGGGCGGTTGGTCTCTGAAACAACAACAACTATTCTAGTCACAAAGACATATCATGACCTCATGGGCTTTGTAACACCAAAGCAATGGATTCAGGTTGTGTTCCATCTGCGTGGAAACAGTCTACGGTGGTGCCGGTTCTGAAGCCGGGTAGGCCAGCGTCTGACCCTTCAAGTTATAGGCCGATTGCCTTGACGTCGCAGCTCGGGAAAACGATGGAGCGCATGGTTACCGAGCGGTTGGATTACTTCTTGGAGAGTCAGGGTTTGCTTCCCGCGCACCAGAGTGGTTTCCGTAGGGGCAGGAACACCATGGATTCCGTGTTGTGTTTGGAATCTGATATCCAGCTGGCCAGGGCTCAGAAAGAAAAGGTTATTGCGGTGCTCTTTGATGTGGAGAAGGCGTACGATATGGTTTGGAAGGATGGGCTCCTCATTAAGCTGCGGAAGTGTGGTGTGAAGGGTAAACTGTTTAACTGGGTCCGGAGCTTTCTGTCTGGCCGGCGTATCCAAACCAGAGTGGGCGCTGCTTACTCTGGGGTCTATGGGGTGGAGAATGGGATCCCGCAGTTCAATGTTATGATTAAGGACATCTTTGACGACGTGGATGGGTCTGTTGGGAGGAGCCTTTATGCTGACGATGGCGCTCTATGGGTGAGAGGGAGGAATCTGCAAAGGGCGATACAGCAGGTGGAGCAGTGGACCCTGAAGTGGGGGTTTAAACTGTCCGTACGGAAGTCTCAAGTGATCTGTTTCTTCAATGGGCATAGGGACGTCTCCCTTCGACTGCATGGGCAGGTGCTCGAACAGGTCAGGGAGGTGAGGTTCTTGGGGGTCACCTTTGACGAGAGGCTTAGTTGGCGTCGGCACATTGGTGAGGTCAGTGGTAAATGCAAAAGGGTGAATAACTTGCTTCGTTGTCTATCCGGCCAGGACTGGGGGGCCAGCAGAAGGTCGCTCCTGGGTATCTATCGGGCCGTCATGAGGGCGGCTATTGATTATGGCTGTATAGCCTACATGTCTGCGGCTGAGACTAACTTAAAGAAGCTTGATGTGGAGCAAGCCCAGGCCTTGCGCATCTGCTGTAGGGCTTTTAGGACCTCCCCTGTCTCGGCGCTGCAGGTTGAGTTGGGGGAATTGCCGTTACGGCTCCGGAGGCTAGAACTTCTGTTGGCTTACTGGGTGAATGTGCAAGGTCATATGAGCTCTCACCCGGTGAGGGACTTTCTCAGGGTTGATGGGGGGCAGAGTGAGGCTGGCGGTATGGTTTTCAGCCAGGTAGGAAATGCGAAGGCGCGGCTTGCGGGGGTTGGTGATCTGCGTGTGAGCCCGTCGGTGGCTTTGTCTGCTATAGCTCCGTGGAAGTTTGTCCCGGCTCCTGTTGATGTTAGCTTGCATGGCAAGCTTAGAGGAGTCGCTGGGAGGGCACCGCAGTTTGCCGTTCAAGCGCTCATCGATAAGCACTCAGGTGATGTGTTTATTTATACCGACGGGTCTAGGGATCCTGAGAGTGGGCGTACTGGCGCCGCTTATTTTGTGCCTGACCTGGGGCTAGCGGTCAAGAAGAGGTTGACAGATCGCCTTTCTGTTTTCACGTCGGAACTTATAGCGATACGGTTGGCGTTGGAATGGGCGGAATCTGCTTTGCAGTGTTGCGGCATTGTGGTGGCCTCTGACAGCCTTTCTGCATTGCAAAGCATTAAATCTGGGAAATCGGGTTGCAGACAGGATGTGTTGAATGGCATCTTCTGTCTGATGCTCTCCCTGTCCAGGAAGGATGTGAGGGTTTCCTTCATTTGGGTCTCTGCGCATGTGGGGGTGGATGGTAACGAAATGGCTGATGCACTGGCTAAACGTTCCCTTCGGCGGCCATCAATTGATGTGGCGGTTGAGTTGGGCAAGTCTGAAATCAAGCCCGTTATCAAGAGTCATGTGGTCGGCCTTTGGCAGGAATTTTGGAGCCACTGTGTTACTGGACGGCATCTCTATCACATACAGGGTAGTGTGGGTCCTTGCGGGTCTATGGGCAGGAACGCGTGGGAGGAAAGGGCCTTCGCCCGCATGAGGATTGGCCATACTGGACTCAATTGGTCACTGAGTAGGATAGGCAAACATCCGACCGGTCTGTGTGGTCACTGTCGGGTGCCAGAGACTGTCGAGCATGTGCTGATTTGCTGTGAGGCTTATGATAGGGAAAGGGCCGGGTTGGCCTTGTGGTTTCGGAATAATGGGCGGGAGTTCAATCTGCGGAACGTTCTGGCGATCCAGTCACAGGGTTTGTGTCAGGCTGTGGTTGCTTACTTATGTAGCACAGGGCTGGGTAAACGTTTATAGAGGTGGGGGGTGTTGGAGACTGAGCCGAGGATGAGGAGCAAGAGGATGTTCTAACGCGCTTGGACTTCATGGGCCTAGAAACGCCAAAGTGATGGAAGAAGGACTTCTAAAGGATAAAACGACAAAGACGTCCCATGACCTCATGGGCTTTGTAAAACAACAAAGACGTCCCATGATCTCATGGGCTTTGTACTTCCAAAGCACCGAACGTCAAAGAGGGCGAGGAAGGTGAAGAAGAGTCTCCCTGGAATAAAGCCGGTTGGTCTCTGACACAACAACTATTCTAGTCACAAAAACACATCATGACCTCATGGGCTTTGTAACGCCAAAGCAATGGGAGGAGTACTTTTACGGACTGCGACAGAGTCTGAGGACTACGAAACGTCTGAGGAATAAAGTCTGGCGGTAATGCAACACTCGGATGCCAACCGCCATAAAACATCAACAACAACAACAACAACAAAGCAATGGAAGGAGTACTTTTACGGACTACGACAGAGTCTGAGGACTACGACAAAGTCTGAGGAATAAAGTCTGGCGGTAATGCAACACTTGGATGCCAACCGCCATAAAACAACAACAACAACAACAACAACAACATGTGACGGAAACTAAACACAAGCAGAAGAATGTGACCAGACGAGACCACGATACACGTAAGTTGTGTTTGAATGTCATTCCTCACGTTTCACACATCGTTCCATATGAAGTGTAAAACAACGATTACACAGTTAACACAAGTTAACACGAGCTAACACGAGCTAACGTAAGCTAAAGTTTAGCTACACAAAGATGCAATAACACGTCGTGATGGCTCGTGCTTCTGCAAATAAATAACTAATTATTTATCTTACTAAATGTTCTATTAGACAAGAGGTTATGCACAGATCAAGGAAAACTAGAGAAAGAAGGGAAATAAAGTGATGTTTGTATTATATGCTATAAAAAACAACCAATAATTCAAATATAACCTGCTATAATGGGTCATATCTTACATATATAAATGTAAAGGTGTTTAAAAGTGACAGTGCTGTACTTACAGGGGCTGAGACCACATTTGAGGTTTTATTACATTTTTCATAATGACGTGTGCTATGTTTAAACAAAGCACACGCTTGTTTTCTATAGGAATGTCATGGATTTACTTCCATGGAATATGTAGAGATTTAGCAAACATGTGAGTTATGTTCTAACTTCTAAGGTTTAAACTTATGCATAAATAAATGACTTTTGGTTCTAGCTTTAAAAATTAATGTGAAAAGTGGAACTTTTGTGTTACAGAGCGAAATGTAAATCTGTCAATAACATATTCCAGCTTTTCTCTGTTAAATGTGCAGAATATATCAATGTTCTAATGAGTATCTTTCTCATCTTCAGAGTGCTGACCAGTGAGTTTAGTCTGTCTGTGCTGACCAGAGCTCTACAGGTCACTGCAGGTCACTACAGGTCACTACAGGTCACTGCAGACCTAATCACTGCAGACACAGAATCATCTCAAGTAAACTCCTGACGACTCCAAAGCAAAAGGTATTTTAATAATAACTTGTGCCTCGACTAAAAGTAAACTGTGTAGAATCAGTATTTTGAATTTATAAAATGTCTGTTTTGTTATGACCAAAAAAACTAAATGATAATTGTTCTTCAAAAGAGCCACTGCTGTGTCACATGTGTCTGTGAAGCAGCTTCAGGACAAACATGTGAAGTGTATGTTATATGACTTGTATAATCTAAACATATGAAGTGTATGTTATATGACTTGTATAATCTAAAACATATGAAGTGTATGTTATATGACTTGTATAATCTAAAACATATGAAGTGTATGTTATATGACTTGTATAATCTAAAGCTGTGACATGTTCTGTTTGTCTCAGTCATACGATGGAGCTGAACGGTGCAGTTACTGAAGTACAGAAGACTGCGTAGCCATGGAAACAAAGTCTTGTTAAATACTGAGATATTCAGTATTTAACGCAATAATGTCACATTCATGTGCATATAACTGATGTAAAAAGAGTGTCTTTATTTCCCCCTCCATTCTTTATTAAGGTATGAGAGGTTCTGTCTAGAGGAGTTTTTGTTTATAAGAGTTCTTCTATTAAGATCAATCTATTAAGAGTGTTTTTTAAACTTCTTATAAGTTTTCTGTCCTTTTCCTCTGTATCTACTGTGTTGCAACAACAAAATTTCCTCATGTGTTGACAATAAAGGAATATCTTATTTTATTCAGTTTGTTCTATTTGACTTATACAGGTTGTTTTATCATTGTTAATATTTTTATGTTGCACTGAATCACCAAAGCAAGTTCCACTGTTTGTGAATTCTGTTCTTTGACAATGGAATAAACCTTTTCTGATTATATTAATGATGATAATAATAATGAACATTACACAGACTCCAAAACCCCTTAATAAGGGACTCCCACATTGTAGCTTTAAAACTCATTGGAGCTTTAAAACTCAACTAAAACTGGCTAAAATCAATTTATCATTTGTAGTTATAATCAGATTTGCATTTATTGAACAAGTTCATTCATGTTCATTATTTGTATTAAATACATTAATAAACAAATGTGTTTTGTATTTATTAAAGATTGACATGATAAAAAAAACGACACAAAAGGAAACTGAATATAATTAAATACTGCTTAACTCAATTATGTAACAGAATAGATGATTATATTTTATATTTCTTCTCATCTGATTAAAAAAAATGCATATTGGCCAAATTATATTATGTAAATAAATAACTGAAAAGTTAATAACAAAATAAATACCCAAACCAAAAACTACAGAAAATGATGAGGACGTTATTAAACCTCTAAATGTAATTCATTGTCATTAAACCAGACTTTTTATCTTAACACTTCTTTATAATTCTCTTAAATATCAGAGCTTTACAACATGATACATGTATATTTATAGATGGATATAACAATCCATCATTATACGTTACGTAAACAGAATATTTCAAGCCGAATTATTCCAAAAGTCCGTGTTGACTTCTCAGTCTTTCACGCTGCTGTGACGTGCGCTCTCCCGACGCCAAAGCCTCACGGCGATGACGTCACAAAAGTGGGAGGAGATATACCACTGTTCAGGAAGTAATGCGGAAATAAAAAACTTTTTTGGAACCATGCGCCAATGAGCAGCTCCATAGGTTTCAATGGCGGCCATCTTGGCTTCCGGGGGCTTGGGTGGCACTCATGGTCCAGCATAGATGTGAATCTAGCCAGGACCCTCCTGTCCCCCACCTCCTGCACCGAGTCCAGAGCACAGCCCAGGACGGAGCTGGACTTCTTGATGACTCTGTCCAGCCTCTTCCTCTCCCTCTCTGTGATGCTGCTGCTCCAGCAGGCCACACCGTACAGGAGGGCCGATGCCACCACAGAGTCGTAGAAGGTCTTCAGGAGTGGCTCTGTCACTCCAAAAGACCTGAGTCTCCTCAGGAGGTAGAGCCGACTCTGGCTCTTCCTGTACAGTGCGTCTGTGTTATGAGTCCAGTCCAGTTTGTGGTTCAGATGAACACCCAGGTACTTGTATGAGTCCACTCTCTCAATGTCCCGTCCCTGGATGTTCACTGGTGAGGGGGCAGTGGAGTGGCGTCTGCGGAAATCCACCACCATCTCCTTGGTCTTCCCCGCGTTGATGAGGAGGTGGTTCCGCTGACACCAGTCCACAAAGTCCTGCGCCAGTCCTCAGTACTCCGCGTCATCGTCGTCCGTGATGAGTCCGATGATAGCAGAGTCGTCAGAGAACTTCTGCAGGACACAGCTGTCCGTGTCATGTCTGAAGTCTGCAGTGTAAAGGGTGAAGAGAAAGGGCGCGAGGACAGTGCCCTGGGGCGCCCCCACACTGCAGGTCCAAGTGTCAGACACACAGTCCCGTGCTCTCACAAACTGGGGTCGGTCTGTGAGGTAGTCCAGGATCCACTCTGCCAGGTCATACTCCACACCAGCCGTCTCCAGCTTGTCCCTCAGGAGCAGCGGCTGGATGGTGTTGAAGGCGCTGGAAAGATCGAAGAACAGAATCCTCACAGAGCTGCCAGGCTTTTACAGGTGAGAGAGAGAGCGGTGCAGCAGGGAGATGACGGCGTCCTCCACTCCGATGCCAGACCGATATGCAAACTGCAGCGGGTCCATGGCTGAGCTCACGGTGGAGCGAAGGTGGTTTTGTGCCATCTATGCTTCTGCTTTAGCTAATTTTGGATAAGCCTTTTTATACTTTTTTTTTTTTAAGATAAGATAGTATATGAAATAATTTGCCCATGGATATAAGCAAGCAAAGAGTCCCAGATTGCCTTGGCTGAGGTTGTATCATTATTATATAGCCATACCTGCTTGCCAATGCCCAATCTTGTCATCTTTTGAAAGCTAAGCAGGGCAGGGCCTGGTTAGTACTTAGATGGGACACCGCGGGATCACAAGGTGCCACAGCGGGCGGCTGGAAGAAATATTGTTGTGTCCTTAGGCAAGACAAGTAGTCATTTTTAGAAAATCTGTAATTTATTTTTGTAGAAATTTGCTTAATGATGAATTATTTAGGAGATGTGCTTGGAGTTTCCACCTTTTGTGTACACATTTACTTCAATTTAATTCATTTTCAAGTGGCTATGAGCAGAGATCATTCTGGACAGGTATTCACATTCTAACACATCTGGCAGCATAGAGCTAGCAGTTACAAACATATTCTTGTATACACTTCATGAGCATGCAAATAATTAGAGTAGTCTCTTTCCGTTGGATGCATTCGTCTTCATATATCTACATAATATTTAAGACAATTGCAGCCTTTGAGAGTGGAATGTGAGCCTTACTTGATCTATCCATGCTTGAGTTTAGAATCAGGTTCAAATCTCCCCCTGAGAAACATTGACCGTATAGTTAAGCAGACTCTAGAGGTAAAATAAAAAAAAAAAAAAAAAAATATGTAAATTTTTTATTAATGAAGATAAGTTAGATAAGATAAGATAGTCTTAAGTTCAGGAGCAGGTTCACGCCCCTTCCGGAAACTACACTATTTAAGTATCCAGGTCACACACATCACTGTTTGTGACTTTGTGCCCCTTTGTTATTTAAATTATTCTAATTTAATTAATATTTAAATTATTTAGACGGGGGTATCGAGGCCCAGGAGCCGACAGCCCTCATCGCCAGAAGCCCCAAAACAGCATCCTCTTCTGTGCATTTGTGTTTTTCATGTTTCTCGTATATCAATAAAAATGTGGTGGTCCTTCCCAGTGAACCACTAATATTCTTCCATCTTAATTTTTTTCACTTAGGATATTTTTGTATAATTTTTGGTGTAATAAAACTGCTACACTTCTTCACTTCTTTACTTCACACTTATAAAAGACTTTACCCACCCAATCTCTTTTTTACTCATCATGTTCCTTATCTGGGGAACAAATTTGTATGTTCTTCCTGTGTCTGGGTATGGTTCCTCCAGGTGCTCTGGTTTCCCATACCTCTAAAAACATCCTCAGCCTGCCCAGGGACGACACGTGGAAATTAGCTTGAGCTACAACCTGGTACAATGCATCTTTCTTGAAAAGGTTAATGTATATTGTGCACTGTCCCTGTCTCAAAATAAAGTATTCCACATGTTATTATTTTTTCATTTGAAAGGGTTATTTATTACAACAACATGATTAGATTAATAATGGCATTGCAGTTATTTTATTCAACATTCAATAATAATAATATTAACAATGACAGAAATGTGACCGTCTCCGCTACAAGGAAATCATAGATGAATTAAAATAAGTGTATATTAGAAAGTGAGTTCCCCCAGGATAAACATCAGAGTCAAATAGTCATGTAGTCATCACTAGACAAGGTGGTGTATTAATCTTCACTCACGGAACCATACAGCGCCAGGGCATCCATACACTACGCCATCTTGGATTCTACTGTGTCAGACCTCAGTGTGTGGAAGGGGAGTTTTTAACTTAGTTTGGTTTCTTGTCTTCTTTTTGTCACCATGCAGCCTGCTGTGAATGATGAGGCCAAAGGGCTTTCCTCCTGTGTTTAAAGTGTGTGTGAATCTGAAAGGAGTGACAGTATAACAGGCTACTCTCTCCTAATGCTATAGTGCTTTTAAAATACCTCAAAACTATCATTCCTATTTACACAGTAGCCAGTAGCAGATTTCTGAATGTAATGTAATGGGTTTGTTTGTGTAAAAAATTGTACTGCTAAAATTGTAATGTTTTTGAGTGTTCTTTCTAGTTTGGGTTCCATACAATGAGAAGTCTAAACGTTTCCCTAACAGTTAATCTCTTTACACAAAAGGCCACTTTGTCATTGCAACTGCTTTGCTACAATATGTAAATCTGTGAGGAATGTTTCTCCAAGTTTGATTAGGGCAGTTTTTGCACTTGTTGATGGAAGCGCGCTGCATGTCATAAACTAGGGAGTATATTCCTCATGTCCAGAATATGAACAGCAGAATATTGCTGAACAGCACAAATGACTAAAACTGTTGCCTAACCCTCCATCCCACCCCCATTCCTTCCCTCCACCCCTCTCTGCTTGTCACATGTTCCTTTCACAGCATAGAAAAGTTCCTGGATTAGCGCAGAATTAACACAAAGCAGCAACGCCACTCCAGCTCCACTCCTAACAACAGAGGCGAGGCAGAGGAGGACTGCGACACGGCTCGCTCAAGACACTCAAGTGTTCTGCAACATCTCCCAGAAGTCCACAGTGCACAGGCAGGCGGCACCATCCCCACCATCGGCACAAGCAACCAGGATCTGTGGTGACCAGGTCCTGAAGGATGGAACAGAAGCAATGTCCTGGGATACTGGTAAGTTGGCAGCTCATAATAATGTATCTTACTCAAAAACTGTGTGTAGAACATTGCTATCAAGCATACAAGGCCACATGTTGAGTAACAGCATGTCCTCTTTTCCCCTTTTCAAACTAGCCGTATAAAGCCTTGACCTAAAGCGGGCACTTTCACCATGCAGCAAGCGCGTGGCATCTCACAACTAACTTCATCTTTTATAATGTTGTATTTAATAGAAATAAAAGCTTTACATTCAACCTGCCAGGGTGGTAGCTGGTGCTTTAAACCTTATAGAATGCTTTTGGAAACGTAGAGGTACATGTGTCAGTGTCCGTCCTGGGCCGTGGGTGAACTTTTCAATAGGGGTCCGGTGTCATTGGCAGTCAGGTCACTGCTCACTCTCCCTGCTCCTCACCAACATTTTCTGTCCTTCAAACAACTCTAAAGTCTTGTTGTTCCTTGACATTCTTGCCTGTTTGAAGTCGCCTCCACTCTCTTTTCAGTGGCATTTTCACAATGTCCCTTCCTTGTTAGAAAGCAGTGCCTGATCAAAACGGAGACATTTTCAGCCAGCTCTCTTTGCACAAGACGTATTTGAAGATGTGGGATGGAAATTTGCGTCTTTGTGTTTTTGTCTGTTATCTGTTCTTTGAGTAAGTGTAGGTGTCAATCAGCTTTTGCACAACATGATGAACATTGTATAATATGTATAGCTGTTACATTTCTTGCGTTGGTTTTAATTGTTGAGCAGCCAAACTTCAACTGTGTAGGTTGTTATTGCCACACTCAGGCACTAGAGGGACACATAATGCATTAACTGCAGTAATTTGTTTCACAGTATGCTGAACCAAATGTAAAAAAAAGATGTATTGCCTTAAATATAATAATAACTAGTTGTAAACCAAATATATCTCCTATTATAATTAAACCTAATGTTATCCAATCATCCAAAAAGAGTGTAATAAATACATTGAGGTGAGGCCACATTTTAACTTGAGAAATTAGGACAATGGTAAAAAAGTAACATGCTTTTACTTATACTAAAGGTAAACATGGACAGAAGTGCTTGACTATACCCAATGAAGCTTCGCTCTGGGGACACACAGCTGCTCTGCTCATGGCTGGGACCTTTGTCTTGGTGGTGACTCGTAGTGATGGCACTAGTGTTTCATTCAGAACTCTTTGTGAAAAACAACGTGAAAACTGTTCTGTTGCCACCTTGATGGATATTTTTTGTTGATTTGTTTAGAAACGCTCCAGATTGTATGTTTTCTCTTAACTTCCTCCTTTTCCCTTGAACTTATTTATGCTGGCCAAGTAGTTGGAGCCATCACCCTAAATCTTTGAAACACAAGGCACTTCCTTCTTGCTACTGTTTGGCTTGACCGGTAACCTTCCGCCAGAACGGTTGTGTCCAAACTGAATTCTTTTGCTCATTTACAGTTTCAAATGGCGTTCTATCTCGTTAATCTTTCTGCATGTCACGCCTGCTCTTAGTGCACCGCTTCCCCTTAACAGACGAGCAGATGGTGCTCTGGCACAAGCCGGACTGGAGCCGGTGCTGTCTTTTTGTCTGTGCACCACAATATGTTTGCTCGGCCTTTCTGCTCCAGGATATATGTTTAGGGTCTAAGACGCACCGAGGTGGAGGGAGAGGAAGGCCGCCCCTCAGTTACAGACCATATGGAGGTGGTCAAACACTGAGCTGGCCGCAAGTTTGCCTTTAATTTTGATCCAATATGAGTTGAACAGTTGTGGCTGAGTAACTTGGTGAAAGATATTCTAAAGTTGTAACAATCTATGTTGGCAATAGAATACATACTGACGACATATGAGAGCCATGAAGTAATGCAGATGTGTTTACAGCCACAGTCAGTTGTGTGTACAGTATGTGAGTGTGAGTTTTCATGTCCCAGAGTTGTGCTGCTAATGTGTGCTACAGTCAGTGAAGTGGAACAAAATTAAATAGAAATAAATTGTTAGTGCCCAAGGTCAGGACACACAGAAACCTATTTGGGTGCTGTGCATACTATCATTATATGGAAAATGCTCATTTATATATACAAGCTTAGCAGGTGCATATCTATGCATCTTCATCAGGGGCCAACCAATAAGCATGTAATAAATGAAGGTACACTACCACTGATATACAGTGAATAAATACATTTTTATATCTATTCAGGTTAATGTATATTTTATTTATGTATTCATGTATTATTTTCTGTATTCATATACAGTATTACTAATCAATACATTGATTATTGATATATACATATATATATACATATATGTTATATTGCACATATTTTTATAAGGGCAATAACACATGAACAAATACAGGGTGCATTTATAGTGCCTATCCTGAGTTACTGCAAGGTTAAGTATCCCTGCTGTCTGCCTTTAGGGAGACGGACCAACAGATGTGTAGAGAAGGCCGGTGCTGGAGAAGTTAGACATTTTGTACTCAACCTTTCTGGCAAGCTGAGAAAGAGCAAAAAATAAACAACGTTAGTTTAACTGCAGCCACTGTGGCGAATGTACAATTGAGGGACAAGGGCCGCAAATGCCAAACACGTCCACTGCTGGGCACTCTTTAAAAGGTAACCCACCCCCAGTGTATGTTTATGCACACCACCACCACCACCACCACCACCACCACCACCACCACCACACTGTGTTCTGGATCTTTAGATTTCATTTGATAAAACCACTCAGGCTGAAAATGTACTTTTTTCTTTGAAATTCTTCCTCTCTTTTTATGGTTTAATGGCTCTCCTTTTTATACCTTGACAAATAAGACATGTGTGCTTCCTCTCCCGTCCTCCTGAAGTGAGTGCTAACACTTGGTTAACACTTTGTAGTTTGTACCCTTTAAATCTTCTCCATATTCTTCTGGTGGTATTATAATTTTCGACGGTTTTCATGAGCCTATTCAAAAGCCTTTCAGAAATATATTTAGGTCATTGGTTGCGCTTGAACCCCGCTTCTGTGATGTTTTTGTTGAATGGCAGTTATAAGCTTGGGACGAGGGGGGTCTGATTTTCTCAGGACCGGACACACGCCTCCTTGGTGTTATTTATTAGGGTTCCTCCTCCTTTGCAGTGGCCCAAATCCAACTAAACTGCCTGATTTGTTTGTCAAATTACCACATTTGTAAGTACACAATTAACCATTGCTTTGTTATAAAGCTGTTATTAATCTTGATTTGTATTGCATTATTGGAAATAACAAACACATTATAGATATAATACAATAGACACAATACAAAACTTACCCAGTTTACAGACAAGGCAAACTTGCTCCCTCATATCAATTCTCCACACTCCTATGTATGGGACATAGTTTATAAAACTAAATTACATATAAGTCAATATAATATAGAGGGATATAACAGAAAAACTTGTCTGTGTCCAACTTATAGTTTTGTGGGACATAAAAGATAAGAGAGTGGGGGGGGGATAAATGAATTGAGAATTGAAGAGACTCTGAGGTATGAATCATGTGTATTTTGGTCAATTCTATCAGCATAGTCAATGATGATTAAAACTACCAATTTTTTCTGATCTATTGAGTGAATTGGTTAGATGACCAGAAAAGTGGACTTTAAGAGGTTTATGTTCCTTTAATTATATAATCAATATGAGGATTAAAGTCTGTACACTTCATATACTTAATGATTATTTTAGTCAACTCTTTTGAGAGCAATTGTGCTAGATTTTATACATAATTCACGTTTAATATTATTATTCAATTTGGTTAGCTTAGCCGTGAAAAAAATATTTTAGTAATCATATTAATTGTTGATGGTGGTATTTGAGTTATTATATTGACATGCCTTGATTTGTGCAGCTTTTTAGTTTGTTTTAAATTTTAGCAACTCGATATTTTTATATTTTGCATGCTGTCACAACATTTCTGCTTTTATGTTTTAGACAATATCACCCACTTACAGTATATGCATACTTTTGAAGCATCTACTCCTTTTTTACCCTTATTCTCTTATCTCATCAACAACTACTTGAGCCACGTGAGGCCAACTTCAGTCACATGTCCCTCACTTTCATCCTCAGCAAAGGTCCCATATGTTTGTCAAAATGTGTATGTTGTGTGCCTTTTCCAGCCCGATTTGTTCCCATGCCTTCTCTCCAATGAGCCCCACTCTCCCCGGGGGTCTGAGCCCAAGCCTCACGCTATTTATACAGACCCAACAGCTGGGGCCCTCCCAGCCAAAGCAGTGAGGGATGAAGCAGATCGGGGGAAGGGATAGAAATTATCCTGGAATTAAACCAAGCGGTTGAAATGTCTCTCTGTTCATATCTTTTTTCACTCTCTTGTCTTTTCTACGTCATTCGTCTCATCTCACCTGAGTGTGAAGAGTAGCCAGGTCAGGTGAGACTAAGCAGCGGACAAAACATGACTTACCAATTTGAGTCCTGTGTGGCATCCTGCTTTTCTAAGGTCTTTGTTGGCAACTGTCACTTTCTACCCCTCTTGAGCACACTTCATCTTTCCAGCTCGTATTAAAGAGCTGGCCTTCATACAACTCGACAAGAAAGCCTGATTTTCCCTCCAACTGCAATTCAACACATTTTGTCCTTTTGTTGCACTGGACAAAGCCAACCTGCTGTTGCAAAACTGAGCTTTATTATCTTCTCTGCTGTGCTGCTCCTGTGGCAACTGTCACATTGTTAAGTACTGAGAAGTCTCTGTCAGTTACTTCTTCAAAAGGCAGCACTGTCCCTCTCTGCGACTTGTGAACATCTCGGGGAAAGGCTCATCGATGCTCTTGGCCCTAGTGCCCCGGTCACAGTCAGGAGTCCCATCACAGGCCTGCTGGGCTAATGAGAGGGGAACATATTAGACTAATTGTGAAAAGGGACAGATACATAGATTGAAAGTGATGTTATAAGCCAAGACATGTTCCCTGTTCCCCTGTGAAATTAGTCTTTCATTGTAAAAGCAAGTTGATTCATGGCTCTTAAAGAACATGGAGTCACGCTGTGAGCTCTTGTAACAGACCGTTCATTAATGAGCTGCATGCGCTCTGTATGATAACATGTGGCTAGTTATGGCTTGAGTTTATTGTTCTCCGTTAGTCAGTGTATTGTGGATTCATGTGCAAAAAGGAAAAGTGTATCTCTTTTATAAACTTCATTGCCAGGTCATTTTTGTAAGTGAGAATGTATTCTCAACTGAACTACTTGGTAAAAAAATGACATTATTGGCATTAATGTTTTCATACAGCTGTATGCAAAAAGCCTTTTCTTTTTTTTATTTTTTTTATCTTGGATTAGCGTCTACGCATTCTACTCATTGTTAACTCATTACAAGACTGATTGATTGTTTGTTTGTACATATGTCTTGATTTTAGAACCACACGTTGTGAAAGGCACAGTAATTAAAGAAGACATTCAGGTTTTTATCGGATACATACTGTAGTTATAATTGACCTTCAGAAATGAGAATAGGAACAGACTAGACACATAATCTATACATGGATCATCGTTTCATAAACTGCGTTGCCGGATCGTGCTGACATTTCGCCTATGGAGAGCTGCTGAACCCTATCTGTATGACCACTTTTTGAGGACAAAACAACAGTTCAGAGCAGTAGGGGTGTTTGGGAACTAAATGTTCTAATAATAAAACGTAATACCTGGACTTGACTTTCATCCAAATGTCATTTACAATTTGAAGGAGCTGGTTTTGAGAAGCTAGACTATACTGTTAGTAGAATTGACCGTGCGCTCTGGGTGGAGTTTTACCCTGAAACAGCCCTGCTTTTGTTTACACGTTAGACTTGTTAAAAATGACTACCGTAAACTTTCTTTGATGGATCACTCCTGGACAAATGAGAGATTACTGTTCATCAACAAATCCATATTTGTTATATTTTGTCCATATATGTTTTTCTTTGCTTGTTGACTCACAATAGAATACAGCTACAAATGATTTGTGAAGTCAGCTCAAAAGGGAAGGGAGCGGGCAGACAGTTGAGATGTGAACTCACACTCACGGGACAGGCATATTTTGTATCTGAGTTGTACCCTAAACCTTATGCCAAAGAGAACGTGGATGTATTAGGCTTGGTTTTGGTTATTGTCATGATCTTTGAATGTTGAAGTGGATCTGAATTCTGAACTGCATTTTGAAGAGAGCTGCTATGTGCTAGAAATCCTATCCTATCTAATTGTTGTGAAATATCAATGTGTTGTTTGTGAATCCCTTGTAAGGGAAATTCATTCACTACAGTTGACCCATTAATCAATGCCGGAGCAAGCTGCTGCGGTGCAGCACTCGGGGGGCCCAGTTCCAGATCTTGAGCTCGACTTGGTCAAGACCACCAAGCTGGAGGATTTTACCAATAGGTTCCTATGTGGGTCTATCCACATGGAACAATGACTGGTGGCACGGTGGCAGAGTGGGTAGCTTCTGGGTTTGACTCCCGGGCACTCTGGTTTCCTCCCTCAACCCAAAACATGAAAAATGGGTCAAATGCAGAGGACAAATGTATTTACGGGGACAATAATATACAGTATACATTAGGAAGCAAAAACTGACACAAAGTTAATATGTTCTATATCAGAACAAATGCATCCCCAAAAGGGGAAATTATTTTCACATTAGATTCAGAAAGTGTTGCAACTTGAAATGACTAGGCTTAGGGCCTATTGTTCCTTAAACCCCTGACTAAAATGAGCCCTAATTCCAACTCCAGCAGTTCCTGAACCATCTAGAATACAACCAAGCTGACCCTCTGTTGTTTTGCCCTCGGTTGTCTGATGTACGCTAAAGCTCTGCACAGAGGAATATCTTTTTTTCTTTTTTTTTTTTTTTCTTCATTCTTGTGTCTGGTTTAAGTGACATTAGTTTAAATATGCTGTGTTTTGACAATTAAACTTAAAAAAGTTAATCAAACTAAAAGTGAGATTTAGTCCACGCGGATTTAGTCCATACAAAAGTCTTATTAATTTAAATTTAAATGTTAGGGTTATTTTTTTAGTTGTGAGTTTTGAGAACAAACAGACCCTAATTAATTCCAGAATGGTTGCTTTGACTGTAAATAAGTGGGTTACACATTTATTTTTTTTGTACAACATATATAGCAGTTTGAGAGTTCCCTTTTATCTTATGGTTGACAAAATGGAGTAAATCAGTGGCGTGCGGTCAGGGCTAACAAGTAGGGATGCAGACCTAAACCCGCGTTCAGGTTCAAGTCCGGATTCGAATCCAGAGGTTTAGGTTCAGGTCCGGACTCATTAGGTCCGGACCTGAACCATGCCATATTTACATAATGTTATAACAGCATAACACAAGCTACTTCGCTAAATTAAGGACGACTATCAAACACAAGGCTTAACTGCAGATTGAAATAAACTCAACTTGTCTGGTTTATTCACTGTTTTTAACAGAAGTTACAACTTACAAATCACAAGCTACTTGCTAAGACTCAACTCAACAACAAGAGCATGTTGAGTATTGTTTCATCTGATACAATGTTTTGCCTTTAGACACATTTCCACTCTTTAATGTTACAGATCCATTGGCATCAAAAGTCAGGTAAAAACTTTCAAACAGACAATACACCAGTGTAAATAATTGAGTCACAGTGTAAAATAACAGAGTTACAAAAACTAGCATAAAAGTCAACTTGAATCACTATAAAGCATCAACTTCTCAATCAAAATAATACATCATATTAGCAGCATTAAACACCAGACCATATTTAACAACTGTAGAATACAAATACAAAATACTATTACAAAATATAAACTCCAATCAATGAATGCAGCAATTAAGCAATATTACTTTGACTTTACTTTGTATTTACTTAATACCAAATACATCACACCACAACATAACACTTAAGTTATTTCATTCATATTTACACCCAGACCAAAGACCCAGACAAGACCACGCTGACCCCGCCTTTTAACACGCAGCATATTAAACATCACAACATCGCACGCGGCGGCCACAGCTTAAAACAGTTCAAATAACGCCAGCAATCTTACCGGCTGCCGCTTCAATGTTCAGATGTGGATACACGGTTCTGCACAGCTCGACACGTACGAGGCGCTCTCGCATCTTTAAACTTATTTTGCCGGCTTCAACTTATGCCCGGAAGACGCGTGCGCCGCTAATTAGGGTCCGTGTGCGCTATTGGCAGCGGCGCATGGCAGTGTTTACGTCTTTTCCAGCGCGAATTTCCCGATCAATGGAAGGTTTAAGATGGTCTAGATTCTAGAACAAAAAGGATAGTATTTGAGTGCTCTATTTTATATGAGTCCAGAACCGAATCACCGGGGTTTCGTTTTTTTTGGACCTGAACCGAAACGTTTTTACAAGTCCAGATCCGGTCCGTCGTAGCGGTACACATCCCTACTAACAAGGCAAGCAGTGATATACCAATAAAATCTAAAATTACCATGTGTCACAACTATTTTTAAATCGTTCAGAAATATATCCAAATAAGCCAGTTTCCCCCTCACTTCTGCTGCTGAAGCTTGGCTGGAAGTCACAGTGTCTCTTAGTGGCCTCTAAAGGCAACTGAGCAGTACTGCGTGGGAAGCTTGGGTCTTCTTCTCCCAGAGGCCTGTTCATTCTCCGCTCTCCAACATGTGCTTTTACAACCAGAGCGGTCAGCAGCTGGTTTTAGAGGTCGGCACATGCGCTCTGAGGACAACACAGCCTCAAAGCACACTGAATAAACTTGTGTGGGAATCTTGGATGTTTGCAAGTTCTGCTCTAACTGAGAATGTGCAGAGGAGAAGTGAAGCAACAGCAGGGCCAAGTTTCAACAAGTGACATACAAACTATCTTTTAGAAGTTTTTGTTTATAGCTAAGGCTTTGTTCTTGTTTCTATTGATTAGACGTTAGTTCGAAATACAGGCAGTAATTTAATAACAGGGCGCTTATGTGTGTAATGAATTGATTGGTGAAGTGAGACTGTTCAATCCATCCTGCAGTTATGAAGGGCTGAGTACGTTTAGCTCAGTAGGGTAAGTGTTCGCTCTTCCCGTGGGAGAGTGGGGTTCAAGTCTTTAGTATGTAAGTTTTTTTCACTTGTGTGTGTAACCTTAATTAACTAAATATTGATGAACATGTCTGCTTGCCCAGCCATAAAAGTCACCGCAATAATAAGAAAGAAAGAAAGTCAGACGTTCCACCGTATTAATATGGCATGTGTGTGGAGGCGATGCCAAACAAATAATGAGGTAGATAAGGTTCAGCATTGGTGCATCATAAGTTGAGATGTGTATTTAAAACATTGTAAATCTCCTATATATTAGACTTATACATATAAAAATATGACATAATTAAATGTTAGAATGTGAATGCAACCTATTGTGAATGTTTTGGATTGATGGATTGATTGAAAACCAATGATTACCACCAAATATCGCTACTATTAAAGGTTCAGTTCAAGCTCTCATTTTAATGTCAGCCAGTTAAAGTTACAGCTAGACCAGTCTCTTAAAGGTGGAATGGACGATTTTTTTCAGCAATTTTTTTTATCATATTTCCTCGTGGCGTGGATAAATCATTTGTCCTGCCACGTATCAATCATAAAACGCACCTACCGCTCACCTGCAGCCGTGTGCGGTTCATCCCCACGTTTCCGCGTGCCTAAGCGCATGGATCTATCATAATATAGTTCCCTCAGTGTACGGGGAAAAATGAAGACGGAGAAAGACAGTTCGAGCTGACGCAGAAGTGGACAGAAATCTACTGGAGACGAGAGATGCGATGTTATCCATCGTGCTAATAAACAAATGCACGTGTGTGTTGTATCAGTCCACACGGGGGAGTGCGCATGCGCACTTCCGCCTGCGTTCTCAAATCGCCAAAAAATCGTCCATTCTGCCTTCAATTAGTACTTGTCAGTGCTTTAAATAGTAGTCTGGACAGTTTTTCCCTATTTCTCGTTTTTGCCATTGACCGATATCTGATGACATGCAGTATGTTGCTAATAAGAGATATACATACATACATACATACATGCATGCATACAAACATATATATTTATTTATCACACATATTTTGCTGTTTATATTGTTGTTAGTGATTTAATTGTGATGAAGTCAGCAGAAATCCATGGAAGCTGTCATCACAATAGACTGCAAAATGTAATGCAAAACTGTCAACATGTGTGTATTTAAGGGGGGGTTCTCGTTTTCTGTGGCCTAGTGCTTCCTCTCAGTACATTGAATAGAGTGGCTATATGGTAATGATCCTTTTATGAGATCCCCCCTGAGATTCTAATCCTCTGAATTGATAGACAAATGAATAGCATCCTGTCTGCATAGGTTGTCTCGTGTTAGACATAATTGAAGGGCCCCCACTCAAGCAGCAAGGGCCATTGTCCACTTCTATAAAACAACCATTAGGCAAAGTGCCAGTTGCCTGTCGACTTTTGACGTTTCTTTTAAAACGCACTTATGTCAGACTTCTGACACTGATTGACAAACTAAAAGACATCTCTATTGTTTGGGTGGCTCAGACTATTGACGTGAATTGTGATGCCCTTATATCATTTTGTCTGGGACCTGAACTTCCTGTCTGTTTCTTCTTCTGTGGTGAGCAACCAGCACAACAATATGTGGAACAAACTAAGAGCTTGAATCGCAAAGGGCGTAACTGTGAACGTGCTGTGGATGATGTATTGAAGGAGGGTCCTGGCTTTCAGTGCAACTTTAAGGGGGGCATTGGCAATGTCAGACTGTAGAGACGGATGAGGATTTGCAAGAGTCAAGTACATCTGAATGGGAAGTTGTTGGTGGTCTGCAGAGTTGCAGCAGCTGCTTCTGAAAACAAACGAAAGAAATAAGAGCAACAGACAGGGGACTCCTCACTTGTGGGCTCTTCACTTTCATGCACTTTAATCCGTTAGTACAAATCAGTGAGAGAGAGAGAACGATTGGCCACAGCCAATGAGAGCCCCCCTCTTTACATTGGCTAGCTAGAAAGTTTAAGACCCCCCTAGCTCTCTTTCCAACTCGAACCAACTCTCCCGCTCTGTATTCAGCCAAGGTGCTGGAGTGACAACAAGCAATTCATTGTTGAGTTAAAGGAAAAGAGAGAAAAAGTGAGGTGGACCTCTCCTGGGTCTTATCTGGTGAGGAAAGGGGTGGAAAAATGCTAAAATAGTGATTTACGCTAGATTAAAAGAGCCTCAAATGTAGAATGTGTGGTGTGAAGAAAGAAGAGAGGCAGGAAAAGTTAGTGGAGGGAGGGGAGGTGGGACAGGAGGGATTTCAGTGCAAAGGGAGGGGATAGAGGGAGAGAGTGGGCTACCATGCCGAATGAGGAAGAGAGGCGGAGAGGAAGCAGAGCTCCATCAGATGAAATGAGGTGAAAGTAATTCAGGCATTAATCAAGCCAGGGCAAAAGGGAGGTATACTTTGTTTGCGACCCCCTCTTTTGCTGCGGAACTGAAAGGCAAGGTGTGAATGAAGGAGTCTACAGTGGCCAACCGTGCAGCACCACTGGGTCACAGCATCTAATCATGTCGGAGTCCAACACCATTGCCGCTTCCACTGCAGACCAGGTCAGTTTCACATTTATTTTTTTGTTTATTGAATTGCACATTCCAGCAGTAAGTGTTTGTGCCTTGCCTAAAGTGTGTCCCACCTGAAGATTGCTCTTTATCAAGACTAATTTGTGGGATTACAATAGATACAACTCCCCAAGTTCCGGTTTGATGTATATCATCTTTAGCTTTCGGAAGTAGTTGAAAAGAGTTTCTAAGAGTGACTAAGAGTGTGTGTTTCTTGAACTATCAAAGCAACCATTGTTTTGCCTAGAGCTGCCTGGACAACGGTACAGGGTCCTGAAAGAATTGAATTCATCAAGACGAGCTATTGTCTCTGCTGCCTTATTTTTCAGTGATCATTCAGGGGGTCTGTGACGACTCAATACTCCCCGTACCACAAGAAGAGGGGGGCAGAGCTTTTTAAAAACCTAACCACGTGTGGCAGCCCTGAAAAGTTTTTATAAGTAATTGCAGTGGGAAGTTGGGGCTGCTCTGTGAGAGATGGAGTTGGTAAGGAAGTGGGCTGGTCCGCCGTGTGTGAAAGAGAGTGTCAGAGGAGAAAAGCACAAGTGTCCAGAAAAGGCCAATATTTATGCTCCTCTGCAGCCCCACCAACTTGCCCTAATCGCACACTTTGGCTCATAGTCTGCCTCAAAGGTCCTGCAATGTTTTACAGTTACTTCATTTACTGCAGGAAAGGACAATAAGTCGGTGGCTCTTTGTATACATTTGATCTGCTGTCAGGCAAGTCATGTCGCTTGTTTCCAAATGCCGCTGTCAACGCCGAGTCTGACAAGAGAAGGTCGCAAATTCCTGGCAGATATTAATGTTTGGATTGTACGGATTGACTATAATAGTTTCATAACTTGATGACCATCAAATACACTTTTAAAAAAATATATTTCTACTCAAAAATCTATATTACGGTGGTAGCATTTTGGTTGTAAAAGAGTTTGTTCAACTCATCACTCTGTTGATTTTTATATATATATATATATATATATATATATATATATATATATATATATATATATATATATATACACACATTTATATTTATTTGGGAATCACGTCAGAGCAATAGTAGTTAAGAATCAAGCACACAATTGTAGCACCTGAAATGGGATACAACATACAATGGTGTGAAATAAAACATCTAATTTCTTGTTTGAAATCCATCCTTTGTGTCTATCCGTCCCGTAAGTCACACATTGTCTTGTGGAGGACAGTTCTCATGTCTATCTCCAGTGTTATTAAAGCCATATTTCTGTTTTATTATTTAATTGTTATGTAATGAATATTACATTTTAGCTTGTTTGTTCACTTCATCTTGCTGAAATTTGTAAGCCCTAAAAATATATATATAAAAAATGCAAATGTACTATTGATACGTGAAAATATCATACAAGTCCTGCTTTAAAAGAAAATCAATCTGCATGATAAGTATGACTTGCCAAGGACCTAATGAGGCAGGTTTCTGTGAAAATCTCTGCTGTGTTGGGTCTTAACTAAAGCCCTAATTCACTTCAGAATTTATTGTTTTACATAGATACCATACAAAGTGCCCAAATACTGTTGAACTAACCCAATAACTTTTACTAATATGACATTACGGTATATATCAGACATGCAGAAGCACTGCAGCAGGGGCCTCTCGTCCGGGGCAGGTGTTGCAGTTTATGGAGCAGAAGTGCAAATCAGTTATGTTTACTCACTGCACAAAGGCTTAATAAGCCAGGGAATGGACACATGTGTAAGAGAGAGACAAATAGGTATGTGTCCCTCCTGTCTAGGGTTGTACGCCTTTAGTCGTTCAGTCAATGAATCGGTCCACGGTGTCCTACTAGTACTTGTCTTTTTAAGATTATAGGGAATTAAATGCAAAACTTAAGGAGAACGTTTGGAGTGAGTTAGCTGGAGTTTTGGGAGCGACTGGACAGTTTTATTGGCCTTTTCACTTGAGAATATGCAGTTTACTAGTATTATGTATATATACATAGTCAAAATACTGATGCACGGGCAAGTTAAACCAAGAATTTCTTTACCCGACTACAGTTTGAGTCCTGTCCTTTTCCCAGTGGTGGATTCAGCCTTTGGTCTCTCTTAGATTTTTCAAAGCTTCCAGGCTCACAGCTGGCTAGAAGCAAGTTGACTATGTATGCATGATTGAGTAAGCAAATAGATGAGAATTATACTGAGAAGTAAAACAATAATTGGATGGTGAAGCAGATGAAAATCTGACCAAGTTGCTTGAGGTTGACACAGTAAAATCTGTGCTGTCTCAATTAACCCATCAATGCCGAAAGCTCTTAAAGATGAATAAAGATGTCAACAGCTGCGTTGTAACTAAACATAAACTGACAATATGGTGTGTTTGGTTTGATCTTCTTATTCGTCTGTGGCAATGGTTGAAAAAGTCTTACTGCCCATGTACAAATGGAAATGTTAATTGTGATTTTACAGTTAGTAAAACATTTGACCCCTATTCATCCAAACCTTTATTTGTAAATTGAACTTAAACATTTCTATTTTAACTGACGGTACTCTCTGATATGCGGGCCAGGTTTTTTTCCAACCCACGGTCCCGCAATCTTTTTCAAACCTCTTTGGAACAACTCAAGAGAGACTCAACTCAAGAGATGAAGAACCGTTCACTGGAGTAGAGACTGTTGCTCCAGGTAGTTGAGGAGCATCTTGTTCCACTCCCCACGGAGAAGTGGGAGAAGAAGAAAAAGCAATGAACAGATTGCAAGTGAAATGAAATATTATATATTGTTTGATAGAATAGAGGATAGTCCTCAGCTTCAGCATTTTAGAAAGGGAGTGTCTACAGAGCCGCGGCGCGCGGCCGAAACTGCTTGGCTATTTTGTGCCGCGGCTCCTGAAATTGCTGGGCTATTTGACCGTGCCGGGTTAGAGTTAGGGTTACTGTTAAGGTTAAGGTTAGGGTTAGGGTTAAGGTTAGGGTTAGCCATGAAGCTATTTGACCGCGCCGCGGCTCTGCAGCCACGGCCTTTTAGAAAAGACAACCTGCGCATCACTAGTGCTCTCTGCCCCCTCTGTCTCTCCTCTAAAGTTTACAGTGAGTGTTCGTTCGGTCTGTGGACCAGAGGCTGAAGGTTTTAGAAACACGACACAGCAAAATGGGTCCAAACAGTGGCGCTGGGTCCAGTTTGTGTGTGCTCATTTCAGCCGTCAGTGGTCAGTGCGCTCCATGTGCTCTGGTCCCGGTCCGTCTCTAAACTAAAGGGCAGTGAGCAGAGGAGTTTGTGTGAGCAGGGAAATTAACCCTGCTGTGTTTCAAAACTTTAAACCAAACTCATAATGTGGATTTGTTAGGGAATAAAACTCACAACAACAGACCAGCAGCCTACATTAAAATTAAAGGCTTATTAGTGGCTTTATATTTATAACTCTTGACTAAAGTTACTCATTTTAATCCTAGGCTTTAGGGTTAGATGATCAAAAAGACTATTTAAATAGCCTTTTTATGAAAAATAAATCAAAAATGACAATTATAAAGAAAAAAACATTATAATATTGTTTCAAACAATACTAGGGCCGATTTATAATAGCATATTAATATTATTAATATTAATCTTAATAATAATACTAGGTCTGCTACTATTAATAATGATAATATTTCATAAATTACAACAACATTTCTTTGAGTGTTTATTGTGATTCACTGCCCCCCCCCCACATCAATCTCAGAGTTTGCCCCCTGGGTGTAGCTACCAGTATTTTGGTAAGGCCAATCTTATAAACTCAATAAGGAGTGTCCTAAATATGACTACACTCCTCCTCTTACAATGTGTTTTCATTAATGTGATGTCAGCTCTAGCAAAGTTCTTGATTAAAAAAAAGATGTGGGATGTGACGAGGAATTGACATAGTAAATGCAGCTATGTTGTAATACAGTATGTAAGGTCTTTCACAGCACAGTACAAGCATTTACTCTGAAGCTGTTGGCTCTAACCTTTTGACTGGCCCAAACAGTGAAAATAGATGTTGCTCTACTTACCAATGTGTTGTGAAATTGGAAGCCCTTAAGTTATGACTCAGGCGAAGAAAACAATCAGGCTGTTAATATGGAGTCACAACCCCCTAGACCAGGGCTATTCAACTTCATTTTCCGGAGGGCCAGATTTTTTGGAAGATGGGTTTATTATCGGATTAAATTGCCTGATTTGGCCCTTGGACCTTATTAGCCCATCCCTAGACGCTTGAAGAGGGTCAAAAGGCCAACTCATTTTCTTACGTATTTCGTTACATATTTTCTTGTATTTGCGCAATGAAACGTTAATGGACTTTACATTTTGTCATGGTTTTGGTATTTTTAGCTCAGCATTCATTGCTTTTTAGTTTCTACATTACAACTTGTGATATTTAAAAGTGGTTTCACATCAAGGTGATCTCCCAACATAGTCAATGAGCCAGGGCAACAGCTCGTCTTTTCACGTCTACTCATGTTCCCATGCGTGTCCAGTGTGTGTAACAACTTTCAAGATAAGCATCAAAAATTTCAGTCCAGAAAAGTCCAATTCTAGGAGCAGCAGAGATACTGCGCAGAATGGGTTGAAACTGGTCAAGCTCCCAGGCCTCTGAGGACCAAAGCTACCATGATCAGTATTATCAGCTCATTTTCATCCAGTGTGGTCAGCCTGAGGCATCACACATGTCAATCAAAGTAACCACACCCTCCACCAGCAGGTGGTGTCTGGAGAAGATACAGGTGTGCGACAGGAGGAAAGGCTCTTGGAGGATGGAAGGTTTCTATGCCCCGCTTCCTCATCCCAATGCTTCTGTGTTTGTGCTTATACGTCCCTGCTCTGACCATATGTGCCTTGTTCTGGTCTGTGATTTGGTTGTTTCCACAGTGGTCGGATATAGCCGATTTTAGGATTTCCTGCTGGTTGAATTTTGTCTTTCTGAAGGGCCTTCAAACCCCAATGTTCATATTTTGCAACAGAAAATAAACTGTTGAAAAATATACGATAAAGATGTTAAACTGATCTTAACTGGCAGTGAATTAACATGTGGCATAGTTGGCTATTTTTATTGTTCCTGTGATTATATTTTAGGATTTTTATCTACCGCCATTGATGTGTTTTCATCTCAAACTAAAAATAAATAAATACTTATCTCATCTGTATAATATGCAGCCTGTAATCTCACCTGTTATCAATGTGGGAGTGACTATTTGTTAAGCCATTAAATTATTACTGTTGCTCTTTTGGAGGATATTTTTATTTTTGTATTTATCAATTTAAAAAGTCAATCAAATTATGAATTGCATACCCAGGGCTCTCAAAGTAATATTACATGGTTTTGAACAAATCCCAATTTTGTCCGTAATTCGCAACTTTGAAGATTAATTAAGGATTTAGGAGAGATTCAGCATCATTTTTATGTTCTGACAATATTTTGCTTCTTACAATTTCTTCTCACCAGTGTTGGAGCTCAGGGATGCTATGCAAAATTCTGAGATGAGGTGTCGGGGAAAGGCTGATGAGGCTTATTCATGGGCTTTGTGGAGGATTTGAAGTAGAAAAAACAGTAAAGGGCTTATGATCGTGCGGGATGAATCTGCAGGCTTTCTGTGTTAGCAGGAAAATTGGAATGCCCGTTACAGCTCAATACGTGTTTGTGATTTCTTCTGTCCTTAGTAATGACAAAAATATTTTCAAAATTTGGGCAAGTAGCCTTTTTTCCCCATATAATTGTGACAAAAATTAATAAAGAGGTAATATACGACCTGTTTTAAGTCGCTTTATTCAGATTGGCAGATTTCTGTAAAATTGATGAGCGAAACAAGAGTTTGATTTGGTTTTAAATGATGGATGACCAATGAGCTCTTCTGTGTCACTGAACTAAACAAATCTGATTGTGCAGTTCTGTTTGAGTTTGACTCACGGCGCGACATAGAGCGTGGTGGCCAGACTCACATTTTGTAAAGCATTGTGCATTCTGGATCTGAAATCTAACTAGTTCATCCAATTAAATTGCGTTTATTGGCAATTTTATCTAAGAATGTGGCTCTGCTCATCAATTAACTTGTGTTTGTTTGAGTACTTTGCACCGTGAGGGAAGTAGGCAGCCAAAACAGAGACTGCCAGCCTCTAAGCTGTTTGGACAAAGTTTGAGGAAGAAAAACGTGACCAAGAGAGCAGAATGATGATCATGTGAAGTGCCACTCTCAAAGTCATCATCGACAAAGCCATGTCAATCAAACTTCAATCATGAATTTAACTATTAACTACTGTAATGTCCATTATGATCTTCAGTATGAATTTAAGTAATTAATCATAGTTTTGAAAGCATGTAAAGAAAAGAAAAAAATAATAAACTTGATTCTAAAGATTATCCATGAACGTTATAACTCATCATTAGCTCATTAATTCATCATGATTGTGCCCCCTCAACTAAAGCCGTGTTTTAAGACAGTAAATAAATTATATTGGACAGCACAATTACAAACAGCATAATGTATTACCTAAAAAGGGAATGCACGGAGCCATATTGTGATATTGTTGATTCATAAGAAATGTACAGCGTTTTAACAAGGACAGTAAGAAATAAGGTGCACGGTGTAACTCTTGCTCTGCTCCGTCCACATTATGGCATTAATAGGATCCTGCATTTGTTTGGCTATGTTTATTTTTACAGTGGAAAATTACTTGGAAAAACATGCATTCTTACAATGAGTATGTCACCTCTCCACAGATCTGACATGTAACTTGGCCCTATGATGCCATCTGCTTGTATCAATGAAAGTTAAATGTAATTTAATTAGCTTTATACTTTCTTTTGCAAGCATGATATATAATGGAATTCATGTCCCTTTATTATTACACGTGACCAGAAAAGTGTGTACCTGCTTCTTGTAATCTTAGTCTTAGTCTGGACAGGTCAGATTCAAGTTCATCTTTAAAATGGAATTCATTGAATCTAAGTATACGACAGTCTGCCACTGCATATCAATGTGTAAGGCAGATGAGATGATGGAAAGTGGATGGAAAGTTTCAAAGGAAACAGTAGCTCTATAGACGTTTCCAGTGTTCCTCAAGTGATGAGAAAGCGGGGCTGTTTTGGCAGCTGACAACCACTTGACAAGAGGCAAGTAACCTGTAGTAGTTAGAAAACATAATTTACGTAGATTATGAATGTTAGGGATTAATCATGTTATGATACTCAAATTACACCAAGCACCACAAAACTTGCATACAGTAAGTTTAGAAAATAGAGCTGGACGTTTGATGGAAAATGTGACATACACATAAACAGCCTGTGCTGTCTACAAACGTCAAAATTACAGTTTTTATTTTGCTGTCTCTGCCTTGTTAAAAAGAATGGGATAAGTTAAAACATTGATATCAGTACTAGGCTGTGTGCGCAACTATTCTAAACCCATCACTTCTGGACGGGTCTATATTGTAGTTTGGCACATCGCCAGTCTAAGCTGGCACAATTCAAATAAAACTGCATTTATGCTCTGTTGTCATGGCTGCACAGCTGTACACAAGGATTGAGGGCAATTCCTCTGAGAAGAATGGATAAACAATGAGCGCGCTAAACATCAGAAGTGAAGTTTATTTTTATAGAGATGGTTTATGAAGGATCCAATGGATGGAAAAACACTTAAGTAGGCTACTATTTAGTTGCAATTGAGATAACAATAGGTATTATTACTGCCCAGTTAGTGTGTAGTAAAGTGCCTGGTTTAATAGTGTTCTTGTTAAAGTCAGTGTTCTTATTATACACCATTATGATGCTAATGGGATGTATCGCTGCATGTGGGGGCTGAACAAATGCAGGTGAACAGCTTGCAAGGGCCAACAGCTCCGCGGGCCAGTCTTGCGCATCATTTGACAGCCATACCCGATAAAGGCCTATGCACAAATGAACTTGTTAAGCAAATGAGTGAACAATCAGCAAGACTGTGGAGGGGTAGAATGGACGTGCAGCCAACTGCATTGGATTCTGCTCAACACTGTCACATCAGCAAGTAGCCTCAATCCTCGCACTGTCTTTGATGGCATTTAATATCAAGTCACACACAATTGCGTTGTCTGTTTCCATCTACTCATATAATCCTATTTGAAATCAAACACAAATAGCTCCAAAAAAAGCATTTTCGACTATCTTGTCAAACATGTTTCATGCATGGACAATGGACAGGGAGGGACCAAAATATTACCCAAGCTCCATAGTATGGACATCCAAGATGAACAACACATTTTACTCTATTTTAAATGCAAGCGTCATGAAAAGCGATATAGTGTTTTAGTATTACCGTATACATAAAGTCCATTTTTACATCTAGGACACTAACTCATACTGAGCTGTCAGACTGTTTCTTCACATCAAATATCTGCCCCTTGCCCCCAACACCCACCCCTTTGCCCTTTCTCACCTCTCTGTGGCCCTACCCCCTCTCTCTTTTTCCTCACAGCCTTAAGTCCTTCTCCATGCCGACAAGGGCTTCTGCATAGGTAGTAATAGGACAGCTTTGTAAAACGATGCAGAAAGTATCTAGCCAAATCGTTTTGAGATTTGTCTCTGATGCTGCCAATGTTCCTTCCATCATGAAGAATTACCTTGAGGTAAGAAAAAGACGTCAAATCGGACAATAAATGTATGTGTGACTGAGAGTAACAATTTGCCTGGACAAAAATTGCATTGGTGAAATAAAAACTTAGATGTAACAAGGATTCAAAGTGGGACAGTACTAGTATGGGGTCACAATTGTAGCATTAATGATCAGTAAAGCTGTGATTTTAACATTCTCTTCAGAAAATCCTTCCCTAAAAGCTGTATGTGTAACTGTAAAGCCTGCAAATCCTTAGACCTATACAAACATCATTGTTCATTAAATCTTGATGTGAAACATTGTACTTCTAACTACAATCACAATTGGTTGATATGAATGTGATATTACCGGAATCATAGTACATAAAATACTGTTTACTTCTCTACACAGAACATATTGCTTTTTGGTAATTTAGTACACATATTCAGAGGGGTAATAGAAAATAATTAAATTCTAAACATGTCACTATCATCAAATACAAATGTCACTTGAGATGGTCGAGGGTGCATCGTTAAATTTATGTATGTCAGCACTCCAATAAGCATTTAGGTGTTGTGTGACAAGCCCCACATACGGAATGCACCAAGCCTTGTCAGGGCTCCCAGTGGTGCGACCCAGGGTCTTGGCAGGCTTCAATCCTTCTTCTGACACACACTGCTCTCCCTGAACCTGGCCAACCAGATACATTCTTGTGATATTTGTTTCACAAACTCTTGAGAATCCATCTGGTCAGGCTCGTGCATTTAGGTTTGAGTGGCTGACCAATCACACATTGTAGATTGGGCGGAAGTCAGAAGGAGGAACGTAAACAAACATGGCGATGCAGACAGACATACTTTTATCTATTTGAGCAGATTTACTGACTATTTTGTTTTTAAAAACATGACAATAGAAGTGCTTTAAGGGAAAATAAATATTTGTTATGACGTTCCGTATTTTACTGATTGCTTTCAGTGAGATTGATATTGTATAAAACTCAATTCAAAGTCATACACATATCACTCTGGCATGAGCCAGGCTAGTCAGGAGGAGGAGATCCCATTGGTCTCAATTAATCAGACATGGAGTTGGATTTATTCAGCCACTGCCGAACAGATCCTGTGGTATGTGGCCCCAGTGGCTGCAGGTTGAGAAGCCATGGTTGACTCTTTAGGCCCATTACTCTCACCTCAGAGCCCACTCATAAAAGAGCTTTGAGCTGCCTGTTTTTGAGGGGTTCCGTTGGGCCTTTTGTCCTGTAAAAGCAGACTAGATTCTGTCCCGCAGACAGACGTGTTTACTAAACTAGGCACTGCTGGAGTGGGTGAGATTACGTGTCCCACATTGAATAAACATACCCTACATATCGGCAAAGACCGACAACATGTTTTGTATGGTCAAGTGCCCAGAAGCAGTATTGTTTAATCTGAAATGTTTGTCTCTCTTCTGTAACTTGTAACTGTATTTTTTTAGTTTAGACATTATTTTGGCTGCTTGAAGACTTAAGACACTACTTTAACAAACATGGGTGATTGAATAAACCCTCAGAGACTTAGTAAACTGATTTGACCCATGGCATTCAGTGTTTGGACAGATGTATCCAGCATATCTTGGCCAGACATTTCCTGTCTTCAACCTCATATAAAAACCTCATATGTCGCTCATAGTAAATTAATCATCACTGTTGGTATTAGCCGCTGTGTGCGTCTATTTTGCGTCTTTAAGGTACAGTATACAATTCCCCATTACTCAGCGACAGAAGTTTACCTGTTTCAAACATTAATCAATACACAGAGCTTTAAAATGACAAAAATATATAATAAATATAGCCGCAAGCGGCAATGATCGGCCCTCGCCACGCCGCCGCCACACCGCCGCCACGCCGCAAGAGGAGGGGGCGCTAACGCGCCCCAATTGTCCTTTTATTACGCCTACTGCTGAATCTGTGACGCTGTCACATCTTCTCCCCTTTGTTTTACCATCAAAAAGCTATTTTATTTTGAATTCTTGGCAAAATGTGCGGCTTTCCCGCACAGACACCGTGACTCTTTGAATGAAAATGTGGATAACTTTTGATGGTCCTGAAGATGAGTCTCACCAAATTTCAGGTTAATATGTCTAACGCCCTGGGAGGAGTTTGTGAAAGTCTAAAGTGTAAACATGTTCTGGCGAATTCCCCATTGGAATAACATGAAAGGTTTCGGTCATCGTTACGGCAACGCCATAACAATTATGACATGGGTCTCATTGACTTTTTTGATGGGGATGCCAAAATTGAGTTGTGTGTCAAATTTCATATAATTTCGCAAAACTAAACATTTAACCTCCATATAAAATCTGTAGGGGGCGCTGTGGCGCCAAATGAATTTATTTCACTTCAAGTAGGTTTAGGGCAAAGAGTTTAACAACTGATTCTAATTTGACGCAATTCGGACTTTATCTGCGCAAACGGCAGAAATTTTAAATATGGGAGATTTCTGAAATTCTAGCTACAGTTTGCGGCTTCGCCGCACAGAGACCGTGAGAGGTATCAATGTCATTTGGATAACTTTTGATGTCCCACTCCTCAGTAGCATTTTCACCAAATTTCAGCTTTTTAGGGCCAACGCCCTGGGAGGAGTTCGTAAAAGTACGACGTTTGGAAAAACTCCGAAGTCATGTTTAGCCATTTTTTAAGCAATATGGCCGACATTTGGTTGGGCGGACGGTGTTGCCGTAATAATATTTTTTACTTCTCTTGTCACCATCTACCTCTGCGCCAAATTTCCTGATTCTACGATCAGATTTTTTTTGGGTCATTTCCCATCTCTCAATGCATTTTTGGTACATTTGGGGGCGCTGACGCGCCAATTTTTTTTATTTTAGAAAAGGGAAATAGCCAGAATGTAGAGAGGCAGGATTTTTAGAGGTGTGAACATTTTTGTGACTTTTCGTCAATGTTCACTGGGTGATAAATAGGGGGGTTGGTCCCGAGAAGAAGAAGAAGAAGAAAGAATAATATTCCGATGCGAAAACAATGTTTCCCATTTTTCAAATATCATAAACTATACATTTTCGGAAAGCGCTCGCGCTTTCCTACCTCATGGTGTGGGTCCCTGGTCACTGACGGGTACTTTCGTTAATTTTGAGTGGGCTCCGCCCACTTTGTGTTTTTGGCCCTCTGAACAGTAATAATATTCAATTTTTGCATTACATGCTTATATGCACGGAACATGCAAGAGATGGGGAACGTATTCGTGAGCTACTTTGCGCAAATGAGTGCTTTATATGGGGATGACGACCGCTTCGCGGTCGTCATCTCAATGTAAAGTGCTCGTTTAGTGCGCACTTTTGCACGGGCTTCGCCCGTTTACAACGGTAATGTTCCATTTTCCTACTACTAATTAGTATGCACGGGGCGTGCATGAGTGAAGGAGTGCGTTAGTGAGTGTTTGGAAGTGGGCGAGCGCTTCGCACTCGATTTCGTGCGCACTACGTGCGCACTTTCGCAGCCGTGCTTCGCACGGCCTTACGAGATTAATAGGCCTCTCGCCAGCTTGTGGCGCTCGGGCCTAATAATAAAACTATTACATTTTATTGCTGTTAGAACAAACTACCAAAGTGGATTTGATTGACTTGTTTCAGTAGCAAATTGCAATGTAGAGAAGGTAACACCAATTCATTAAACCATTCATTAAAATGCGCACCAGCAAAACATGCAAATTTTCTACATTCCTTCCTTATTTAATAGTTTGCTCCCCAGTCCTTTGTGCGTATGGTTGCAGTTGTGTAAAGCTGTGAGCAGTGAAGCAGTGAGCTGTCATTGAAATGCCAGTGCTCTATAGGAGGTGCTGCTGCTAAAAAAAATCTCCCAGATAAAGAATGCCAGCACATCCAGTCAGCACAAGTTTGCAAAATACAACAGAATCTCATTCAGCTGCAGAGATTATCAGGCTGCGCACACGTCCCGTTCCTTTGGTCACTTTAATTAAAAAATGATGCTGCATTTGGGTGATAGAAAAATGGTGTGGAAATGACTCTGTGCTCACTTTACCAAACCTGTCCATAAAATCTGGAGTGTTGACAAGAACACACTCCAATGCACACCGACCGACCTGTAGTTTTCTGACAATGTTTTTAAAGATCCATGCCTCTTAACTAAACTGATACATTCCATTATCCCAATGATCTTTGAGAGCAACATTCACAATTAAGCAATAATGTATTGCAAACTGATACTGTTTTCAGAGAGATATGATGTGATCCTACACTGAGGTCCAGACATGTCCAACATTGCTTTTATGGTAGAAATCTTCAAAAACGTCTTAGGAAAACAGGTTTATAATGTGTCTCACATTCCATTGTACATTTCTTGTAGACAGTTGCAGTTTGAATGGTTATAGTTTGTGTTGTTTTTCATAAATACATAAGGGTTATTTAGTCTTAATATAGCTCCGAAGAGACCTTCAGAGCCATATTATGACTAAATAACCCCACAAGAAAAAGTCACAAACTAATAGGATGACTGAGTGGGCCATGTGTGGTCTTATATAAGGCGCAGATGGTCCTTGTGACACATGTGATGGAGGGAGGTCTCTGTGTTTGTGTCTGTCTGACTGAGTGACCAGGAGGCTCCCAGAAGCCAACACCATGGGCTATAACACCTGGGCAGCAGCAGGGTCAGCCAGGGGAGAGGCTGAAATACTAAGTTCATCTCCTTCCTGAAGGCTCAATGCCACAACATGGCTGAACTTGCAGACAACACCACTAAACTTGTCTGACCTGTGTTGGTCGTAAGTCTTCAGTCAGTTTAAAGTATCATTGACCTGAGTATGTTTGTTTCCTCACGCATCCCTATCTTCTTCAAATTTGAACTGCATATGATTACAGTTTATTAAAGTACCATATCACTGCAGTACTTTAAAACTAAACCCGTCACATTACAAGATGTTTTGCCCTGCATATGCAGTGACCTGAAACAATGAGCCTGAAACATTCTGTTTTGCCATGCTTGAAAGGAGCATAAAATACATTCATATAATTTATTTTGACAAACAAGAAGGTAATGCTGATAATAAAAAAAAGATTAATTGCGTGTTACTGCTATTATGAATTGGGCTTATTTAAGATGTGCTCATAATTGAGACCGGATGTGTCTTACGGCATGCTGAAGCACACAGCTGCAGAGTTCTCTGTCCAAAGTCAACTTGGGAACACTCAGCTGGAGTTCTCTACATCCACCTGCGGAGAGAACACATCACTATGACTCTTTTTGTAACAACATCAATGTTTGCTGATTTTTAATTCCGTCCCACCTGCATCCTCCAATCCCACTCAAAAAGACTGAGGAAAGTCTGTATTTCATAATGGGAGTGCATGTTCAGACTCATAGACAAAGCTGTGGGGGAAAATGGCTGTTTGTTTTCTGTACTTGTTGCTGCTTAACCTTCTGTCTCATTAGTCACGCTTGGTCAGGGCCTAATGTTGATCTCCAGCACCATGGGGCCAAAATGTGCTGTGCTTTTTAAAATAATTTCGCTGGTTAGCAGGATCCATTGGTTTTCATTGAGAGGATTTGTGTGGCTGACGGGATCGTATGTGTAAGCAAACCGTTCCCTCGACATGGTGATCCGCAGCTTTTTGTACCGTTATGCAGCAATGCTGTTTTATTGCTCTATTAAACACATCTGCTCTTGTGTAAAGCACATCTCTACGGATAGTTTGTTGTGTACTATTAGAGCTTTTTTTAAAGACAGCGTCTGGTGCTTATACATAAAACTAAAATTGAAACATTTTAAGGATTCAGGATGTCTGGAATTGCATAATAGAAACATTTTCAAGCTGTTCACCTGTAGAGGCCTGAATATGTTCATCTGAACACTCTAACACTCTAAGAGCGGGTCAGCAGAGACCCATCTGATGCAAGCAGATGGAATGATGAGGGGAGGCAGAGAGGTGAGGAGGAACTGCAAATCAGGACGACAAGACCAAATGCTTATTCATCTTTTTTGTAAAGGCTTTTTTGGTCCGTAGGCTTATTAGACAAGAAAGCTCAGTGTGAAATGGGGATGAGAGAGATGCACATGGAGCCTGGCATGTGTGCTGCTGCCCTAACCACTTGATCACCCGGCAGCATCGTTTTTAAGGCACTGATTTTGTTTTTCATTCTCTCTGTGCCACTGCCCCCTCTTAACAGATGAGCAGATGACGAAAAACTGTTATTGTGGTTTGTGTGACTCTTAAGGTACAAACTATTTCTTTCTTTTCACTGTTTTACAGAATGGAGCGGTTCCAGGCGAGCCGGTGAAGAAGGATGAAAACTCCCGCAGGGGGAACTGGGGCAACCAGATTGAGTTTGTGCTCACCAGCGTGGGTTATGCTGTGGGCCTGGGGAACGTCTGGAGGTTCCCATACCTCTGCTATAGAAATGGAGGAGGTGCGTTCTTCAATTCATCGTCGAATATTTCAGGGGTCAGGGTCAGTCAAAGGGCTGACACAGTGGCATGCACTGACAAGTCACTCTTGTAATAGAAAAGATAGAAATAGTCTGCATGTTTTTTTTTTTTACCACACTTAATAAGCTTTTAACTACAGTATACACTTCAGTTTCAGCGTACAGGTGTGCTAGCATGAATCTCCAATAGGCAGCATTTGGCTTGCAAAGATCTGACAGTGCCTTTTATTTTCCTTATGTCTAAGTATATGGCAATTAAATAATAGATACATATCATACCTACACCGCTGTACCACTCACATGGTCATGGTTGTTTCTCAGAATCGAAAGGTGTGGAGAAAGATACTGATACTAGGGTTGTCAAAAAGATTTATATCTCATTATGTAATGAATACTAAAACTGGTATTGATACTAGCTACTAATTTGAGCAAGCATTGATCCTGGACCCTTTAAACCCTGGACACAATTGTATAAACACAGCAGAAAGGTTATTTTTTTCCTAGAGAAGCATTATTTTCTTATTTGTCTTGCTTTGGGCTCTTTATTTACATTTAGCATAAAGAACACACTGCACGAAAAATGTGCCAACAAATGTAATTCAAAGTTGTATTTAAAGTCAATAAGTCAATATCATTTAGATGAAGCGGTCAACAGAGCGAGCACACAGAGCGAGGATCAAATCATGATGACCAAGACCAAGCGTGCACACTTGATCCTAACAGTAGATGTGCAGTGTAATGGGAGATTTATTTATTTATTTATTTCCATTAAATATTAAATTATTTATTCAATATTTCACCATGTAGGTCAGCTGAGAACACATTCTTATTAATAATTACGATAGGCCATTTGCACATGTTAAAAACATGTGCGCTGATCCTGAGTTTCTGTTTAAAGATTCCTTTTAGAGCCTTCATTCTCATTCATTCATGTTTTTGTTCTGAAAATAATATGTGTAATGTGTATATGTTTTACATTTCCAAGGTCTGAGTAGTTGAATTGTAGAAATTGTCTCAATCTACATCTGAACTAGTATCAGATGAGGGAAGTTATATTGCTTAAAATAAAATCAAGTTTGATTTTTTTGTTTTATGATGACTCTACTTTCTACCATCTCTACTTATATGTTTTTATATGTCTTTTAGTCGCGCCAAGACCTTATGCAAGACAGGAAGTAAAGCAAGAGAACACTATCAATGTTTATTAGGGTCAGGAATAAAAAAAATGACAAATATGAATTCATTGTAATTGAAATAGACCCCCATTAATTGCAGTTTATTGCAATTAACATTCACATTAACAGTTTAGACATATTGCATGCTTTAAAACTTTGAATGAGCGCTTTTCAACACGTCACAGGTCTTTGATGACACATCTGACCTATAAGAAACTCGTACAATAATTTTATTTTACACAAAGAACGTTTACTATGTGTTGTAAACTGGTTAGAAATGATCATTATAACTTAAAAGTCTATGAAAAACAGATGGTTTATGGACTTATCAGCAATAAAATCTCGTTTTTGTGGACCCCGGTGTTATTGTGGATGTGTTTTGGCCCTCCCAGTTGAACTACTCTTTACTTATAATATACTTCTGTTGTACTGTGTTTTGTGTGAAACCAAGCATCTATAGTCTCCTAATAACACACGTTTTTACTTCTTTAGGTGCCTTCATGCTGCCATATTTTATCATGCTTATTTTTTGCGGCATTCCCCTTTTCTTCCTCGAGCTCTCCTTTGGTCAGTTTGCCAGTCAGGGATGTCTGGGTGTCTGGAAGATAAGCCCTATGTTCAAAGGTAAGTATTTATGTGGAAAAGTACTTCTCGGCCCAGTTGAATGATCTTACATTTCTCTTACTGCATTTTGAACAGGTGTGGGCTATGGCATGATGGTGGTGTCCACCTACATTGGGATATATTACAACGTGGTCATCTGTATTGCCTTCTACTACTTTTTCATGTCTATGACAAACCTGCTCCCATGGACTTACTGCAATAATCCATGGAACACACCGGACTGCTCTGGAGTCATGGACTCCAGCTATGTCAACTCCAGCTTGGCAAATGCTACTAGAAGCCTGCTAACTGAGGTGAACCGCACAAAGAGAACCAGTCCCAGTGAGGAGTACTGGAAGTAAGTGCTTTTGATGAACGGATCAGTTATTTGTGGATGTTTACATAGGATTATCAGGCCCAAGTGGAGTGGTTATCATCAAACCTACAGAGCGTCACATACATGTTTTGTAGTATCGAATATCTTGTTTTCCGTGTTATATAAGTCACTTCTTATCACAGTTGACACAGAGTTCAATATGGACTTCTGACAATCTGGATAAACTCACTTCAAACAAGCCATGTATTTGGGGAAAGGACTAATTCAATATTTGAACTAGAGTTGACTGGACAGCTGTTACTCATTTGTGTGGGATTACACTGACTGTGACAGAAAGAGAAGTACAATTCTTAGAAAACTACAGCTAACAGTCAGATGATTTACAATCATCTGTAGAACTGCTAACACACAACTTCACTCAACAGCTTGTTTTACAGAGATTCATAGTTCAATCATTATGTGATACAGTCAGTCCCTTCAACTGAATCTTCAGCGTTTAACCTTTGTCTCTAAAAAAAACCTGACCTGTTTTGATATTATATTCAGCCTGGATGGAAATGTAAATATAAATATATATCTGTTTAATCTGATTTACTCATGTGGCTCTCACAGGCATTACGTTTTGAACATTTCCGATGACATTGGAAACTTTGGTGAAGTGCGTCTCCCAATTCTGGGCTGCCTGGCCGTGTCCTGGTTTGTCGTCTTTCTCTGCCTCATCAAGGGTGTCAAATCATCTGGAAAGGTTCATTTCATTTTACATAACACACAATGAAGACAATTGCTTTCTTAACTTAACACAACACTCTCCTCAACCCTTAACACTGTGTAGGTTGTTTACTTCACTGCAACCTTTCCCTACGTGGTCCTGACCATTCTCTTCATCCGTGGCATTACTTTGGAAGGAGCTGTCAACGGCATCAAATACTACTTGACCCCTCAGTGGCAGAAAGTCTTGGATGCCAAGGTGCTAATAATTAATAAGTAATGCATAAGAACACAAACGATTGCTTCCTTGTAACTAAAACATTATGAAACTGTTTTGTATTGTAGGTTTGGGGAGATGCTGCCTCTCAGATTTTTTACTCCCTCGGCTGTGCCTGGGGGGGTCTCATTACCATGGCGTCCTATAACAAGTTCCACAATAACTGTTTCAGGTTTGTACAACGATTCTTTGTAGTTTCTAGATTTTGTTTGTGTTGATTATTCATTATTATTTTATTGCATGGTTGATTACATAACACTTGTAAAGACAAAATATGTTGAAGCAGTGATTATGAAAACTGTGTGTGGGATTGATCAGTTAGATAAGTCATTCCTGTTTCCTGGAGGATCGTGAGGAAAGTTGAGATAAGGCAGAACAGGCAGAAAAGCAGATTCTGTTTTGGACCGGTCAGAAGCTGATTGCAGTGTTTAAACACCAAGGGAGTGGAGGTGAAGTGCAGAAAAGGTTAGTGCGTAGTTAAAGAGGGAGAGGTAGATAAGAAATTCCCTTCTCCCCTGAGCTCATCCACTCAGTGAGGACTTAACGCACGAGGGGCTCAAGATATAATTTGGGCCTTTTTTCCCAGCAGTTCAGGGTCATACTATCTGCACACACAGCTGTACAGCAGCCTAATCAGCCCATTGGTACACAGGCAGTCTGCAGCAAACGGCTATGACTGGTACCAGATCTGAAAGACATCCAAGACATCCTTTGTGATAAGTGTAGAGAAAATACCAACACAGCTCCCGTGTTCAAACACTGAACAAAATCCACGTCGAGTCATACGAGAGGAAAAGTTTGCTAAGTTGAGCTAAGGATACAGTTCAAAATCATGAAATCCACACTTAACGAATCCAACTTTGTGAAATAAAAAAGTGATTGTTTTGTTATTGTTGGGTGGTACAGGGTCGACTCCTGTGCAGCACGGGGACTATTTGTATGGACTTTGCATGTTCTCCCGTGACCGCTCCGGTTTCCTCTGAGTGCTCTGGTTTCCACGGTCACTAAAAACATTTACAATAGTTCTGCGGATTCCAAACCTCAGTGAGGCTATCTTGGTTAATCTCTATCTCTAAATTTCCAGTTTAACAAAATGATTAGAAGTGGGCATCCAAGAATGAAAGTCATATCAGAAATTAAATGCCAAACATATACGTATACATATAATATACGGTAATATGTTTTACACATGACAAGTTTGACTAATTTTACTATTTGCCATGTGTTTTACTTTGTTTGTAACAGAGACAGCATCATCATCAGTATTACCAACTGTGCTACGAGTGTGTACGCTGGTTTCGTCATCTTCTCCATCCTGGGCTTCATGGCTCACAACCTGAATGTCCCTGTGTCTGAAGTGGCTGATCATGGCCCAGGTCTGGCCTTTGTGGCTTACCCAGAAGCCCTGACTCTGCTGCCCATCTCTCCGCTGTGGTCACTGCTCTTCTTTTTCATGCTCATCCTTCTGGGACTGGGGACACAGGTAAATCAACAAAGCATTGAAGTTAGCGTTCAATAATCAAGCTTTATTTTATGATCAGCAGAAAAAGTCAAAAGAGAGCTTTGACAAACAGAAATCAATAATCTCTTTAGTATTAAACTGCATATGTACACATAGATCATTATTTTACATTTTGTTAATTGTGAATTGCAATAATAATAGAAACATGTCCATTGACCTTTTATTCAAGCTGCAAAACTGAGAGGCCCCTCCTCTTCATAGTGGCATTTCACAGGTTTTTATTGTTGGAATTGTCTACATGATATTTTTGAACACTACTCATATGAATCATAGAGGATAGTAAGTACAAAGCAGTGGGGGGTGGAAACAGATTATTTCTGAGCAGTAGTCCTGACCAAGCCGAGCTCGAGATCTGGAGATTGATCCACTGCTTCTCACAGGTTGTT
This sequence comes from Eucyclogobius newberryi, assembly GCF_026437365.1. Taxonomy (NCBI): domain Eukaryota; kingdom Metazoa; phylum Chordata; class Actinopteri; order Gobiiformes; family Gobiidae; genus Eucyclogobius; species Eucyclogobius newberryi. Next base: position 16,509,272 of record NW_027315746.1, read on the forward strand.
GCCCCAGTGGCACTGGTTAAATGCAGAGGACAAATTTCCGTACGGGGACGATAAAGACTATTGAGGTAACACCATTATAACATGGTTAAAAGCTCATAAAAGCTGAAACGTCCCTTTTAATAATTATAGTATACATGCAACTATTCTAATCATAGCATTCAAAAACATTAGCTTCAAAAACAGCAGACTTGTCCATTATATGGAGGACCCAAAATCACATAATTGGAAATAAATCAACAAATACAAGAAAGAAAGAAAGAAAGAAAGAAAGAAAGAAAGAAAAAATAAAGGTAAATATAATTAAATACATGCATTTATGCTTGATTGCTTTACTGGCCATTGAAAAGTAAAAATAATCCTGGTAAGCTCGTTTTTAACTTTTCTGTATTGATTTCTGCATTTCTACAAGTATCATAGAAACATTTTGAACTAAAAATATAAATAAAAGACATTTCAACTTTCATCCAAAAGTAATTCTCAATGTTTTTGGATGAAAGTTGAAATGTCTTGTCAAGCCCTCCCGGACGAATGAGCGATGATACTGAATTTCTACAAACAAACAAAAATGATGGTGATGGTGTCTGAACAGAAACAGGAGAAAGGAGAGTCCCTACATCCTGTCAATCACAATCAGACCATACCAAGTAGAAAAAAGAAAAAGAAAAATGGAAATAAATGTGGAAATAGAACAGAGTGCTCGTCTTCTGATCCGAAGGACGGCGCTTCAAATCGCGCTTTCGACATTAACATCCTGGTAGAGTGGTCAGATCCACTGGGCCACAGGTTTATGGTACGATCACAGTTGTCTCAGGTAAAGACTGCCATTGTGTCATTGGGCAAGACACTTTACCCAACTCGCCCCCAGCGTCTGTGTAACGTGGCTGTGAATGGGTGACTGGTTCCTTGATGTAAAGCGCCTTGAGTGCCTTGACAGTAGGAAAAGGGCTTTACAAATTCGACCATTTACTTGATAAATAACTGTAAAAATAAATACATTTCAAGATAAATAATAATGAATACAGAAATATAGAATAATTCAATGGCCAATATTTATGTATTAATCTATAAATGCATGCATTTATTTAATCATATTTATTTATTTATTCCCATTATGTCATTTTGGTGCTCCATACCATTGGGGGTCCTTTAATAAAATATTATGTAACCTCCATCTTTTTGTATTTAGCTGTTACAAATGGGATGTATACCGTGTGCGACAGGCTTCATATTAAGCACTTTTGACATTGTACACATGCAAATTTAACATGCCAGTTTTACAATACAGTCATGATTTATGTGACCGCATTAGCTTTCCTCTAGACTGGTAAAAAAGTCTCCCTTCCTTTACCCATATTTTGAGTTCACTCAAAGCAAGTGTTGCAGACTGGCAGAGTTAAGGGATATATGATGATGATGATGATGATGATGATGATGACCACAGAATGGTTCAAAAGTCTGCCTCTGACCATGCAGTCATACAGTCATACAGTTCATAAAATAAATCACAGCTGTCTTTTATAACTTTGTTTGTATTCTTGTTGTCCGTCTTGATAAATAAATGATAAAACATACACTAGTTCATTCAGAATAATTTAATATGTTTGTACCAGTCGGAAGTCTTGATTAATTACAAGGATTGTACCACAAAATACTATTTGTTTTCATTACTGTACTGTTTTTTTGTAGTTCTGTCTCCTTGAAACTCTGGTGACAGCCATTGTGGATGAGATCGGGACAGACTGGATCATCAAGAACAAGACTGTGGTTACTCTGTCAGTGGCTATCATTGGCTTTTTATTAGGTGTACCTCTGACATCACAGGTCCGTGCCAAAAATGTTTGAAAGTCTTGTTTTATTGTTCATAAATATATATATTTTTTAACTTACTTATGTGTGCAGGCGGGAATCTACTGGTTGCTGTTGATGGACAACTATGCTGCTAGTTTCTCCTTGGTCATAATCTCTTGCATAATGTGCATTTGCATCATGTACATTTATGGTAGTCATTTATCATAGTGCTTTAATTTAAACAAACGACTATTATATTCTAAACTCTGTTTTTGTTATAGGTTACCAGAACTACTTTAAAGATGTTGAGATGATGCTGGGCTTCCCTCCTCCACTGTTCTTCAGGATCTGCTGGAGATTCATTTCTCCTGTCATTATCAGTGTAAGCAGAGGCTCTGCAATATCCATGCATTTTAAATGATTTGACTATTACTTAAGGGTGTCTGTGGTGCTATAACATGCATTTACTATATTCAGAATAGCTCTTATTCTCAGATATAAGTACAGTAATTATTGTTTGAGTGGAACAAAGACACATGAGGCTATTGGCTGAGCCACATCCCAGAAGCCGACTGAGCTGCTGGACTGACCAAGACATCTATTGTTTTGGATTAGTGGTGCGATTTCAGCTACTTTGGGGTTTTGTCGTCACAGATTATACAGCTCTATTTGCTCTGTGGTAATACTAGTACATCATCAGTAACTTATGGAGTGAACTGTGCATCTAAGCTATTGTAATATCTGTGACTTCAATCATGGAAATAGAAGTCTTATCATTTATGTTTTTGTCTTCTATAGTTCATCCTGATATTCACAGTGATCCAGTACAAACCTATTACCTACAATGATTATGTGTACCCGGGCTGGTCTTTGGGCATTGGTTTTTGCATGGCCATGTCCTCTGTGATCTGCATACCCATCTATGCTCTCTACAAGATCTCCAGATCTCCAGGTGCCACCTTCAAAGAGGTATGCATTTGCATCGTGTTGTAGTTATGTATCATATTTAGATTTGGTTAAAACTATCTATAGTATTGCTGTATATAAGTGTAGGTTTTTAACCAGTTACACAAGTTGTGTAAGGAAACACAGGTGCTTTTTATATAGGTATTTACATCTGATCAGTATGTCCCAGATATAAGACAATAGGGTTTTGTTATTAAAAAGTTATGGTAACATCAGTTATTACATTATTATCAACTAAAAAAAGAACATGCTACTTGTTTTATTTAGATTATTATTATTTTTAATGAATTGAGAATGTGTTTATACCTCATGGATGTAAGAGAAGAAACATGTGACCACACCATATGTATGTTAGAAAAGAAAGTAGTGCCTTCAATTCAAGGAGCCTGGATAGCCACAAATCTATATTTGGCTTTTTTGGCTCAAATATTATATTTGTGCTTTTGTCAACAGCGACTAAGGTATGCATGCCGCGCACATCCAAAATGGGGCCCAGCCCTTCAAGAGCACCGGACAGGCCGCTATGCACCCTTGGCCGCAGTCCCTGAAGACACAGCGGAGGAGCGCCCTCTGAAGGAGAAGGAGGAGCTCCAAGATGAGCCGAAGGAGGAGAAGGAGGAGATCAGTCTCACCATTCAGGGAAGCAATGGCTCCACACAAAACAGCCCCAACCCCAGTGTATAGATGCCATGTGCCATCAGCCCAACGCCAGCTCCTCGCCTGCCTGCCCTCAGCCTGCCCCATACAAGCCACTTTTCCACAGCCCTTGTGGGGGAGATCCCATTTGCTGGAGACCTTTACATATTGCAAAGGCTTATTATATCTATCCTAACCTTCTATCTGTTTGTCTGTGGAGTCAAGTTTTAAAAAGGAAGAAAAAATTGGATCAACAACAAAATGAATTGTGTGTTTACGTGTTTTGTGAGTGAGTTTTTAATTTGTTCTACATAATTTAATAATGCTGTTATGTTTCCACCTTTTCTGTCAAAGTTGTGTTCATCTTTATGCAGTTAGTGGGTGTAGGGTAGGGTGTGTGGCCGCATGCAGCGACATAGAGACAACAGACTCGTGTTTGTCCACTGTCATCGGTGAAGCGTGTGCTGTAGGACGTAGCAGTGCTGTTATTAAGCAGACAGAGCCTGCACTGGCTCGTACACAAGAGCAGGAAGATGGAAAGAGAGAAACACATTCAAACCATTATACATTTTACAGCACATGGTGACCTCAAATTTAGTTTCCAACTAAATCTTAAGTATGTTGTTTATGCTGCTGCTTCTTCAGTAAGGTTATTAAGAGCACATATTTAACTAACCTGACGTGGATGGTGTGATGCTCAGTGGGAAGTACTTTCACAGTTTCACTAAAGCTGTTTCAACCGATGTCATCAAATACTTCATATCATCTTCTCTTCTCTGCTTTTGAATTTAACAATAATATTCTAAAGTAAGCCAATTCTGAGACAGGTTCACAGGACATCGCAGTGCAAATTTCTCAGGGTCCACATGAACTGTTTTTTCACCTGTGGAAACCTTGTCCTGTTTTATGTCATGTGTTATATATTAGGGACCTAAAACATCTTAAAGAAACACATTGAGATTAACAATGCATTTTCAATCTTAGAATAGTTGTATTCCTTTATAGAGCTGTTCTAGACACTATATCATTATTATGCCACACTTGGTCTAGTATCTCTTTAGCCAAAGCTGCCCTGGGCAGACTGACGGAAGTGTGGCTGCTATTCAGTCCCACCATTAGCCATAGACACATACATGTACTGTGTAAGCATGGTTGGTGAAGCACGAAACAAATGGTGATCCACCCAGTCTCGGATTAGTCTCTACCTATACTGCTGTCCTCAACTTAAGTTTACGAGACAAGATTGTGTCTTTCAATACTTGTTTCACTCAAATGTTGTGTTGTAATAAAAAGAACAAGCGACAGCAGTGTGTGTTTTGCCATTGTTTATAAGGTAGGTCGTAGTTCATGTTAAAGGGGCACATTTTTGCTTCCATCTTTGTAGCTACTACAGGTCATTTGCACAAAGTACACAAAGTTTAAATAGCATCAACAGCATGCCTACTGCCAACTATGTGCAGTCCCAGTCTTCCTTCACAAAATAGACCTCATGAACCATCACACGAGGCAGCCAAAGCTTTCAGCTGCTTGTTGTAGATCACAGAATTATGCTTGTAATGTTCTGATGTACGGAGCAAAACTGTGGCCCTTAGGGACATATGACCAAATCAATAGTTTATTTTACCTCATTACTGTACATGTTTTACTAAAGAGCCAACATGTTTGTCCTACAGCGACTGACCCAGTCTCATACAGTCGGAACCTTTAAAGTAGAACCAGATGTGGGCTGTCAACAGCAACATCACAGAAAGTGTTAATACAGAATTACTCGTAACATAGGTTTACTCTATATTTTCTCTCCCTTTGCCTCTCTCTGTTATAACTAACTAAGCAAACTTTATTTTGTAAAAAAAAAAAAAAAAAAAAACATACTAAAAATATTTACCATTTATTTTTGTGACATAATTTGTTGTTTTCTTGGCGGCTTGGTTGCATTTAGTGTGGTCAGCTCCTTTAGTGTGTAAAGCATGGTTCAAACCCTCACAGCAGGCCAGCCACTGTGTCTCAGACCTGAAAGAAGTGTTGTAATGCTGGGGTGGATGTTTGCTCAGGTGGGGAGCTGATGCCCCTAGAAGCTCATTTCCGCTGTACCATGCTTCCTGTCGTTGTCAGATGTGGTTTGGTACTTGCGTTGCTCATGAGTTTTAAGAGCATGCGACTGTCTGTACTATTTATTTACTATCCAAATTTGTATTCAGTGTGTTGACGCGTTGACAGTATTGGCCAGTTACAAGAACTAAAATCTGTGCTACTCCTTCATCAGACCACAAGAGGGAGACCTGTTTACTCTCAGGGCAGTCAAGTCAAAGTCAGTGTACAGTGCAAGAGCTAAATTTACCTGGGGTCTGATAGAGATAATAAAAAGCTACAAAATACATTGAAGCACAAGAGTTAAAAAAGCAACAAATATTCTTACCAGCTCAATATATAGATATTTTATTGCCAGTATTAGCTGGCAAACTGCAGCATTTATGTTTCCTCTTTTCCCACTACATCTGAGTACAAGGATTTCTAGCATTGCATTTAGAGCATTACAGTGTATTGTGAAGGGAGCATGAGTGTGTTCAGTTTGCCTGTGTGTTGCTGCTGTAGCAAGTGGATTTAACGTCTGTGCTGTCATGGTGTCACCTTTGCAATCGTGGCTGCCCCTTTGTACAGTAATGTAAAAAAATATATATTCAGACAGTGTTGCTGTGTACGTTTCTTTTTGGAGTTTAGAAGGACTGACCCAAAGGAGGTGTCTGAGTATTGTTTTATTTGACTTTTATTTTCATTTGTGCTTCATGTAGTGTAACCTAGATGTCTACTATGCGCTCACTGTGAAGTAGATTAGCAGTGTAGCCTGCATGAGGTGCAGGCATAGAATCTGTATTGATGTCAGTGTATCTAAAATAATGTCAGGAACTAGACAATTCATATATTCTACTAATATATACAGTGTATCTTTGAAAAGCTATTTTTGTTTTAAAGGAGCGAAAGTACATGTTTTATCTTTGGATTTGAATAGTTCATTGATGATTTAGGACACTACTTTTGGTTTTTCCCCTTTAAGGCGAGTCACTGCAGTTGAATTGGAAGAAATCTCAAATTAAGATATGTACAGTTTAAAAATAAAAGCAATGTCTTCATATTACATGACACATTTTATGTGTAAAATCTAGCAATTTTGGCCATTTTTACACATAAAATGTCATGCAATAAGAATATATTTGGGACATAAACTTGAAAAATGTATCTAGGTTTAAAGTTTTTGCTTAATTTTGTTGATATATTATCCTACTATGACAGGGGATTTTGGATATCTTTTTTAGTATTTAAGTTAAGCTCTTACTGAGTTCAAACTTGAATAAACAAGGCTTAGAATTAGATATCAACAACACATTCGTGCATTAAGGTGCAACTTTGATCTTTATGTCCCTATGTGTTTTAAGACTTATGGTTTAAGTTTAAATGATATAATGAAACTTGGACCAAGTTCTTCCAGGTGAAAGCTTCTGTGTACGGTATTTTGATTGTAGTGTATCGCCTTAAAGCTATATTGAACATAAAAAGATGAAGCCAGTTGATATTAAAGGCATTGCCAAACACTTGGATGGAAACTTGAACTACAAAAGAATGGGTAGTTATTACTGTGAAGTGTCAGTGGGCAGAAGTACAGATGCACAACAACATGGCTTTCTGCTGTTGCACACATTTGTACAACTGTCTGACTTCTGAATGATATGTCAAAAGAAAACACCAAATGACTGCTACTAGGTTTACTCAAGCATTTGTACATTCACATGTGTTAATGCACCTATCTTCATTTTGTCTTCATGTACTTCTATGGAAGTGGTGCATCAATCTAAACTGTCCCCTGGTTAAAGCACAGAAATGTTGCTCAAGAAGTAGTTTTGGATAAGAGCCTGCTTCACTAAATGCTTATAGTTTCCTTGTTGCACAACTGTTAACATTGTACTTATAAACTGTGACTTGACCTGATTCTCCACAAGGTGCCAAACATGACTTCTTCTTATATAGTAAGTACTGCTCATATTCTCATCCTCAGTACTTAAAGTTTTACAGGAGCTCTGTATGTACAGTTAAACAAATATCTGTCTCGGTTGTATTGCTGATGTTCCTATGCCAGTGTCAATTGTTCTGGAGGAGAAAAAAAAGCACAAATGCAATTATTCTATCATATATCTATCTAACATGTCTGTTCTTCAACCTTTAGGGCCAAAATCCATTGAAATGTCTTAGTCCTGTCCTGTATATCGTAAACTGTTGAATTACAAAATGATAAATAAACTGTATTTTAAAGATCACACCATGTGGCTCATTTATTTTGAATGTCACCATAATAAAGAATATCAAATGCAAAATGATACAACTTATGTTATACGACCGCTAGAGGGCGACACTACAATCCACATTCAAACCCATTGGTTCAAACGCAACTGCTTATATTACATTGATGTAACTTTTCTAATGGAGGGTCCAGACAGCACCCACGTGTCCCTTTCTGTTGAGAGGATTGTGTTTTGCCTTTACAGTATAGAATGAAACTCCTCCACCTTGCCCTTGTTTGATTACAGATGTTTTTTATTGCTTATTTATTACCAGCAGCCCTAGTATTTTGGCATAATAAATGGCAAAGGTTTCGGGTTTCTTGTTGTTTTTGTTTTTTATTCTTTTACTCCCACAAAGCAGGTTCAGTTTACACCAGTATTGAAGCGTTTTGTCTTCTTATTGCAAGTGTGCCACAGATCTGACTTGTAACTTGACTTCTTCTTGACATCTTGACTTAACTTGAAAGCTATACTGTGGAACATTCCAGGCTAAACAACAATATTTATGTATTACTATATTGTATTGTAGATATTCCTCCACATAAACTGTAAGCAAATGGCATGTGCTGGATTTTGGTCAGTGCTCATTTCTGTCGTTTCCAAGATGAGTCACGAGGGGTCAGTGTGGTTCTGAATATATAGAACATAGAACCTAATGGTGTGGGCTGTACAAACCGTGCTGCAAGTTCACAACGTATTCATCACGTGACAAGAGCACAACTGATGCACACGCTGTCCAGCTTTGAGCTTTTTAGTTTAGTTTAGTTTTTAAATATGGGGCTACAATGTATAATGATTTGTAGTTTAAGTCAGTGTAATGCGCCTATCGTGAGATTTTAACTACATATTAGATGCAACTCTTTGACAATAGGGAGTAGGACAGGGGCAGTTTGTCAGTTTGCTCCTACATCACAGGCTCAGGTCAACTCTGCAGTGAAGCCTTGACTGGAAGGACAGGAAGGGCATTTCCTCCTGGCAGTGAAAACAATTTAGCAGCAAGTGGGATCATTATAGTATTTGTCCAAAGGTGAGCTGGGTCCTGGGTCGTACTGTAAGGTAAGACTACAAATTTAACAATATCATAACATTATATAAGATCACACTGAACCTTCTTAAATAGCAAAATAAACACATTACATTTCAAACAGAAACAACATATGCATATTGCCTATATGCAATAGGTACAATGTTGGAATATCATTTAGCTTGTCATAACTAAATACAGATTGGAATAATAGGCCTGTATGACAATTACCATAGTGACAGGCCTTTGTCGTCCTAGTCGCGCTGGGCTTTGCAATCAGGGTTACCTGGGCCTAGACCCCTGGCTGTACAGAAGTGGGCCGTCCCGGATGTTTTGATGACCTCTCACCAATAACCTGGACCAGACCCAGTGAGTCGTGTTCATGTACATGTATTTGTTCATGTTTATCTACTGAATTCTATGAGGCTTTGAGCCATGGCTGTGACGTAACGTAACGTGGGGGCGGTTAGTTTAAGTACAGTTGAACTTTTTGTTGCAGCCCGTATGTTTTTGGTTAGGCCTAGGCTGCGTGCCCTGTTTGCATTATTAGAAGCCCGTTGCTCATCTGTGGCATGCGTTTCTGTGTGTTGAAGATAATTTGTGATCTGAAAAGAAGGTAAGTGGCCGTCCTACTTTCAAATATTTTTGTTAAGAGTCCATTATTAGGCAGTAGTGGCTCTACTCACAAGGGGATTCACCTCCTTTTGGTTTGATCAGGACAACGATAGTTGAAGCTTCGGTGTGGGTGCATATCTCTGGTGTTCTGGTGTTGCCAGCCTGCTGGTCGATACTTGGACTCATCAGGCCACAAATTAAGCATTCGAGTTTACGCCCAGTGCATAAATACCCGCCGCATGAGACTGCAAGAAGCACCAGGGCTAAGCAGTGTCCGTTGGAGATGGAGATTACCAGAAATGCCCCCCACCATTTCAGCTGCAGCAACTTCATCCAACATGGGCTGTTGTTGTGGAAGTGGGTGTCATGTTATGGTGACACTGTGGGTGAGCCCGTATTTCAGATTATTGTTCCTGGATTGTTTCATGGCGAAGTGCTGAAAATTGCCCATGATGAGTCTGGTCACCTGGGAGTGAGGAAAACATGTGCTCGATGGCCGCGCTATTTTTTGGGCCTAATTAAAGCGTGGTGAGGTACATTCAATCCTGTCACGTTTGTCAGTTAACTGCAAAAGCCAGTCAATCAATTAAGCCAGCGCCACTTTGTCCAATCCCAGCGATAAGTAAGTAACCCATTTGAGCTGATTGTATTGAGCCAAACCACGAGGTATTCAGCCCTGTTCCATTGCGCACAATCACGGCTGGTCTGTTATAAAAGCGTGTGCACCTTCTGTAGTCTGCAGACGTTGTTTACACATTTGTCTCCGGATTCACTGGTCTAATCAGATTGTATCCAGAACTATTCAGAGGCACTCCGCCGCGCAAACACATGATCAACCATGACATTGATGTGGGAGAAGGCACCCAATCAAGCAGCGGTGTGCACCCCACTAACGTAAGGTGATGGAGGCGGAAGTCCAGGACATGCTGGATAATGGAACTGCTGTCCCATCATCCTGTTGGGCATCTCAGAGTCTTCTGCTCGATGAGTCTGATAAGTTCATTTCAGTTTATTTTTGTAATGCCCAAATTCACAATAGCAGTTGCCTCGAAATGCTATAAGTTCCCACGTTACTGTACGGACTTCCAGAATGTTATTTTTGCAATATTCTTTTTAAAAATGATAAGATTTGACTCTGCAGAAGGCTAAATATGTAACCTTTATGAATCATTATCATGCTGTTTCATTATTATTATTAGTTATTATTATTACAGTGTATTTAAATAACGCTTTTCCACCTTCAAGGCGCTCAAAAGCAATGTGAGTGAAGTGTCTTGCCTGCAGACACAACAACATTCCCTCTAGCGCCCCACTGTGGCCCCCCAGCGGTTTCCCATCCAAGTGCATGTCCTGCTTTGCTTCCAAGTATGGCCATGTACTTGTGCTCATTCTGCTCTGTATCTGTTGCAGGCAGCTCATTTTAATAATACTCTACATTCTAAAATGGTTTCCTGGGATTATCTTGCTTTATGGTTATTGTGTCACTATTATAATTTATTGTTATATTTTCTGTAACAATATATTGCAAAATGTGTTATCATTCCAGATAAGCTATAATCTTCCTCCTCATACCTTATTTATTGCAATTTAACTTCCTGTTTGCAGAGTTTTTGGAAGAAAATATGACTCACATTATATGGTGTTATCGAAACACTTTATAAGACGATAGAGTTTTGCAGAGGGGGTACTTGACTTAGCTTAAGAGCATAATAAACAATGCAGCTATAAGCTATAATAATACACTGTGGGAGTTGAACAGAAGAATTTTATAAATAGTTGTTTTGTGTACTTGGATTCACAGTTGGTTAATACCTTAATCAGGAGCACCACTATGTATTTAGAGTAATCTAAAACCATTGTCTAAAACCTTTTTTGTTTTGTTTTTTAGGAACAAAGTGGTCATCACCTTTAAATAATATAATTGCTTACATAAACTCAATTAAAAATATGTAAATAAAAAACAAAATATGCATAAAGCAAATATAAAATGCATTTACAGTGGGATGTGGAAGTGAATTGATGGACTACAATATGAAAGAGAGAAATTGTCCATGAAACAAGACTGGAGGTTTCATGTGTTTACAGGGTTCCCAGCTGCAGTAAAACGCTCTCAGATTGGGCTTCAGAACGGAGGTTGCTCAGACAGGAGGAAATGACTTGGCCCAGATTGACAGCGTTGGGTATTGCCACCACTTGAGAGATTACAACAGCCGTCTCCTCTGAGGTGCCCTGACAGAAGCGAGAGAAGAACACTTTACCCTTTCTATTGTGTTTGTGAGAATATTCAAACCATCCAGGGTGATGCCAAATCTATTCTTTGGTTCATGTACGCCCTAAACTTTCCATCTACGGTTTTGCCTTGTCATAACGAGGGCTCTAAATTCAACATTTTACTGAACGCTATGTTGTCGAGTTTACTCTGGATGTCCTACCGTCATCACAATGTGTCAAAGTCACACTATCTGAATATCAGCGATCGCACCGCAATAAGTTAGATAAGCCTTTTGCACTGCAGCAATTTGGGACGAGCCAATAAAATGTGCTCTGACTGACATTTGACCCCTAAGTTTGGACACTTCTGATCTCTATGAAACATATCAGCTGGTAAGTAAAGAAAATACATGTTATAAAATGCATTTTTGTTCATTTATTTCTTCCGTGTTGACAGAGAAGGTTAAATTAATACTATGTTATTACTGGCTACTCAGCGCACAACCTTAAATCAATTTTCAAGCGTTAACTCTCAAATCCAAAGTACAAAACATGTGCCACAGTCTGTCCAATCGCCCCTTGTCTGTGAGACATCTGTAGAAATGCACCAGGGAGGGCATCTGGTAGAAAACTTGCACACTAAAGAGAGTTTCAGTTGACAGTTTTAAGGTGACAGGTCTAATCTGTATTCACCCGTGTGAGACGCTTCAAAAAACACAAGATAAAAACAGTTTCTTGTCTTCAAAACTTTATTTCTCCGACTCAGTCCACCGCGGTATAAATATCAATGTCCTATTTAAGCTCCATGTCCAGCTCTCTGTCAGTCTTGCCCACACTGATGGATTCAGATCAGCAGCTCGGACTTGTCGCTCGGGGAATCGCGCCGTTCATCACCGTAATGGAGGGGTATTGATTGTGGCGCAGAGGCATGATAGGCCCCTGCAATAGTAATGGAGCGAGATCTGAGATGAAACGCACCGAGAGAGAGCGAGGAGAGACGAGAGAGTGAAACGACGGCTGTTGATGCTCACCTGAACACGGCGGACATGACAACACCGTGTAAAAATGAAGTCTACATATTTGAAATGTTTAGTCTGACCCCATGTGTGTGTGTAGTGTGACCGCACCAAAGTGTTGTGGGACGTAAAGGGATGGACATGATAAGATTAGACCTCGACATGATAACTGAAATAACACCTTTCCAGTGTCAGTTTTTACCAAATACAATGCACAGAGATTGGAATTGCAGTAGTTCCCGGCATACTGTATTACAACTGTATAACAAAGTCAGTAGTCAGAGTATTTCTATGTGAATCTAACTTTTTTTCTTTTAAATGCATGTGGCTTGACAAAACTATTAATATCCAGATGCTAAAAAAATTCCAAAACGACAAATTGGAACGTATCAATACTGAAAATAAATCACAGAAATCGGAACTAGTTTAGCCCACATTGGAATATTATAGGAACTACTATGTTATGTTGTTAAATACCGTATATTTAATTACATTTATTTTTTGTCATTGAGGTATCCAAATCACTAAGGAGAATCAAGCTAATAGAGTGTGAAAATGAATATTGTGACTACACCAGTGAAAAAGTAAGACATTCTCTAAATGAGATAAATAAGAACAGGGGCTTAAATGTCAGTGTTCTTACACTGACACGAGCGGCAGGAAGTCACCAATGTTTATGATTTGATCAGACTATTACATACATATTTTACTTTCCTTACCATTCATTATCATTTACCTTTTCAAATGTCACATAAATGAGAAAATGGCAATAGCACTTATTAAAACATCACATTCATAGTTCTAATATTTATATCTATACAAACAAAAACTGGCACAAAGTTCAGTGTCTTTTCTGTCAACGTAAACAAACAAAAGGCAAATATTTTGTTCACAGATATGTTCAGATTGTTCAAGATATACACCAAATCTACTATAATAACTATAATGCATTCACACATACGTCCACAACTTAATGCAACTTTTTGGCTTATCGTTGGCAGGTGACCAGATGTTAGGAAGTATATCTGACAGAGCTGTGCAAGAAAGACAAACGTTTAAAAAGTCATTGTAAAATAAATAGAGGAGTAAAAGTCTGGCTTCTGAAAACTGTTCTCCCGGAAGTACAATTCTATTAAAAAGTAAATGTACTTGAGTAACTGTAACTGAGTATATTTGACTGGGGTATAAGTACTGCACACATGCATCTTTTTTCATCTTTTGGTGATGTGAGATGGACCTTCTCATTCATTTATCTCTTTTCTCTGACGTTTTACTTAACCTGTCTGTCTAATTGTCGTATAGAATAAACTACTACTACTACAAACAACATATGTAAAACCATATATGCACTAATCACATAAAATCGCATGGCAATCGGTTTGTTTATAGAACATCATTTACTGTGAAAGATGACAGCACTAACAAAGAAGGCAAATAACGGACATTTTAAGTGAGCCGCATTTGCATACTAATGTTTATCCTCCAGATAAGGAAAATGCTGTTTATATGTCAAAAAGCTGTTCTGGAGCCATAACAGATGCTGCAGAGATAACAGCGACTTAGCACACATCCACAGACAGGCCAAGTAATGCGATCATGTCCCAGTGAAAAGCACCAGACACGACAACATCACAAACGTCCCAAACAACAGCTATAAAAGAGATGGAGCCACTAATCACAGGGAATTGTCAGCTACGGGGCCGAGAGAGAATTATGGCATCAGATAAAACCACAAATTAAAGTCCATCATCTTTGTTTAAGACCTCACACTTCGACACACGTCTCCATCTTTCACGTGTGAGGTCCAAAAACTGCAGGGTCGTTTTTGTGGTAATTTATAAGACATAGACAAGGCAAATATTGAACTTCAGGATTAAGGAGTAGCATTTTCTCAGGACCAAATCAAGACCAAACCAGCGCTATAAACACTTAAGCAGTTCCACCCAGAACAAAGCTACATGAGGACAAAACCATTTGTGTGAATGTAAAACGCATTACCAAAGTTGCATCATTATACTAATATTTCCTGCACTTCTGGGAGGATGTGCACAAGACTTATTATGTCCCTGTCTTGCTTCAAGTTTTGTCCCGTTTTTGTCTTTGCTCTTTTGCTTTGCAATCAACCAAAGATCAAATTAAATAATACAAGTGAGGAACCCATTAGTTGGACCAGGAATCTGTTGTAAAAGAGGTCATCATCTTAATGGGACTCTCCTGGTTAAATAAGGGTTGAATTTAAAATAATTTCAATTGTAACGCCCAAAATCACAACAGTGGTTACCTAAAAAATAAAAAAATAAAAATTATGAATGTAATATTTTTATTGATGATGTATATATATTTTTACTGGTGTACTTTATTACAGTTCTATCAATATTGTTTTTAACTAGTTTGGGGATAGTTGCAATTAGTTTATATTTATTTAAAAAATCAGATTATCATTTTGGGCTCTGTTTTATTTAATTTTATAGCCAAAAATAGACTAAAATAAAAGTATGCTTTTTATAAATGTTTTTAATCACACAATAATGTGATGGGCTTGCATCTCCTTGTCTGTTAATAACTAGACAAAGTTATACAATGAAACTTGAAATGTGACTGTACAGAAACGTGACTTAACTGAGTATGACTATTGGCAATAAAAATAACCAAAATGTGACCAGGGAGAGTGTTCTGATTTTTTATTTCCAATAAGACGTGCCACCTCCAGGAAAGTGCTCTTATGTTTCATTTTAAATCGGGTAAAAAAGAAATAGAGTTGAATGCCCAACAAACTAAAATAATAAAAAAGTCCATGCACCATCCATCATCAGGCATCTGTCCTTGCATCTGATCTCTTATCACAAGTTGTGTTTTGCAAAACATTCATGATTCTGCAAACGCAATAATGCCAGGAGGATAAACCAAACAGACTCCGTCCACTGCAGCTTTGTTCAAACGTCAGATGAAAGATGTCATTAATCACAGCGACAGAAGTGACATCACGGCTCTGCGGCAGATTCACATAAATGTCACAACCGTTTGCTCTTCTCATTATGCCATTTAGTTAATGTCACATGTCAGGAGGAAATGTGCCACTGTCAGCAAACATATAGACATTTGAAGAAGTGGGTTTTAGATTACCGGTACACAACTGGTACATGCGATAGGTTAGAATAATTCAGGTGAACTAGTTATTGGTAAAGTTGCACAATCAGGGTCCTGCTTGTCTTCATGAGAACCTGAAATGATCCACAATATGACATTACATTTTCCTATCTCCATGGATACAAGCAGGTGATAGAAAAGTAGGTAGAAAATGCTATAAGTCACTCTCAATGTTAAATTTGGGATTTATAAAACGACAACTTGCGCTAAACTGCACGGTTCGGTCCAAAAATGATTAAGTTTGTGCATCGGAGCTGTCAATGATGAGGCAGGAGGTGATCTGTGCTCAGAGAGATGAGAGATGTGTGATTTTGAGGAAGTTTCTGTTTTGTCTGCGCGCACACTTTTAGCAATAATTCCTTTTTATGAGACGCCAGATCAACGGAGCGCAGACCCCCGCGCACAGTGAGAGTGCATGTTTTTCAAGGTATAGCAATAAAAATTACCTGTAATTGAGATTGATATGTACATTTAATGGCAAACTGTGGAACACGCCTGACAAAGCAATAATGAAGACCAAAATGGAATCATATATAGTGAATTTTTTTGGTATGAAAAGAGCAAATTGAAGTGCTTATGATCACATTCAGCGATTCCCTATGAAGGTACCATATAGTTGGTCTATGAAATGTAAGAATACATTAGTAAAAGGTTCAAAACCTTTTGAGGAAGGTTTTTTGAAAGGTAAAATGTCCTCAAAATCTGAGGACAGGAAATGGAAACCCCTTGAATGGAGACCCCCATCAGGGACATCATCAATTACATAAAGGCCATCTTTTCCCTGTTACTGTGTTTTCTCTCCGACTTTCATGGACACAGGATATATAAACTCTCTATAAAGATGAAAAGATGAGTCTGAACTGCTCAAAGGGAAAGAATATGACTGTTTTCTGTGTTTATTTCTGTGTTAAGTTATATTATAAGAGATTTGAGGCGTTTCTCCACCAGTAGTTTCCCTTCAACATCTGTTTTCATTAAACAAAGCTTAATTAGTCACTTGGGAAACCAACTTGGATTTTTACACATGACCAGTCAAATTTACAGTCTTCCCTCTGCTCCAAATATTTCTTCATGGATAAGTTTTGCATTGAGGTGTAAAACAAATTACGCTTGTTAGAAAACTCACTTCTGTTTCAAACCAAGTATCAATCATGAAAGTAGAAAATGAATGAATCACACAAAATAGATCAGTGCTGTTTAAAGTTTGTCAGAAGTAGATTGATACAGTTAAAACATTTGTATAAAAAGCTGTTGTGAAATGATTTGTGTTTGTGTGAGAGAGACGGATGTAAAAATTGGAATCGAATGATAAAAATGAGTGTTGTTGATAAAGTGGCAGTGTAAAAAGCCCATAGAAATATACATTAGTCAATACAACGTTAAAAAGTATACAAAAGTGCAGTGAAACAACCCAATAAAATGCTGGGCCACTACTGGTAAATACATTTATCCCTCTAGTGTGTCAGAATACTTTTAAATCAATGGTACGTTTCAGAATCAGAATCAAAAAAGGTTTATTTCCATTTTCGATGAACAGAATTCACAAATATAGAAACTTGCTTTGGTGATTCTGTGCAACATAAAACAATGAACAATGATAAAACAACCTCTATAAGTCAAAAAGAAAAACAATTAAAACCTGCTATAAGATAAGAATAAAAATAGGCTTACTATGTGCACAGAATGTCATCTTAAACTCTCCACTGGTTGAATATTAAACAAACACGATAGAGAGTTCTTTATTGTTTCTCAAACTGCCTCAGTTGGTACGCAGAACCCTCTGCCATTTGAATATTTGTTTTATGTGGAGACAAATCTAGTGTTATAGTTACTTCATCAATGATTTAATATAATTTTACAACTTAGTCTCATTTCAGACCATGTTTTAACCTGGTTTAAGCTTGATACAGTCTGGGTTACGATTTGGTGGAATTTGGAAAAGCCCTGAAGGAAAAACTAAGAAGAAACACAGTTAATAGTTCAATAAACGAGATGTATCACAGTTGTTTTCAGACTTGTGTGTAACATTGTTTGTTGACAGTGTCACGGCAGAAGGATTTCAAGGTGCCTCGAGTTTGTTTGAGGGTCGACCACCTTGTATCCACTGAGATGTCTTTGTTCAGCCCAAAATACTACACCACACTGCACTCAAATTACCATGGAAACAAGCAGATGGAATCAGAGAGCCAAGTTACCAGTCAGATCTGTGGAGAGGCGATATAGTTGTATTTATTTTTGTAGGCCAAAAAAATTAATTATAGATATTTTTAATGCCATATTTTGGGACATTTCAGGCAAAGCTGGAGACAAGTTGGTCAAGCCTCCAACAAACTAATGGCCTTTAAATTCTTCTGCACATTTGTTTTTTTGTGTAAATATCCCACAATGACCATGCCTATTTGCTTTTTGAGTAATAACTGTGCTGTTTGTAATAATCCAAGCAAAAAGCATGTTTGAATCTTTGTTTAACGAGCCTATACAAAGCACCAGTTTAGCTGAGAAGACTCATTAATCATAAACTTTGAAGTTTTTCACAGCTTTACATTTTATACTAAACTCTGTTGTTTCTGTTTCAGTTTCTTTTGCGAACAGTATTCATGATGACTCATGATGTTCACGCATGGCAATCATTTTAGTTCAAAGGTCCTCAAAACTGGACTAACTGGAGTTAGTCAATATAATACATTGATATAAGGAGTGACAAATCATGCTCCTTCCTGATAAAACAGAACATGAAAACATCATAAATGCATGCAAGAATACATCAATAGTCCGTGTTCTTTTATTATAAAACCTCACCAAGCCTTTTATCACCAGTTATTTACTCTCTCACTTTAGTGGCTCATATTGTTCAGCCTCTGTTGTTCATTCCATTCACACAAATTATATACACTCAATGTATGCCAGTTAACTACTACTGCTACTGTTTGTTTCAAGTATTTTCTTTTTACAGAAAGGAGTACAAATACATGACATGAATACTGGAGGTGAGGGGAGACTATAGGTGCCATAGTGTTCCCATGAAGGTGCTTTCATTAACACAGTGAGCCAAGAGTTGCAGCCAACACTCCTAATTATTGTCAGATCCAATGGGAATCACTGTGAAAAGGTTGTTTTTTAACACACACATGTTAGGTTTCCATGATTTGTAGAGACATTACATTAATCTAATAATGAAGGATAACCTCATGAACTTGATTTTTGGTCCCCACAAAGCAGGTCTACATGAAGTGTGTGTACACATTCAGAGCCCGGCAATGTGATCAATACCAGCCCACAAAAACACACACACACACACTCGCACGCACACACGCGCACGCACGCGCGCACATGCACGCACACACAGAATAATTAATGAAATAATGTTTACCTCACTATTAACACTATTAAAGCCAGGACTAAATAAGAATCAGCAGTGAACCAGGTCTAAGGCAGAAACCAGTGCATTTAGACGTACATTTCAAATCTGGACAACACAGATTGAACCAGTTCTTCAACTAACTCCCTATAGTACCAGGACAAAACAAAGTGTGAGCTTTTAAACCTGGACATACGACTAAATATTGTATGTGTCCAAACTGACCCGACTGACCAAAAAAGTAATATTGAGACTGAACCAGGATAAATACAGGTCGAATCATATCATACCAGAGCTTTCCACAAGTTCAGTACCTGTACCTGCTGTACCACAGTGTGAGAACTTCTAATTGACCCTCTGTGTTTGGAGTGCACTTAGTTGCTAGACAGAGAAGGGCTCACCATTTTCACTCTCATCTGGGAACACAAACTGGCAACCAAAAAGTCCATTTGTCTGCCTGTTTAATAAGGCACTTTTGCTGTTTATGGCAGGAAAACACAACTTGTTAGCAAAGTTTATAGTCCAATTTATGTGCAAATAAAAGTAGAGGGGACTCTTTTTGCATACAAATAGACCACAGGCACCAATTTAGCGTTGGTTGCAGTTGCTTCATAAGGCAGAGGGGAGACTTAGAGTGCAATGCGATGTGCAATGAGAGCCCAGTAGTTTGCAGACATCTGAGTGTGATGTTAATTATCCTGATATGGGCGCTCAGAAGGCCAGAGGGGAAACAAGGAGGACATCATTAGACTCCAGAACACAACACTGGAACACCAGCTATGCCCACGGCTAAGACTACTGCCCAAGCACACACTTCATGGTATATTATGAAGAGGCTCGTACCTATTGACAACTTAGTATTGTAAGTTGAGTGTCGAGTCTTTCTTAACATGACAGAGATCACATTGTGTGTAAGACAACTGTACACAGCTTACTTTCTACATAGCAGCTGTTTGCACAGAAACTGGTACTGCAACGTTTCAATATTTTGCAATTTACAAAAGAACTAAATAATAGAAGGGTGGATATAGAATCTATAGTTTGTAACTGTTTTAGGGAACAATTAAATGTGATTGTCTCAGCGTGTGTTGATGTTATGACTGATCTGTTACTGATACGTTTGTCTTGGCCAGGACCAGGGATCATAATGTAGAGAACATATCAGTAAATGTAAATTAGTATTGCACAGGTTGTGGAGAATAGTCCAGTAAATATGAATATAATATAGCAAGCAGAGGGATAAGTGGCTGTAATTAGTTTGTAATAAATGCGTAAGAAAATAAATCAATGTGTGTGTGACTATGACGCAATGTTTTTGACATTTTAGCCCAAGCTCTATTCATGGATCCCCTATGTAGGAGGAGTTTTGATCATTCAGAAGAACTGATATTTGTTAAGTCCATATTAAAATAAGTGTTAATGTTATTACAGTAACAGTAAAAGGTTTGTCAGAATCAATAATCAGATTCAGAAAAAAAGGTTTCTTACCATTGTCAGTGAATAAACACTTTAAAAAAGATTCACAAACTAGGAGCTTTCTTTAGTGATACGGCATTAAAAATACAAATAAACATAAAAAAGTACATATTTTTTAATGTTTGTTAGCATTAAAAAATATGCCTGGCATGAATGAAAATTGTGAGAAATTTAAATAGTGACATTTTTCAAAACAAAAAATGGACTGAAAGAAATTGGCTTGTAAATTCTGCATATTTGCCCTTCCTGCTGCAGGCCTATTTGGCTTTAGGAGTTGTCAAAAGACCAGTTGTGGCTCAAATTTGACATTCCAGATTCCATCAATTTAAGCAAATACAATTTGAAAACCCACAATTCAGTTCAGCTGGAAGGACTTGTACAGTTCTGGTGATATAAGCCCTGAAAACATTTGTTCGCTCGTCTGTTAATCAAGTTGTTAAATGTGGGTCAGCGTAGATTGCAGCAGCGAATGTGTGATTAGTGTGGGATTATCTGCGCCGCCGTGCATGCTCCCAGTTTCACGTGCACAGTAATTCTTTGTAAGTTCTCATGAGTGATGGTGAACAATAACTCGGAGAAGTGCTGGTGGAATAGTGGAGGCACAGTAGAGTAATGGACTGCGACCTGTGTGCAATATGGTTCTGGAGGATATTGAAGTGCGCGGCTTCGACTTGAATTCACTTGGCCTTGGACAAACACAAGGGACGTTTTCTCCTCCACAGCTAAAACTGCTGCACACTCACTCATTGTGAGAGAGAGAGGGAGAGGGAGAGAGAGAGGGAGAGAGAGAGAGCGAGAGGGAGGGAAGGAGGGAGGGAGAGAGGGAGAGAGAGAGAGAGAGAGAGAGAGAGAGAGAGAAAGAGAGAGAGAGAGGGAGGGAGGGAGAGAGAGAGAGAGGGAGGGAGGGAGGAAGAGAAAGAGAGAGCAAGAGAGAAGGCCACGGACCACAAGAACGCAGTCAGAATGAGGAACTCTCCATGGTGCTGAAATCACTCTGTGGCGTTTCAATGTAACCTTTACAACAATTTGAAAACAACATTAACAGAAATGATGTCAACACTAGAATCTGAAACTTGATTACAATAAAAATGACAAAGCTTAATACCGACATCAATAACCACATTAAATAATAACATGTCCCTTTACCTCCTTAAAAAAATGCAGAGCCGCTTGACATGTTTTGCATTCATTGCAATTTTGTCCACTATCTGAAAAAAACTCCTGGGATTGAATAAAGATAAAGTGGTCAGGTCTGAGTCAAATCAACACCTCTGGGAAGAATCAGGGTCAGTTGAACATCAAACCAACAAATACCCTAAAATGATAATACAAAATATATATAGAATATCAGGCCAGACAACCAAAGGCAAAACTACAGAGTCTCTGCTTCTCAAAAAGCCCAGCGAATTGTTTGTACTCCAAAGGGTTTAAGAACAGCTTCAGTTGGAATTTGGGCTCATTTTAGTCAAGCTTTAGGGAAAATCAGCCATAATTATTTAATTTCACCATGTTGTCTTGGATCTGATGTTACTCAAGACCATCAGGAAAGGTTAAGTGATTTTTGCAATATTTATTAGTGTAGAGTTATTTGGTATTAGTTTTAGTTTTGATAGTGTCTGAGTTTTGTATTTTTAGACATCTCTATTCACATTACATTGGTGATTAAATCTGTCTTTTGAGTCTTGTGGTATTTTCTTTGCCTTCATGGCCAAGACTACAAAAACCCTTTTAACATTATTTGACACTTATTCAGCTGTTAGATATAATAATTTGTGTTGAGATATCAAACAATCTCACCAGGGCAAAAGCATACTTTTATTCACAGAGCTTGTTGAGTCATGAAGTCCATACAGATTTTTTTTTTTTTTTTTAAAGCTATTTCTTCTTCTTTATTCAATGCAGGTTTGTCTGTGGTAACTCTCAAAGCGAAGCCTCAACGGTACAGGTGAAATTTTAAATCTTTTTTTTTTCATGCCTCATGCATTCTTGTCTTCAATTCTAAGTAAAGTCAAATCCAAGTTCATGCAGACTTAAGATGTATTTTCCAAAGCTAAAAAAAAAAAAAACACAGCCCCCAAGTGTATAACAATAACATTCAACACACTGATGGATATGGACAAGCCCTCTCCTTTGTGAGGATTAAATTGATTTTCCCATTTGCTCTGTGATAAAAATCTGTCAATTATACCGAAGTCAGAGTGCATTTCATTAACTTTTGCTCTAATAAAAGGCAATGACTGTGTGTAAAGTGTGTATGGACGGACTTTTTTTTGGGTCTTTTCACACAGTTAGTCATAAACCTCAAAACAAGTGCTGCTTTCATGTGATGCGCGCACAACTAGAGAGAGAGAAAAAACAACCCCTGCTGTCCATGTGCGTGTCGCTTATGCGCAAACACAGAGAGAGAGAGAGAGAGAGAGAAAGAGAGCTAGAGAGAGAGGGAGAGAGCTAGAGTGAAAAAGAGGAAGGATAGATATACGAGAGGATAATTAGATTAGGAGGAAGATAAGAAGGCACACAGTGAAGGCGCGTAACAGAGACGCACTGACTCTATAGACCACAGTGGAAGTCACGCAGAGCCGGAGTGAGACCGCGCACGGAGCGACCCTCATCAGCTCTGACGTCTGGCTCTGGCAGATGCGATTTCATCCAATTACAAGGGACGGTGTCGGTGTGGACCCCCTTCCTAACGCGCCCGTAGACACACACACTACATCACACTGTGACTGGGGCAGCGGCGGAGGAGCGACAGTGCGGTGCGGACGGGGCACGAGCTGGCAGCACTGATTTAAGAGTGCATTTTGGGTTCATACTTGAGTCAGAAGATACGGATAGCAGCGAAAAACTAAGGTAAGCTGATGAAATGTGTTGCAAAAAGAAGATATGTTGTTGTTGTTGTGTGCGCGATGTGGTTTCTGGAGAAGCGTTATAGATTCACTCCACGTAAACTCTTGTTAACGTGATGCGTGTATGTTTAAGTTTTAAAGATGGCTTTGTGCGCCGTGCGGAATGCTTTTTCAGAGCTACAGAAATCTATGCCATGCCTTTGTCTACCTCGAACAATAAAGAGGAAACGTCATTAATAATGATAAGCATAAAGCTCCCCCAGAGCTGCGCTAAAAGGGTCAGGGATGTGGACTTGCGCAGGCTGTCTTGATGGAGGCTGCATTGATTTTTAGATGACCATAGTAAGATTAACCTCTTTGTACAATCTGTGATCTGCTGTTTCTGAACTTATTCCACTCCGAGCATTTTTTTCTTCTTCTTCTTTTTTCTTCCTCATTGCCATTGTATTCTGTGTGTGTGTATAGAGGTGTCATTGTTATCAAATGAAGTTTAGCTGTCAAAGGTGCCATAAGGAGGCATAAGAGTTCATACATTTGAAAACATATTGGTGTATAATGGTACACTATTATTTTTAACACTGCTGGGTGAAACAATAATTGAATGTTGAGTCTAAAATGAGTGTATAGTTTAGCCTAAATTGTGTGGTATAGTGACATGTCTTTGTTTGGGTCAATGGTCATCGAGAAAAAAATAGTATTTGGACAAAAGTTTTTATGTAGTGTATTTGTCATTAATTAGAGCGGATATTGTATATACGATTACAAATTAGATAGATTTATAAAACCCCTATAATGAACTCTCTGGGATCATTACGAAAGTGCCTAATGCATCCATTGCCTGTGCAGAAACAATGGAGTTGCAAAATGCTCCAATAGATTTAACCAGTGCATCTGCTGAGAGCCGTCTTGCTGTTAAGACAGGGGATACTGCAGTGCCTTTGCAACTGTAAATGCTTATGAGCACATCACAAAAAGCCAATGTGAGGATCCAGGTCAGGGTTTTTTGTAGACATTACCATGCTACATTATGGCCATTTCTGAATAGATTTTTAATAACAAATTGCAGCAATTTGTGTGCAGAGTGGCCAGTATATTCAGACCTCCCAGGAGTATGAAAGGCTACTTTTGTGATCAATTCAGAATGAAACAATGTCAAAAATCCTATATTGTGTGTATAATGTTATAAGCACAAACTCAAATCCAGAGAAGTTGGAACACAATGGTTTGATATTTGAGTCCCATAAATCATAGATGTGATGGGGACCTTAAGGCTGTAAAGCAGTGCATTTCAGAAAATTGGGAGAAAGTTAAAATAATTTAGTAAATGCGCAGATTACAGTTAAATATGTTTGTTAAAGGTGCAGAAAAATAATAGTAATATGGACATCCAATGCAAGTAATTCTAAATATTCAATGGTCATGTAGTACATCTTACTGAGATGTTGCCAAAAATAAATAAGTAACATATCCTCATGGGAAACGTTTGTCTTGCAACATCATGAAATTTAAAGATGAAATATAAATAAATGTTATTTATGAATCACAAAACAATGAAAACTGTTAAGTTGGAAATGTTTTTCTGTTAATTTACTCAACATATAAATCTGTAGCTTATGTACAGCATATTTTATTGTGCTCTCAATATGTTGATCTGTGCTGAACATTTCCCGTTCCCCAGGGACGTATTTTTCAGAGGGCCAACCGGCTCGGTAGCGCAGTGAAGCCGCACGTCATAGCACGAAGGTCCAGGGATGATTCACGAAGGGCCTTTCTGTGTGGCGTTTGAATGTTCTCCCTGTGTCTGCGTAGGCTTCCTCCGGGTACTCCGCTTTCCCCTACCACTAAAAGCATGTCCCTCAGTGGGACTTAATAACATCAGCCTGCTCAGGGACTACAGGTCGAACTTAGCACTGGAGCTATCTGTTACAATGTATCCCTCCTGATAAGGTTAATGTATATAGTGCACTGTCCCAGTGTCAAATAAGCAATAAACTACCTAACTAACAACTGTCATATTAGATTTTGTGGAAAAAATAAATACAAAAGGCTTTACAAGGTCACACAAAATTGTCAATTCACTACTAACCCATGATTAAACCAGTAAATAAGAGAGGGCATTTTATTTGGAAGATGGGTCGCAGGCCAGATCAGATCGTTTGGAGGCCTTGTAAGTTGAATAGGCCTGACATAATGTTTAGTATCAGTTTATTTCATATTGGGCTGTTTCTTTTCACTGTTTTGGGTTTTTTTGGTTTTGATTTTTATGTACAGCTGAAAAAGCCAATAATTATTGGTGGTAAAACTTGCTATTCCAGGGGGAAAAAAGTAAACAATTTGTAACTACTCTGTAAGGATGCCGAGCTGTCCCTGTGCTTAATTGCTATTCTGCCCATAAGCCGCTGTGGACCCAAACACCATGCCTCAGGATAGAAACCCGTTTGTTTAACTCTGAAGATGGGGCGGCCTTGTCTTGTGTTGGATGGATCTTCGCTGACATGTTGAGCGTCTTAAATTTTTCATCGGCTCCTGTCTGCTTGGAAAATGACTGAAAACACTCCTGACGGTAAATTGTTCAGAATGTGGAATCCAGGCCTCCAGTGTTCCTTACAGGCAGACACAGTGATGAATTGCCATGGCTCTATACCGCTTGAAATTCCTGTTGAATAGTCACATTGCACGGGGTAACCACAGGGTGCCGCTCGATGTGTGTATGACATTAATTTGACATCCACCACTCACAGTGCAGCGCCACCATCAAAAATCACTTCCAAAAAAAAAGCATTCCCTTTTCAACAAGTTCACTTCCATTACACAGTTTGAATTACCTGACAACAATATTGAGGTATAATAATAAGGAAGGGTGCTTTTCATATTTACTACTACTATTTCATCTAAACACTGTTATCACCTGCACTCTCATTTGAACTGTCATAAAAAAGGAACAAATATGCATATTTACAATTTGGATGGGCTCACATGAAAGACTGGGACACGTACAATGAAGCAACAAAGAGATACACATTTGGGAAAGGTATTAGAATTGAGTGTTTTGCATTACAAAGGAAATACCGTGGATGTGACTTCTCTGTGCTGAAGTCGGTTGTTTGTCAACCGCACTCCAGGCGCTGGCAAGTCATAAGAAAGAGCAAAGATTAGTGGGTTTTTGAATTGATGGATGAAAATGGAGCGAAAGTATCAAATGAAATCCGTCATGTTTCTTTGGCATAATCCAGTGACTCATAAATCTGAAGGTCTGACACCTGAAGCTGCTGCGAATAAAGTTGCAGAGATCGATTGCGTCTACCAACCTTGACAATTAGAATAGCCCCACTGTGACATGTGTGTCAGAGATGCTTTCCCAGTCGTATGCTAAAGTAGTTTGGATGTTTTAATTTGAACATTGCATGCTGGTGTTGTGTCCCTGGGCAAGACAATTTAACCCCAATGCCTGTGTTTGATGTGTGAGAGAAGTTGGAAAGGCCGTTTGCACAGATTTTGATCCGCATTTCCTTCAGTCACCAGCCCCTGGCTCAAGAAGAAGCTTACCACCACCAAGTAAAGGGAGTGAATGAATAAAATCCTGCTGTAGTGTGTCAAGCTTGAAGCAGCACAAACATAACTAAATATATATAGATATATTGCTTCATCAATATATGACAGTGTACGATGATAATAATAAAAAACCTACTGTAAGTCTGTGGATGTATCTTAAGAGGAGAACATGAACATTGTTGGAGTAGTATTGACATGATTTTATGCCACAGGTACAATAAACCTAGAGCCACAGAATAACCATTTTCTAAAACATGAGCTCGAATTAAACACTTGACACTACAGGATTTGTCGTAAAAGTTACTCATAAAACTGTAATACTCAGATCGTATTGTAGTACATAAAATAACATAAATATTCCCACTATTGCAAAGTACACAAGATAAAGCTTAAGCCCCAAAAATATTGTTCCAGCTTGTATGACTGATAAGTTGATATAGTAATTATTGTGAGGCCACATCGTGCAAACTCCACACAGAAAGAACTCACCCCGATTCAATCCCAAAACCTGCCTGAGGAGAGAATACTGGTACACTAAGCACAAGAGGAACATATGTTTTTATATATGTCTTTTTTCTTTTTATTTGTGTCGTATTAATTAAATGTTTTATTTAGAATATCTATTTACATTTCCCTTGATTCATTCAGGATGTGTATAACAGATACATTTAATATATTCAATGTTATGATCTTTTATGCTCAGAGCTGAACTATAATGTTAATTTTCACTTCCTACGTTCCTTGAGTCTATGTGATATCTGTAGCATAAGTGGATAATATCTGGTCTTTTACTACGTTTCTATATTATACTCATAATTTTGCTCTTGAGCAGCACTCAAAGCTCTCTGATCATTGCCAGTCCGTCTGATGCTTTCCAAATGATATTTCTTAATTACCAACACATTTTATAGACAAATAATATTCAAGATGAGACATACCTTCATGTTTCAGTGAACCTTTTAACAACCTTTCAAGCTACAACTCATTTAAAAAGACAATTCATTTCCCTAAGCCTCTGACACATTTCAACACGTCAAGATGAAGTATTTATTTTATTTATTAATTACTATAATAAATATTGAACACAACAAAGGCTTATTTGTGTTTGTAAGCTATTAATCAAATGTTAATTTGGCTTTAGTCCTGATTCAGCCTGTTGTGATAACAAATGGCCAGAGTGCAATTATCCACAGGAGCTTTTTTATTTCATAAAGTAATTAATTACTGTCCACAACCAAACAGAGACAATTCATTTTCACTTCATTTGTATTACAAGTTCATTTACAGTAACAATTATCATTTTTTAGCATATAAATAAATGAAAAGCATATGTGGCATACACTTAAGGTTTCAATATCATTCGACCAAGAAAAAATAAAAACTTACTGAATAACTTCAAGAATGTAACAGACGCAAAAAAATTTTTTTTTTTAGCTTTTTCCTTTCACTTTCTGCAACAGAAATAGTTTTGCTTCACACATTTACCATTTATTTATGCTGAAAGAGAAGACATTGTGTGTATTTGTTTCATGTGAATAGAGCAAGTAATCACAGAGTATCTGCAATCTGACAGTCAAACAGCACATTTCACCAACATTTTAAAATGTCACAACAACAACAGAAAAAAAGAAAGAATATCTACCAATATTTCTAATCACAGACCATCTTCCCAACGGCGCCTTCATGGCACAGACTGCTACAGCACTGTATAACTCTGCTCATAAAATGCACAGATTTGTTGTTTTCCTCAGTTTGAGAATTAAACCCTGCTCTGAGGACTGAAGCAGCGCTCAAAGCCAGTGGGGGAAAACCACTGACAAACAGTTATGACACGTTTATTTTAGTACAAGACACATGTGATTCTCCACGGTACAGACAGTTACAAATGTGTCCTCCACAAACAATACATGTGCGCTTTCTTGGGAAAGAATCAATATGAGTGGGGCTTGGCTGGACGTGCTGATAGAGAGAAAAATAGTCGTTGCAAGCCTATTATCCAGGGCTTCCTGTAGCAACCTTCAAGCCGTCGCACAGAACATGAGAAAGTGTGTCTTCCTCTGCTGTGTATCAATAAACAATCCCACTGCTTGTCTGAGCTCCTGCAGCTTTATAAAACACCTGCTTTAGTATTTGGTTATGCGCTGGATTAGGTTAATTTACTTCTGATGTGGCCTTTTTAAGTCCTGCTTTATTTGCTCCTGGCTTCATTCATTGCTCTGTCTCAGTTGATTACAGTCAACCACTTGAAGCCAAAGGTGTTGTTTCGCAGAGTGCAAAAGGCATCTCACTCTGACCACAACCACACACAAGTCACCTTTACACAAACAATTCATGGGGTTCAATTTCCTGTTACAAGTGACATTTTGAGCACTTTTGAGCAGAGACATATACCGGTAATTAGTAGACGGAGCATTGGTTGCTCATGCTATCGATCACTTAGCAACTTGGCTCGTCCGGGAAAGATCTTAGAACTCTGGAGCCAAAAAAACACAAGTTAATAAATCAAGAGTGTTTGGGGTATTAGCCCGTCAATCACTTTTACATGAGGTCAAAGCAGCGTTGAAAGACATTGTTGAGTGTGTAAACCTTGTGGTGTTTCATTTTAGAATTTAATGAGCATGTAAAACTGGCATCTGAGCTAAATGACTTTAAGAATCTAGTGCCCTCTAAAAAATCCATCCTGGTTTCTACCTTTTCTTTGGGCCAGGTTTACCCCAGAACTACCTTGAGGAAATATGTTTACATCCCACTGTTTACACCACATTATCTGTTGTGTTGCTGACTGACTCTCAGCCTGAACTGCAAAACTCAAAGAGACTTTCCTGGTTAAATAATGGCTAATAAAACAGATAGAAACAACAATCGCACGAACCAGACAGTGCGCTTTTGCTCCCCAAAACCATGTGTACAACACTCCTTCCTCTTGTGTTGTGAGTGATGGCTGCTGCTTGTCTATGCAGGGTGTGCGGGTGCATAAACCTTGGCGTGTCATCCCTTCCTCCCTATTGGTGGCTAGTGCTTGTGCTACGAGTGCTACTTCGCCACTCTTCGTGCCCTGCATATTTATAAACAGCATACAGTGTGTTTTGGCCCCGAGTATCGCTCAAAGTCAGCGTGTTACTGTTGGGCTGGTGCCATGGTTTTCCTCTTCCCACCGCCTTGGCCCGCAGTCTATTTGCGGACAAAAGGGGAGCACTGAGACAAATGATTTAGCACCTGCCAGTCAGCGCAGAAGGACAAGAGATGAGACGGGAACGAGGTCAGAGACGACCGGTGAAATATGATGGAGTCTTTGAGAGGATTCGTGCGGCTGTGAAATAGAGGATGGACTGAAGAAGACGCCAAGTTGGAGCCAGGCGCACACTGCACTGTGCCGCGCTCACAGTGAGGTGTGGAGAAATGTGCTTAACTGTTCTAAAGAGTAAAAGGAGTGGAGCTAATGTGTGTTTTGGTTGTGAGAAGGGATGTCATGGTGTACAACTGTAGTGTCACGAATACTGTGAAAAGAAACGTTACGATATTACGATTATTGACACTGTGATCAAACAAATAGTGAGATCTTCAGTTCTTTGATTCATGTTGTGTAATACATTACCATTCTTTTAGTCTGTGACCAGCTTTATGAAATCAAACGCTCTCATAATTATGATATGATGATATTGTGATTAAAAGCGATGTTAGTTTTTGAGTATAGGTTGAACTGACTTAGTTTTGTTTACAATTATGGATTGAACATGTCATGATAGGTCAGTATTTGGCCAAGCACAAAATGAATGATGATTTTGGTGTGGATCCAGATCACAATTTAGAGACATCTGTTCAAAATAGTTTCATCTCAAGTTTTAAGAAATATAAATTAATTTAATATGTGTGAGCTTTCTGGTGGAGGATGTGCCACCTGCTTGTCTTCATGGAGAGGGCTGAACGATTTTGGGAATAAGAATTGTTATTTTTCTGACATGCATTTTACTGAAAAGCATTGTACATTGCGATTAGATTTCATGTGATGATTCATCTTTCAATAGTAGAATTCTAACACATGGAGCTTTAACATTTGAGTGAAGACTGAATTATGAATCGCTAAACTTAATACAACGATCATCATTCAGAACATGATTACAGAGATCTAAACTAAAGGGTAAGCAGGGTTTATACATGATTAGACACAGTATTTTGTCATTTGAAGAGGAAATTGTGTTATTTATGATTGCAGTCTTTGCTATTTGCTAATTGGGTAATTTTATATTGCGATTTGATTGCGATATATCTTGCAGCTCAGTGCATGGCATAGACTTATATATATATCTCCATGGAGACACCACCAACCACCACCAACACGTAACGAGCCAGATCTGTGGAGAGGCAAACACGATCACTGTAAGAATGCACGTCGTTATTCATGTTATTAGCAATAAAAAACTCCAAAATTGAAATGCAAGACGGATAAGTTAGAGATGTGGAGCCCTCAAAGCAAAGCAATAACATCACCTTGGAGACGAGCAGAAAAGTTCCATCTCGCACGTCTAACCATTATGTGAACATTAACCTTTTGTTCAAACATTGTCAAATCAGAATAAAACTAATGGTACATTGGCAGGTCTTTTCATTATTTATTTCCCACTATATTGTAAGTGACTTGCCATCCACCAACACTGTGGCAAAATGAGATATAATGGCAGTTGTTCTGTATTAATTTTGGAGATTGACTCAGACTTGTGCAGTCCAAAAGTAATTGACGTTTTTAGGACATCCTCTTAACAACAAGCAAGCACCTTTTCCAGATTGGCTCCCAACACAGTTAATTTAAAACTCATAATTATTCCCCTGCTGCCAGGAAGTCATCATTTCCAGTTTCTAATTACCCAGGTGTTCTAAAAGGGTAAGGTGCTCATGCTTGTTTACAACTGAGTTTTGGTGAATATTTTGAGTAAAAGTCAAAATGTTAACCACATTTTTGCTCACACTTGCCAAGATTGCAAATGAGGTCTTCATGGGTTTGTGGTTTAATGTTTCCTTCTTTTACAATGTCTATTTTAGTACATTTTAATCATATAGTCCTTTTATCGAATGGCCCCCAGCCCTGTAAAGAGAGACTGAGAGTTAAACTAAACTGACTTTATGAATTACCCGAGGCTTATCGCGGCGCTCAGAGACAGTCGGCATTTCTCCCCTGCAGGAAATGGCACCTTCTATTTCTGTGGACTTGTTTGCCTTACTTTAACTGTGCAGGAAGTGTGCGTGGCCTTGGGGTCCCTAAGCAGACCTTCGTTACCATAACAACGGATAAGGCCGACCTGCACCGGAGGAGGCTCAGGGAGGTGAACTTTACAGATGCCTCTAGCACTCTGCACGACAAGCACATCAATACCATCCCTGTGGGTTTTTATTTCATTTTTAAGATTTAACAGGAATAATCCAGGTTTAAACAGGATCAGACGTCGACCTGAACTCTGTGATAGAATTGGTTAAGGTTATGATCTGGTTTAGACAGGGTCGCTTTTTGGATCCCTGTGTTAGCTCTGGATAGTCCTGGTTTAGACTGGTTTGTTTGTCGTGTATAGCTCTTGTTTAGTCCTAGTTGAGTCTTGGTCTAGTCCTTGTTTTAGTCTTTATTGTGGCTGGTTTAGACTTGATTGGATTAGACTAGATTAGAGTCAGACTTGTCTTTACATTTAGGATTTTGTCCTGTTGTTTCAGTCCTGGTACATGTTTTGTTTGGATCATGATTAGACCCAAGTTAGCCCTGTGCAGTCTTGATACTATGTATTTTATTTATGCCATGGGAATAAAAATAGACAGTAATTTTCTGTACAAAATGATAACGGTTTCTTATATTAGCTCTGATATAGATCAAGACCATTCTAAAACTATTCAGGAAAGGCCCAATTGTGTCCTGTTCATGTGATTTTGTTTTCAGTATCAATACAAAAGGATATCTTGTTTTGATAATAGTGTTTTAGTATTAAATGAGTAAAATTACCTTTGATGGACATGACAGGTGGAATAGCCAATCAGGTCAACAAACATGGCAACGTGCGAGGAAAAAAGAAAGGAGAAAAATAACGCAGTGGACTGAAACATGAAACATGCAGATGTCTGTCAAGTCAGTGAGTGAGGCACTGAATCACACTGTTAATCTGAAATGTGAGAAGTTGGATTTTGTTCTCGTGAGTTTGTTCGTTTCCCATGTGTCACCTGATTGCACAGCTCAGTTTGGCCTGAGACACACCAGAGGAATCGAGCTATGTTGCCACAGCAATTAACCACTAAAAATAGAATAATATAGCTGTAGAATGGTCAAAAGTCCTTAAAATATTAAATAGTTAAATATTTTGGTTGAGGTTCGAAGTATCGACGTATTGATTTGGGCAAATAGTGACTGGACCATAACATTAACCAGAAAAGGGCACAAATATCACTTCATACATTACTTTTAATAGTTTTAATTACAGATGATACACACAGTATTCTAATTTTGCATACCTCCCAAACAACAACTGTGATATAATATTTTTTTGTTGCTATATCTCCCATCTCTGGATCTCTGGATTACTTGACTTTTTCAATCCATTATATTTGACCCAGTTTGATAAGAAAGTATATATCAATTATCTTAAAGCATTTATATAATATTGCCCTCACATGCATACTGACATACTTATTCACCCAATATTACAACATAAATATCAAAAGATTAAAATTCCTGCAGTGTGCTGATGATGTTTGTACACACAGGTCCAGCTTGGACTGTTTTCATCCCACAAAACAAATCCACTGAAGAGAGAGCTCAGTCAAGAACAAAGAGGATACAGTCTCTTCCAAACTCTTGCCCAAATAAACAATAAAAGCACACAGGCAAAGGGCTTAACAATGCTTTGTGGAGTGGCTTAGATTGTGCATCGCCTTCAACAGGGTCTCCTTCTCTGTATGCATCGCCAGCCTTTGTGTGATCTGCAATTATTAGGATTCCCTTTGGCATTTGCTGACTGACGTGAGCCGCGGCGGTTCAGGCTAAATCCTCCAGCCTTCAATATGTCCACAAAATTAAACCCTAATCCCCCCATTTTCACATTTCCACACAATCAATAGAAACATATTGTATCAATGACCTAATTTTTCATACGGAATAAAGCAAACCCCTCCCCTTTGTGAAACGCCGAAAGAGCGCCGAGAGCATCTTAGCTAACAAGCATCTGATTGTGTAGATTACGCATGTTCCACTGAGGATTATGATGACTGAAATGAACAAATTGACCTTGTGCAGCTGAAATCCAGCATCAACATGACAAAGGACGAGGCCAAAGCCTGTTGGAGACAATCTAAGTCTGAAGAGCCTGCACTTCTAAGCTAAACGACCTGATCTTATCATTCCAACTTGGTGAAAGCTAATGTTGTTGAGAGCATTTTCAAAAGATGCTACTCACAAGCATAGCTATGTTTTGAATAACAAATCATTAATTGAAGATGCTACCAATATGTGAAATGAACCCTAAAATTAACCTCAACCAACCTTAACTAATTCTAACTATATATATATTAAACTCTACCTCACCCTCCTCGGGTCTCTATTCATCCCTTTCAAGCTCGGGTCCTCGGGAGCTTGAGGGTTCTGCGCAGTATCTTTGCTGTTCCTGCACTGCACTTTTCTGGACCGAGAAGTTTTTCCTGAGATCTGCTGAAGCCATTCCTCCAGTTTGGGGGTCACTGCCCCAAGTGCTCCGGTCATTACGGGCACCACCAATACATATGTACATATATACATATTCAGAAGTCGCTTACATGTATGTATATATGTATATATATATATATATATATATATATATATATATATATATATATATATATATATATATATATATATATGTATACACATATACATATGTAAGCGACTTCTGAATCACTAAAAGTGAAGGGAGAAGGAACACCTGGTCCAGAGGTTCCGCTTCCTGTTTTTAGGTGTTTTTTTTAGGACTTTTGCCCATTCAACACTGTATAGGGGTGAAACAGAAAGACTAGACTTAGTTCAAAGCCCAAAGAGCTGAGGAACTCTGCATCCTGTAGGTGGAGATTAAAAGTTCTTTCTTAAAGTAACATGGACTCTCAGTCTTTCTGCTTCACCAGTAAGTTTTCTTTTTGGCCCCATCTTGATAAAGCACCTTGATTGTTTTGCATTGTGAAGCACTCACCTTGCCTGTTTCTGTATCATAATTTAGTATTTAATTATTAATTGCTATGGCAGCAGTGCCAAATTTTCATCCCTGTGAAACCCATGGATGCTTTATTGTCTCAAAAACAAATTTGTCCGATGTATTCAGCCCATCTTGTAATGCTGCTGGGCCCTGTCAGGAGCAGAGTTGCCCGGGGGCCCGTCTCCAAATCTTGAGCTATGACCAGGACTGACTATAACACAGCCAAAGGATTAGCCTATTGAGCATGTTTATGCTTTGCCAATCACCTTGATCTTTTTTTTTTAACATTTAATTATATTTTTCTTCACCCCATAATAAAATCAATATGAATAGAAATATTTTGCCTATATTTGTCCTAATTTAGTTTAAATGTCATCCACATATTACTGATGTTATTTGTTGCAGAGACAGTGATGGGACCCGGGGACTGTAGCTGACAGGGAGTCCCTTGCTGAAGTTTTGACCTCAACCATTGACAACCTGTCAAAATGTCTAACCGTATTTTCACATTTATAAACTGTTTTTATTCTGTTGTCATCACAGGGACTTTGCTAGAGGGCCATCTGGGGATTATTTTTCCTTTGAAAACATGTCATTATGAAGCATTGTCCACTAGACCTATGTCGTGTTCTAAGATCACTATCTCTGTGTTTAGATAGTGATTAGATGAGAATGAGCAGTGAGACGGATGGTCATTCTATAAGCTCTCTAAACAAAACTCAAAATGATGCAAAATGACTGGTCATCGCAGACATTTAGCAGGCCTACTGATCCAAGGTCTCATGTTTTCTGAGCTTTCTTGGTAAATTGACACAAATCTATTACAAACAGCAAAAAGCAACATCAATTTAACAAGAAATTAATGTGCCTCAATAATGCACTTCAATTTAGCTCAATACAATGGAGACTTACATGAAGGAAATGCTTTGCTTTGCTGAACTGAAAACAAGATATTTAATTGAACTCCACCGTTTTGAATTGCACTAGGTCTGTGACATAACAATACAACAATATAACACTTATGATGTCATGAGTTTATTAGACTTTATTGGCTTCTAGACAAGCCTGGATCCTGGTCTGGATGGAGGATTAGCCTGCCCTATTGTGTATGCTGCGGTTTGATGAAGCAAACAAGGGAACCCATCTAAAGGTCCAAACCCAACGAGAATAAAACATAGGTTCCAACATCTAATAAAAAATGATTAAAAAACATTTTTATAAGACATAAAAATCCTCATTGTCTTTAAGTTGACAGTGCATTTTCAAAATCCTGGAAAAGAACGCTTTTGGGTGGATTGATTTGCTGATGTCACAATATATGAAAACTGACGCAAAGTGACTCTGTATGACCTTCAGAAACAACAGAGAAGCAGAGCAGGCAAAACATGTGACTGCTTTGTGCACATCAAAATAGTAGGTAGTATTTTTTTATTACAGTAATTTTATTTCGATTTCACATTATTTGAAAGAGTAAACATGGTCCCACTTGTTTTGACTTGACTAAATGAATGAAAGCTTAGCCTTCATCATTCGAGTACTGGATATCATGTATTTTTAAATATAAATTAAAGTACAAATCCAGTCTTTTATGTGAACGAATCCCACAGAGCCAGCTCCATTTAAAAAGCTGAAAGTCTCATCATTAGCCCCAAGCATCCCGGCCTCATCAGTACAATACATTAGTGATGCTTACAACTGGCATGAGGTTACGTCCTGTGGCGCTAACAGCACCGGTGTTGTGTGTGTATTCTTAGCCTCAGGCATCAAGTGTCTTCCCCATGTTCCCTCTGTCACACGGCTCCAACACTCTGAGCTCTTTAAAAGTCGCCTTTCTCAGCTGTAACAAAAGCCCAATGACAGACCAAGGCCTTGTTTAAAATTCAATTTCAGTGCTTTCATTTGCCCACAATAGAAATATAATTAATTTCCTTTCCGTGCTTGTTTGAGGAGCTCTGAAGAGGAAATGGTACGCTTCTGTTAATAAAAGCTATACTTTTTTCACTCTCTCTCTCTTTCATTCTCCTTTTTTGGTTTTCTTTTTTTACTTTGGTGCGAGAAGGCGATTGAGTGGCTTATGTAGGTCACATTATACTAATCTAGTTTGCCGTTTGGCCCTGTATATTCCCTGAGTCTAACATGCAATATGCAATATTTAAGATATCTCATTTCTTGTTTTTCAATAATGCAGTGGAAATAACTCCCCGATGGTGAAATGTGGTTGTCGTGCCAGTTTTGCACTTAGGCATGAAATTACTACTCTGGGATTATAAATCTACAAATATTAAATGTACGATATCAATCTGACACATAAGGAGTCAGACATGTGCCAAATTAATATTTATGACTCGTGGTTAATTTTCAGGCTGCATCTATTTGTCACCAGGCAGTAAATGCATTTGCAGTAATTAATTATCAGTACATGTCATCAATTCTGTGTGAAATTTGTGAACACATTTTTGAAAAAGCAGAAACCCAGGATTCTTTGGTTGGAAAATTCATTTTTATGTGGCCAGTTTTACAATCAGTAATTTATTCCATTTAAAATATTTGAGTGTCATGGGTCAACACAATAGATATTTATGCCTCCAGGGGTACATTTAAGTACTGTAGTATTAATATAATCATGTTGTTTATTTTGACCTGCTATTGGCTGGAAAGGCTTAGCTGCTGTTGGCGTTGCACATGTGTTATTGTTATCACCTTGGCATCGGCCTCAACCACTTGCTGAGCGTCTTTATCCTCTCTCCCGCTTCAGCTGTCCTGTAAATACAGTGAAAAGAAACACACACACACACACACACACGCACACACACACACACACACACACACACACACACGCACACACGCACACACACACACACACACATCTACACACACACACACACACATCTACACACGCACACGCGCACACACGCACACACACACATACACGCACACACACACGCACACACACGCACATATACGCACAGACACACACACACACGCACACACACGCACATACGCACAGACACACACACGCACACACGCACACACATCTACACACACACACACACACACACACGCCTACACACACGCGCACACACAC
The DNA here is from genome assembly GCF_026437365.1 of Eucyclogobius newberryi. NCBI lineage: Eukaryota > Metazoa > Chordata > Actinopteri > Gobiiformes > Gobiidae > Eucyclogobius > Eucyclogobius newberryi. The sequence continues at coordinate 16,547,512 of NW_027315746.1, forward strand.
TCACTCACACACACACACACACACACACACACACAAATACAGTTTTTTTACGATTGAATAAACACAATTTTGATGGTTTTGTTTTATTTAGCAAAACCCTACACACAATTCGCACAACCTCAAACCCAATTAGCAAAACACCTGAGCTCCTTTGCAAAATGAAACACTCTTGTACTCTACACTAATTGATCAAAACCATATTTTCTTCCATATGAAACACACACGTTGCATATGACTTAACTATGTTTGCACCAGTTACACACGGCTGTTGAAAACCTTCAACACTTTGGGCTAATCCTGCTTCTAAGTGCACAGAGTCGTATGGGTGAAGTACACCGTGAATTTGCAAAACTTGGCTCAGATTTGCTCAACTCTACACACAATGTCTGCTCACACTTTTTGCAAAACAACACACACAGTGAACACTACACACACCACACACACTTGTATGCATGACTGTGGACACCACACAGGACACAAGACTAATGCTGTTGACAAAGTCATTTATTTTTTTCCATATACTCAAGCCAACATGGCGAAAAAGAAAACATTTCCCAGTTTTCATGAACATTACATTTTATCCAGTACAAAAAAACTCCCAAACTCCTCCCCCTCTTCCTCCTGCTTGAAGTCTTCCTCTTCCTCTTCCTCTACCTGCACCCCTACCTCGACATCGACCTCTGGCACGGCCTCTGCCTCCTTCTTCTCCTTCTCCTCTTCCTCCTTCTCATCCTCACTCTTCCTCTTCCTCTTCCTTCCATTTTGGTTCAGTTTGGTGAACTCACCTGCTGCATTTTTCTAGTGCTTAAATCTGATTGGTGTGTCTACGATCTTGTGTTTGTGCGCCTGATGACAGTGTTCAATGAGCTGGCACATGGGTGTGGTCATTTGACAGTCAGTGCTTTAGAATTGCAAAGAAGTGACATTTTGATAAACTTCTGTGTCTAAATGCACACAAGTGTGCTCAGTGTTGTAAATAAATGTGTGTATTGTTTTGCACAAAGTGTGAACAGACTTATTGTGTTTACAGTTGTGCAGATCTGAGGCCGAGTTTTGTTCCTTGAGTGTAAGGTTTTGATAATTGGGCTAAACTTTAGATTTTAGTGTTTATTCAATCGTAAAAAAACTGTAAAACAAAGTGACTACAGTAGGGTGAACAAAATTACATTTAGATCATCTTTAAGGCACATAGACCCTTCCTCACACTGTTGAAGATACCTGCACAATACCTGACGTGGACTTGTAAGTTAATCTTCCAGTCTGTAACAACAAGTATATTCTGGCACAAAAGAGCGTCAAAGCCGCTCTAACAGAACTCCTATCTCCTGCTGAGTCATTTGCGTTTTCCATTGTAACTGTAATTTGAATCTCTGGTCCTTTTTCCCCCCGCATAATACAAAATCGTACTGTTAAAATTCATAGAACAGTGCAAACCCAGTTACAAATTGCTTTGTATGTGACACGGCATGTAAAAAGATACCTTGTTCCAGATACCATTTGGTTGTTCATGCCCCAGTGCTACTCCATGTCTTTGGAAGCCTGATCTTACGTGGGAAAGAAGCAATGGAGACTATTCAACAAAAGAATCCCTGACATGCTTAATGGGATCCACAGGCATGGCACACATGAATGTTTCATTGCAGTGTGGCTCCAGAAATTGGATCAATGCAGCGTATGCTTTCTTTTCGTACCACATGAAGACTTCTCTGGTAATAATGTGTAGGCAAGAAACAGCACAATGGCTCAGCCTGACATCCCAACACGTATTATTTCCAAAATCCAATATCTGTTCCCTAATAAACAACACTGATGGCTTATTGAACAAGTGACTTCCTGGATGTGAACAGTCAAGCAGAACAATGAATCCCTAGGCTGTACAGAAGAAAACACACATGACTGGTTCTGTGATGACTTGATATCAAAGGGAGCAGAATGTGGTGGAGCAAGAAAATGTTTCTAATTACATGACTAAAACGAGTTACCGCTGAAGGTTTGTAACTCAAATGTGACCCTTCAAATCAAATTGAGATTTAGTGATCTGTGTAATTGTACTTGTGAGAACAGATCATGGAATTAAATCTTTTTTGTTTCCTCGTGTTGGAATTCTCTGCTCCACAAATGTCGTGATTCAATGATTTGTGACACAAACTGAAATTTGTCCAGGCAATAATCAGGCAAATATATAACAAAGCAAATAAGAAAGATAAGTTGAGCGCAGATCAGGAATGTCAAGATGATTTACTTAATTGATAATTGTGATTATTCAGGTCTCAATATAATTATATGAACTAAAAATAGTAATCGTAGGCAGCAACAAAGATTAGTTCCAGTTCAGTCTCTTCTCTAAAAAATGTCCTACTATGTGTAAAGTAAATTTGTCTGGCTATTTATGTGATAATAGCATTACTTTTTTCTTTCAGAAAGTTTAATTTCATAAAGCTAGACTCCGTGAAGGAAAGAAAATTAAGGGTTTCATTGTCAAAGTGCAAAAAATCATGAATAATTGTAAAATCACAATGTTTCTTTTCACAATTATAGTAACATATCAAGACATCCTTAGCACAGATATTGAACCCCACTTTTGTCAGCTAAGGTGTGAAGGATCTATAATTTAGCCACCAAAGGAAATTAATCAGCAGTATTCAATATTTAGTTTTCTGAAAGACCTATTAAGGCTGGAGTAGACCCAGCCAGCCAACCCAATTTGCACATAGCACTGAACAGAACATTTTTTCTGGTCCTGTGTCAGTTGTGTCAAAAAGAGTGCAGCGTCAACTTTTCACTAATGAGTACGACACAAGAGAAGACAGGTGGTAGATTAGGTGCTGTGATTTTAAAGACATGCCCAGGTCTTTATTATAGAAGCAGTTTTGGTTTTAAAATATCCACTCGACATCACTCGCAAAAAATCTTTTATGGAGCACTGACAAACATTCTTTAACTGAAAGATCTAAAAGTTAATATGCTAATTTTAAAAAGATCGCATTGTGAATTAATCAAACCTAATAAACCTCCTTTGCAAGCTTAATCTATGTTAATGCAAAACATTCAACATATTATATCTCTGTAGAATAGAGTAAAGCCACAAGGAATAGTACAAACATAGCTCATTATCATGTATTACTATGCTACGTAAGCCTGTGTCTGACTGTGATGTGAATTTCTTCTGTCTGAAATTCTACTCTTAAGATTCATGTCATGTCTAGCGTTTGCAATTTATAGAAATCCTATGTTTTGCCTGGATTCTGACAATTTGATCTCTTGTTGAGAAGGTTAGGTCTGGGTTATGTCTCCCGGAAATGAATGTAAGTGTGTCATGCCCCCACAATGGAAGTGTGTGTGTGTGTTTGTGTGTGTGTGTGTGTGTGTGTGCGTGCGTGCGTGTGTGAGAGAGGAAACAAAGACAGGAGGGGAATAAGGCTTGTGAGTGTGTTTGCACATTAAACTGACAAGAGAGAGGTCCTTGAGGCAACCTGCACATCTTTTATCCCATCTTTAATTAATTGAAGCCCATAATAGAAGCTTCTGCAATTGCACTTCTAGCAGACACACGGTTGAATTGAAAACAGCCTGGAATAAGGCATGAGATGTTACATCTGTGTTTTTTCTTTTATCAATCTTCCCTTATCATTTCCCAGACAGCCGCCAATGGACAAAACATCTGCAGCGCTTGTCAGTCTTTGAGACAGGCAGCGGATGAATTTCCATAAGAAAAACAGCTTGTTACTGTGGCACAAACACACCAAGGGATTCATGCTTACTTCCCTCTCTTGTGCTTTTCTCTCATAAGGTTGTGTAATATTGCAGAGGAAAAGCACTATGGTCCCCCGCATCATCGTGGTCCTGCTGGTGGTTGGAGGGTCCTGCCTGCTCAGACCTGCGCTGGGCTGTCCAGCCGGCTGTCGCTGCTACAGCCTCACAGTGGAGTGTGGCTCCATCGGGATCAAAGAAATCCCACAGGGCGTCCCCACAGTCACAGAGGTCAGCCCTTCTATGAGTGGGGCATCACACAGCAGTGTGATGGTCTGTGAGGTTAGAATGACCGGGGAAAACTGTTGACAATTTTTTTTTTAAATGTTTAGACCTGGTTTACGATTAATGGGGCAATTATCATAAAACAAAAAACTGTATTCACTGTAAGTTGGGCCCTACTTTCAATGACCTGGCACACACTGCTGTGTTCATGACTTTACTTTCTTTCTGATCCATTTTTATTAGCCTGAAATTATTGTGGTTAATCAATCCTCCATGACCCTCTTTGATGTGCGCTGGAAGGAGGGGCCGCTCTACTGGCTGTGTAATTATTCATTCTCCCTCCAAATACTCACTCTCTCCCTGTGATCATCTATGGAGATGTTCAACATTACACCCGTGCCTCTTTCCTTCTCCACAAGTTCAGGCCCCTGACATTATTGCTGCTTATAAATATTAATGAAAATTATGTCACGCATAAATTCTTCCATTAACCTCAATCAGCAGGTTTATATGGCCCATCATCACGCCTTATACCTCATGGTCAGGGCTTGCTTCAGTGTGAACATTAGTAACATTAGCAGTCAACCAGACTTTCCATTGTGGCCCAGGCACAGAGCGCTTGTGACAGGTCTGTCGTCTCCGAAGCATTTGTCTACCGTAGAAGAAAGAGTGAGACAAAAGAACAATAGCACTGCACAGCTTGCATTGACACTTCCAACACGGTAATATCACTAGTGCGAAGCTCAGTGCATATTCACTATTATGGTAGGTGTCAATTTGCAAAAGGTTTCATCTAAAGCATGACACAATTAATCATTATCATAGAGAGAAAGCAATCATAAAGACACTTACTAACGGCCCAGAGAATATTGAAAATGGACGAAATCACCTTAAAAACGAGATTGCCCTTCCAACTTTACTATAAGGTGTAATTCAAGTCAAACCACATGCTGTCACCACATCATATTACCATCTACAATGAATGAACAAGGCTAAATATGATCAAAGGTAAAGCCCTGTTGAATACAAATGCATTGCAGCAGCAGTGTGTTATCTTGCCTTCAACTTTTGTCATGTAGTCAATACACGATGAAACACTAAGTACTCGCGCAGTTTAGTTTATCTTCAATGACTGACGCAATCTCCCCCTGTCCTCTCCCAAGACTATTTTTCTCCAGGACAACGCGATAACGCAGATCCGGCTACAGGACATGTCCCGTCTGGGCCAGCTACACTACCTCTACCTCCAGAACAACAGTATCTCTGCGCTGGAGCCCGGGGCCTTCTCCAGGCAAGGACAGCTGCTGGAGTTGGCCCTGAATGGAAATCTCATCCACCTGGTCAGCCCTGATATGTTTCGTGGCTTGGAGCACCTCCGGATCCTTTACCTTGCCGGGAACCAGATCACCAAAGTGCAAGACTACACCTTCAGGGGGTTGCAGGTAAGGAAATGTAGACTATGTACATCTCCTGCTATGCAAAGCTAATTATTCCAATCTATCTATTTTAATTCCTATGATATATTTGTTTGGCACAGGCTGGTGAAATAGTGTTGTCTACTGTTTACTGTACTTTGCTAAGACATTGTGAGGTGTGAAATTGCTGCTAACCAACAGTGCACTGCAAATATCCATCTTAAATCAGTGAAACAATGGTTGGATATAAGGCTATGATAGACTGAATCATAGGAGTTTTCATGTATGTTTTAGTACCATACAGAGAAGGAATTAGGCCTTCCAGTAAAACCAGAAACCTTTTTGCTGGCACATGTACATATAAAGCTGTTATGTGGTTTCTCTGACTAAATAGGGCATTACTGGTATGTTATGTGTGAAAACCCTTATATATAAATGTTTGGGGCTCAATGAAATGGTTATTTGGACTGGCAGATCTTTAAACCCCGAGTTACAGTCTTTGTTTGGATGGTTAGACTTTTTAGAAATTTTATATGATGAGAGTATTGATTATTTGATTGTACTTTTGCTCGTGTGTGCAGCGTTTGCAAGAGCTTCACCTCCAGGAGAACAGCATAGAGCTTCTTGCAGTGCGGGCCCTCACTGGACTGTCCTCTTTGGCTCTGCTGGACCTGAGCCGAAATCACCTCCGCACACTTGGCTCCTCCTCCCTCACTCCACTGGTCAGCCTGCAGGTGCTCCGAGTCACAGGTAATGTGGACAAGAAAGGTTTCTTCAAAGTCACTGCGGTTTCCTTCTCCTGTTATTGAATCAATTCTAAAGAAAACTAAAAAACAACAAGGCAGACAAGCAGCTGTTGTTACGCAAACACTTTCTTAACATCTTTAATTATATGACATTTTGTTAAACTTATAATTAAATATCAAATAAACTCAAACTCATCTTACAAAAACAAATATCCTAAATATTAACAACACCAAAAAACAAACACACTTTGAATTAAGTTGTTTTTCTGATCAAATTTGTCCCATGTCTTTGTTTTCATGTTCCTGTTCTTTAACACAGGGTTCGAGACAATTTCATTATCATTTCTTCATGACATGCTGCTGCTGTATTATTAATTCAACACATTCTTGGTTTGCTTTTATTTCAGATGATTGTCATGACAGCTAAACATGCTGTTGAAAAGATCACTGAGCAAATCTTTATTTTTTGTCATTTCAGAGAACCCGTGGCGCTGTGACTGTGCGCTGGGCTGGCTCCGCTCCTGGATCAGTGAAGAAGGACAGCGCCTGCTCAGCTCCGCCGAACAGCGCCGCCTCATGTGCTCAGAGCCACCACGCCTCTCTCACCTGAGCTTAGTGGAGGTCGCGCCCAACAGCCTGGTGTGCATCCCCCCTGTGGTTCAACTCGAGCCCAGCCACCTGACAGTCCGCCTGGGCGAGAGTCTCCGAGTGTCCTGCCAAGCCTCTGGATACCCCCAACCGCAGGTAACATGGAGGAAAGCGTCCCACGGCAAGGCGCAGCTATCACCGCGAGGTCTTGTGCAGGAACTAGGACCGAACGGAGATTTCTTTAAACCTGGACCGGGCGGAGTGGTGACTGCTTTACCTGGCAGCAGCAAAGTCAAAGTCAGTAGTGTCCAGCTTATTCGTGGCACCGAAGAAGGTGGAGAGAGAGACAGTTTCGACCCCGACACCGGAAGCGGGATGTTGTTCCTTAGCAACGTCACAGTGGCCCATGCAGGTCGGTACGAATGCGAAGCGTGGAATCCTGGAGGCATAGCCAAAGTTACCTTCCACTTAGCGGTCAACATGTCATCTTCCTCATATTCCTCTCAGTTTTGGCCACGTCTCAACACAAATGCATTCATCTCCTCTTCGTCAAATTCTTTTTTCCAGCCTGAGGTTTTGGACATAAGCCAAGAGCCCCTTTACGAACAAGACAGCATGGATTTCAATGCTTTAGGCCCCGCAACACAAACTGCCATCGCTGTTGGTATCTCCTTACTGGCTCTCACCGCCGTTCTCCTTCTAATCATGATTTACACTCGCCACCAACAGTTCCGCAAAGAAGAAGGCGGGAGTTGTTGCTCAGGCAAAGAGGAAGGGATTCTGTATATGAACGATTATTCAGAAGGACCTTCAAGCTTTGCGCAGTTAGAGGAATATTGCGACGATGACGGACATGAGATGTACGTTTTCAATCGCTCAAAGTCCAATCTAGGGACGGGGCAGTCGAGGTGTCACATGGTCAGTGGGTTTGTCCAACAGAAGGGCATCAAGGAGGTGCTGCTGGATCACGAAGTGGTCCAGACACTGAGCAGGTCTGGGGGGATGGGCCTGAGGAGAAACCCCGGTGATGGAGGAGAAGGACCCCTAACCACAGACCCAGAAGAGCTGTTCCTTAGTCAGAGCCTGCTGTTCGGATCACAGCTGGCCTATGAGATCCACTGCTAAAGGAGGGACAATGTGTTTGGAGCAAGAAGTACCAAAATTGACTCAAATGCATCTCTACGAGAGAGAAAAGGGGATGGTTTACAAAAGCCTCTTGGAAAGCCTTGTATAGCACGTCAACGGTTTCAATGCATTCTTTCAAAATAAAAATATATATATATATACCTATAACAACAACAACAACAACAACATGTTCCTAAATGAGTCTAACCCCAATTTCAATAAAGTATGGAATGATGTGTAAAATGTATATCTGTATTAATGGTAGAAAAGGTTGCAAAGTCGAAACATTTTGATTTCAAGAACGTTGTCCAGATGATTTTCTTTGAAACCTTTTCCACCGTGAATCACTCCTGGACTCATGTATGCAGTATTCATTTGACTGGATCATTGTATAAAGCCACAGTAGACCCACTAAACTAAAACAACATGGCTGTAAAAGACAAACGATTAACTTAACTGCTGATTTTGTTTTTTTTTTAAAAAGCAAGAACTGAAAACCATTTAATTATAGTTTTTTTTTACATTTTACACAGCAGAACTTTTGCACTTGGGGTTTGATAAGGGCTGTTTGGTAAGCAAAGAGAGGCTTACAACAGAGAGAGCTTCTAAAAATATGTTTTCTACTGTTTCTGTCTGATTTGTCTGTACTAAATAAATATATTGAAACTTCATTTCACTGTACTGTGGAGTTGGTTTGTGCATAGCCCACATTCTAACACAGCATCAGTAATGTCATTACCGATACCGTATGTGCAAACGTGTGTGGGTGGCATTAATAACAGTACAATTTTTCTTTTTTCTACCACAACACTGCTTTTGTTTACTGTTGCAATGTTTAAGCTATGTTGGCATTGTTCATTGTCATGTTGTAAAAATGTATGTACATCTTTGTGTTTTTGCAATGAGTAATAAAGTGTGTTTTGAAGATGTGCTGTCTTCTTTTATGTAAACAAGTCGACTCAGGTCCAGTCAGTCTTTTCCTCCAGGATTTCAGTCCGTCTTTCAGTCCATCTTGTTTAGGGATTTGAAAGGAAGGGATTTGTCTATAAGAAAGCATAGATCATAAACCCTTCACTGACCGCTTCGACCACTAAGTCAGATGTCAGCAGCACTTTTATAACTCCTTCGAAACCTGTAACAAAACCTATTGATTTTTTCTTTTTATATATATATAGTCCATGGAAAATTACACCAAAGGCCTCAGGAAACGCATACCAAAACCTAGCCAACAATTGTCTAAAAAGTGTGTCTGGATCTGCAGAAGATGGAAACGGTCTACAGTTTGACCTTGAAGTTAGTGTTGCAGCAACGTACGAACTGCTCGGAATGGGTCTCTGATTTATACAGTTGTTCAGACCAATTGGTGCTGGTTCTATTAGACACAATTTTGAGCTTTTTCAATTAACAATTACATTTTAAGGGATCATGAACTCTAAATAGAGACATAAAAGAGACGACCGTTAGCCACACTTTGAAAAGATTTGAAAATGTCTTTTCAGTGCTGCCCAGTGGTCGAGTGGTTAGGGCACAGCACACGTGCACCAGGCCCCAAGTGCCGGTCTCAGTGTCGTTAGTTCGATTTCCGACGCTGACAATTTACCGAATGTCCTCGCTTCTCTCTCGTCCTCCATTTTACGCTGTACTTTCCTGTCAATGAAGCCTATGGGCCACAAAATTGTACAAAAAATAATAATTAAAAGACGTTTATTTTCCGAGGTTTTAAGTAAAATGTGTTCTATTAATTTTAGGCGCAATCTCTAACTTTTCTGGAAGCAGGGGAAACCACATGATTGTTTCTATGGTGATTCTATTGCTTTTGCTGGAATAATTCACATTATGGCATTAAACTTATTTATCTCAGGAAGACAAGCTTCAGGTGCCATCAGACCAAGATTAAGAATAAAAGCCACATTATATGCAAACCAATATCATCTCCATGGAGGTGAACAGGTGATATACTGTCCTTGAGAAAAGTTATATAGTACAAACTACTATTATAATTACTGCATTTAAGACTTCTACTAACATACTGTGTATTAACTAATTAAATGCAAAAAAGTAAGATAGTTTTTTTAATTGTTGCTAGACACAGAAAGCTAACAGAACACCAACTATATTTTTTATAGCTTGGACATAAACTAACTTAAATTTATAAATGTTCTTTTAATGAAAATGATCTATATTCACAATCACAGCATGCTATTGTTCTCTACAGTGGGAGGTACATCTGAACAACAATGCTTGGATTTCTATAGAGAAAATGCCTGAGCATTATCTATAGACTTTTGTGCATTGAAGGTCTTATTATTATGGTACAACATCGAACTATTTGCTCACAAAAGCTAATAAAAAAGCAAATCATGGCAGGTATCAGACAGGCAGACTGCGAAGAGAAAATATTTTGCGTTGACATTTTTGTAAGAAACCTTGCATTGAATTGTACAGTGTAGAGCGGAAAAAGTGGATCATCACTGACAGCTGAACTAATAGACAAAATCAAGCTGGGAAGAAAATGAAGCAAAAGAAATAGTGATGTGACTAACGGCATTCTGCACACCTCCTTATCACAATCCAAACATGACTATTATTTATGCTATCCAAAGAATCTGCTATCTTTCTGCCTATTGTTACACTATTTTGAGCCAATGTCATTACATGCCCTGCCACAGTGCTTTTAAGGAATTAATGGATTTTTTTCAATAGGCTATGAAATGTAGTCTATGCCTGAATAATATCTCAACAGAAATGACTTTGCAGTTACTTTAAAATTAAAATAAAATGTGTTATTGTGTAAATTGCTAATGTGTTAAATTCTTGACTTTATAGGCTACCACTAAGAGCATCAGGTAAGTCAACAGACAAATATATGTTGATACAATTTACAACCATTGAAAAATAAAAAGCTGCATGATGAAATTCACACATCATTACTTTCCATTAAATGTGTATTCACCAGTTTAAATCATACTCATACCATAAGTCAGTATGCTCAGATGTTTTTGCAGCCTTCTTGTATGTTCCCCATTTCAAAACACATCAGTATTCATTAACTGTGCCATCATATTATTCCCACAGTCCAAACCTTGCCTAATCACAGCTGATTATCTTCACACCACATGTACCTGCAGGCTGCTCACTGATGAGAGCTACATTACTGCGCTAAAAGACTGAGGGAAAATAATGGAATACTTATACTCATATTCAATTGTGTAAATAAGTGTGAGTGGTATTTGTTTTAGTGACCTACTAAATTGAGTATGTTGATGTATTAGAACATATTTGCAACTGTTGTGTACCAGTAATAGCAGAGATAGTAGTAGTAGTAATAGTAGTAGTAGTAGTAGTAGTAGTAGTAGTAGTAGTAGTAGTAGTAGTAGTAGTAGTAGTAGTAGTAGTAGTAGTAGTAGTAGTAGTAGTAGTTGCTATTAGCAGTAGTAGCAGTTGAAATTTTCCCTCGAGCAATTAGTAGTAGTATTAGTGGTAGTAATAAATAGTTGTAGTAAGTAATAATAAGTAAGTAGTAGTAGTAGTAGTAGTAGTAGTAGTAGTAGTAGTAGTAGTAGTAGTAGTGGTAGTAGTATAGTAGTAGCAGCAGCAGTAGTAGTAGTAGTAGTAGTAGTAGTGGTAGTAGTAGTGGTAGTGGTAGTAGTAGTGGTGGTAGTAGTAGTAGTAGCAGCAGCAGTAGTAGTAGTAGTAGTAGTAGTAGTAGTAGTAGTAGTAGTAGTGGTAGTAGTAGTGGTAGTGGTAGTAGTAGTAGTAGTAGTAGTAGTAGTAGTAGTGGTAGTAGTAGCAGCAGCAGTAGTAGTAGTAGTAGTAGTAGTAGTGGTAGTGGTAGTAGTAGTGGTAGTAGTAGTAGTAGTGGTAGGAGTAGTGGTAGTAGTAGTAGTAGTAGTAGTAGTAGTGGTAGTAGTGGTAGTAGTAGTAGTATTAGTAGTAGTAGTGGTAGTAGTGGTAGTAGTAGTAGTAGTAGTAGTAGTAGTGGTAGTAGTAGTAGTAGTGGTAGTAGTAGTGGTAGTAGTAGTGGTAGTAGTAGTAGTAGTAGTAGTAGTAGTAGTAGTAGTAGTGGTAGTAGTAGCAGCAGCAGTAGTAGTAGTAGTAGTAGTAGTAGTAGTGGTAGTAGTAGTAGTAGTAGTAGTAGTAGTAGTGGTAGTAGTAGCAGCAGCAGTAGTAGTAGTAGTAGTAGTAAGTAAGAAGTGGTAAGTAGTAGTAGAAGTAACAATAATATATTTTATTCAAAATTACATAATACATTGTTCATCTCTGATTATACTCTGAAGCTTTGGAATCAAATCAATCCAGTAATGGCATTTCAGTTCACTACCAGCGAAAAGGCCGACTGTAGAACTAGTTTGCAGTTTGCAGCGGTGTATTATGCAAATACTTCCTTGTTGTGAGAGTGCCAGTGTTTCCAATCCCCCCTCAATGCCGAACCAATCATTTAACACTTTTTTTTCTTTCCTGAAGGTCGTCTGTGATTCCATCAATCAGCAGCCAGGGTGCAGCATAGAAGATATTTTTTTATTTTTTTATTCCCTTTCATTCCACTTTATTCAAGATATATGGCAGCGAAAAGCAATGATTTCTGCAGGAGGTCAAACAGCAGCTAACAAGGATTGAAATATTGATGCAAGGCCAGTCCTTTTTCTGCAAATGGTTATCGCTTTATGTTGAAAAAAATCCTGTTGCTGATCATTCTAACAAAGAAAAGTTACTAAATTGAGTGCGTGGTACACAGACTGAGCCACATCAAATCAACGCCAGAGGAAATAATCAACCTCCCTGTGCGCTGATTGCAACATGGCTGACATTCCACTGAAGTGTATGGTAAATATGGTGGATGATTATAGGGCAAAAAACTAGAACAGTATTACGGAAGTCCAAATCATATCATGCAGTATTTACCATGGCTTAGGGACAAACAGCTAAGACGCAGCTCACAAAAACACTTCTTGACAAGCATGATAAGTCCTACGGAGGGAGATGTAAAAGCCACACTTGCATTTCGCCTAAAAATCCACTTGTATTTTCTTGTGACGTCTCTCCTAATGGGACTTGAAACCAGCGATTATAGCTCACCTGCGTGACAGATTATAAACCAGCAGCATCTAAATACTTCACATCACCAGTCAGGCTGAATACTGATGATGAGGTGGTGAAGTTATATCTGCTGCAGTAAAAATACTTACCAAAGACACAATTGTAGTTCATTGATTGATACAATGAGGTGTAATGTAATGTATTAGGTGTGGAGATTTGCCACTTTTTCTTGTTTTGCCTGGAAAACTCCACAGCCTGGCATTAAACTTACCGTAGCATTTTTTCAAATACAGATGTTTTTATTGTGCAGAGACGCCTTCCCACAGATCTTACACTAACTTGGTCTGGAAAAGTCACCTGCTGGTCTCTATGAATATTGATCAGTTTAATGCCATACGAAGAAATAGTCCAGGGAAATCTCCATTGAGTAAAGATGTGCAATGTGTCAAAATGTTAATAATATTGTGAATGTTGTGTTAATGTGGATTTTATACCTTACACCTACCAAAATAAAAAGGTAGTTGGGGACTACCTATTCAGAAAAAATATGATATTCCAGCTGCACAGCGTTGTTGTGCTGGGGACATTGAGTAGGAGGCTAAATATAGATAAATATAGAGTGTAATGCGGTGCTGGATTCGTCTGGAGGAGGTTAAGAATCTCTGGGTAAAATCTGTGCTTACGACATGGAAAAAGATAATCAAAACATAACTTAATCAAAGATGTTAAAATCTTAAACGGGTTGGCTTGTGACCAAAGTTTGAACCTCTTGCGCGTAGGGGCCTATTTTTTTTACCCTAAAACGCCTAAAAAATGACCCCAAATTAAAACTGAAGCTGTTCCTGAACCCTTTAACTAGCTGCTGTCACTTTAACTGTACTTTACTCATTCACTGCACTGTTCACTTTCTGCACTACGTATGTAAATCCAACTGTACATTTTGTGTACATAGTAAGCCTATTTTTATTTTTATCTTATAGCCTATTTCTATTGTTATCCTATAGCAGATTTAAATTGTTTTTCTTTTTGACTTATAGAGGTTGTTTTTATCATCGTTCATTGTTTTATGTTGCACTGAATCACCAAAGCAAGTTCCGATATTTATGAATCATTTTCATTTACAATGGCAACAAACCTTTTCTGATTCTGATTCTGATTCTGGAGTACAAACACTTGGCTGGAGCCTTTGTGAAGCTGAAGCTCTGTAGTTTTGGCCTCTGATGTCTGTTTTACTCTTATTATAAGTAAAAACAAGCCCCTGACAAAGGAAATCAGATTTTAAAACCTGCCTAGATTTTCTTGTTAAATATATGAATGAGAAAAGCTGGTTTATGGTGGGATCGGCTGATTTACACTAAAATGAGACTTTGTTGGGTTTTGACCATACATTTTTTAAAGGTGGTAAGGTAAATTCACAAAATATTGCAAATATTTCCTGGCGAAATCCATATAAAAGTTTCATTAATTTTAGATTATTTTAGGGCATTTATTTATTTTTGGGTTTGGAGAACAAACTGACCCTGATGCTTCCCAGAATGATTGATTTGACATAAATAAGTGGCTTGAGATCTCCCTTGTATCAGATGTGGACAAAATGGAATAAGTATAGTAAAAATAGCACCAACCTGAGATTTAAGATTTGGATAAAAAAACACATTTGAGTTTTTTACAAGATTGTAAAAGGCTTCAACAGGACATTTATAGGTACTTACAAATAAGAAGTTAATATAATAAGGACTAAAACAGAGCAATGACTATTATAACCTTCTGAAAATCGTTATTAAGGCACATAAATCAGAACTTTGACGGACGAGGAATGGGAAAATGTACCGTATTTTCCGGACTATAAATTGCACTGTTTTTCATAGTATTGGCCGGGGTGTTACTTATACTTATATTTATACTTATATACTTTTACTTACACTCCGAAGTGACTTATATGTGATATCATTATTTTCACACTTGCAACTGCATTTCATACTCCAGTGCAACTTATATATGTTTTTTTCTTCTCTATTATGCATTTTTTGGCTGGTGTGACTTATACTCGGGTGCGACTTATAGTCCGGAAAATACGGTATGTACTTCACAGTGGAGAACTACAGAATCTCATGTTTGGAAGGAATTCTTTTTTAAAAATATGTTTTATTATTCACAGGGAGGGACAGAATGTTGGAGAAGATGTGGTTGCCAGGAGGCACATCATTTTCATGAGTTCTGGGACTGTCCAAAAATATTGGACAGAGATTAACAAGGCACGGTAGACTATTTTTTACACCACTATCTCACTCAATTTCAAAACTATGTATTTGGGGCTCAAAACCACTGCCATGGACAACCCAAATACAGACGATTTGTCAGAAACTGGACTAAATGGGACATTTATTTTCTTTGTATGCCCTATTTTTCTAAATTTGTATTTTACCCATTTTGTTTTTCTCTTGTCCTGTCTTGTTTGTAAAAATGTTGCAAAACATATGTGTAAGGGCATAAGGTGATATTTCACATTTCTCTGAGTAAACCGCAACTAAAACATTTAAGGACATGTTTTAACAAACATTATTTATGTTGGATTGATAAGTATTGATAATTGATTATATTATGGATTGTTTGGGGTAGGTCAATAACGCTCACTTGATTAGAAACATTTTTCCCACTGCATCACATAATGCATATACATAATAGACTTTACATATACGCACATGCATACATACACATATATCCATATATCCATACAAACATCATACATCTGGGTTAGGAAATGTGAGAGCCACACTTGAGGTTTACCTAAAATTATTCTTATTTTTGCTCCCGAGCTGTCTCTCCTAATGGCTCCTGCAAAGAGCCGCAGTAGCTCACTGTGTGACAGGTTGTGAGGCAGCAGAGGGAGCAGACAGTCGAACCCTCTTCTGCCCACTTCAAACTGGGATAAATACTGATGAGATGAAAGAAGCACACAAGCTATGCATCAAAAAGACAAGAATAAGATGACTAATGGGCATAAGCATGGTCCATATATGGTGAGAAACTGGTAAACTGTTAAGCTGTTTGTTTGATACTAAACTAAAGGAAACGAGAGGAACTTATGAGCGATGATTAAACGCAAAATCTAAACAAATGAGTCCAAATAATTATAATGCAGTTAAACATACTCTATGTAACATTTCTGATGGAGGGTCTCCCAACTCCTGGTCTTCACCACCCACTTGTCTCCATGGAGATGGAGATGTGGCCATACTATCTTGTCAATGCCCATTCTCATTAGATCTCGGAACTTGGATGGGAGACCGCTGTTATGTCACCTGCCACAGGGGGGCGGTAGTTCACACTGTTGTTGTGTCCTTGGGCAAGGCACTTCACTCACCTTACCTCCAGGGTCCAAGAATGCGGCTGCATGAAAGAGAGTGTGTTTTGTGAAAGTGTATGTGGAACAATGGATGGAAATTAGCCCATGGCAACAATCAAGCGTGTTTACAGCGTGTGTATCATGTTCATTAACATGCACTGACCAAAAAAACCAAAATAATAATAATATTGCTTTGCCTATGTTCCACAGTATGGCATTAAACATGTTTAACTTATTCATCTAATATTAATGACGTTTTTAATGCAAAAAATAAATTAAAAAAATGCATTATTTCTGTGAATCTCATCTTTCCACAGATCTGACCTGTAACTTGGTTTGGTAGTGTCACCTGCTTGTATCCATGGCGATAGATAAGATTAATGCCATACTGTGGAAATTTGCACAACAACAACAACAACATCAACAACAACCACAAACGTAGATTCCTAAAAGCTTGTGATGTGCTTTTCTGAATTAACTGCTACTTCTATTTCTCTTGCCAACTCCCAACACTCCTAGATTATTTTTACTCAATTATTTACTCAAGAACAAGATTACAAATACATCATGTACTTGTTCAGGGATTCCAAATATTTATCAGTACTTCAAATCCAACATAAATAGCATAATAAAAGTATTCTGTTACATGGCCACGCTCCTCGCAGCAGCAATAGCTCACCTCTGCGACAGGTAATACGGCAGCAGACATCCAGGTACCTTCTATATAAACACTTGAGTCGAGCAGAATACTGATGACCAATTTTCCGGTGCTGTTCAGAGACGTAAATGTGTCTTTGAACACGGATGTAAATGATACTCAGCACAGAAACGCCCGTCCTTCATGGCTCACTGTAGCGCTGCTTGGCTTTCCCGCTCATCCCTGGGCATCTGATTGTCACATAATGAAATGTAAAAGTGGATGGCAGACCTTGGTGGTGATGGCTGTTAAGTATCAAGCCACTGAGCCCTCACCAGTCTTCCCGGCTCGACAGCCAACATAAATATTTCATGTCCGCAAACAAAGGCGTGTGGCTTTCAAAAGGCTAAATAGGAAATCAATCGCTTTGTTATGCAAGAAACAGGAAGGTTCTGACAAATGAGTTATGGAAGGAAATTATATTGTCAAAGGAATATGCAGATTACTATCAAAATAAGTGGAGATTATATGCATGCCTGTTTATTTACTAACTAGCTTATATTACGCTGACAATTTCATCTTTGTCTGTTGTTGTTGTTGTTGCTGTTGTTTTTTGACTGACAAACAGAAAAGTCAATAGACAGATTCAAGATAGCAGTGTTTTTCAATCAAGTACAGAGCTCATAAGGAGAGTAGACTTTGGAAATGGTCCAATGTGAATTTAAATGAATGTTTTACAACCTGGCTACATTTTAAAATTGGTTGTTATTTTAAAAGGTCAACTATTGCATGTTTTGTAGTAAATGTCAACGGACAGTGTGTTTTGTAGGATTATATGTGTAATGCTGTATATCGAGGCCAAAACAAAGGGGACAACAGCATTCACCATTGGTATAAATACCAATGGGCATTTGCACAGAATAATTTGTATAATCTATAATGGACTTTGCTCTAGCTACATTGTGCCAGTAACACACTGACAAACATCCCACAATATTGTTCACTTTTTTGGTCAGATTTTTCAAATAAACCTCCAAAAGCTAATTACAGACATTATGCTTTCTACAGCTTTAGTATTTTGGTGTCTACTAAGGTAAAATACACAAAAGAAATTGATCATGAATAAAAATGTAAGGAAAAACACCACCCCAACATTCAGACACCAGGACTGGGATGTCACAGTATAAAATTGTTGTTATGATTATGATTGTGAGAGAAAAAACCCAAAGTGTTCAATATATTGTTATTCCTCAATTTTGTGACCATCTTTATGAAATACAAAGAACAAATCAAAGATAATGTGACAAAAACAGACAGAAAAGAAGAAGAATAAAATAGAGATATATTTTTGGGACTCTGGGTTAATTTAAAAATACTTAATTTTGCTTCTAAAATTGTCAACATAATTATCTTGTGGTTCTGACAATTATATTGTGACACAATTAACCTAATCTCTCTTCTAAACAATCCCAATTTATATTTTATGCAAAGTGGGTGAGGTCCTCAGCTGGGATCAAACCACTGACCTTTGAGTTGATGTGACCACTCGCCGCTTGGTAACTGATACTGTTATTTGTCTTTATGTCACTTATAAGAGCCCAACAACAGCAGCACTAAATGTAAAAACTCAGTGATGGAAGAAGTACTCAATTAATTAAAACATTCAATCAGGCTCTGTCTATTTTTCAGATTAAACTATGTGCAATTTTTGCCGTTTAATAAAACACGTAAAATGCCTTCTTTTTAAATGAAAAACTTACATGACGAAAAACGTTTTTCTTACATTTATGTGAGCTTCAAATGTATATCTTCACATTTTCTATTCACTTGAAGTGTCTCGCCTTAAAAGTACATAAAGAGTAAAAAAAACTAAAAGTGCTTTCACTGTAAAAAAAAATAATACTTAAGCAAAATGCCAAAAATGTTGTTTAAGTAGTACTTACTTACTTACTACTTACTTTTCACACATTCCACCACCGCAAAAACTAGACGAGCAGCCAGCAGAAGTGTCCAGCCTTGAATCTCACTGCTTTGGGCGTGAACAGCTTAACAGCCAAAAGGTGAATACTTACTTGATATGCCTTCCTTTTTATTCCATACATATAGTCTCGATGTGTCTTACTGAGTGGGTGGTGAGGGTCCCAACAGGCACTGGTTTTGTATACCGTGTGGGAGTATTGAATTCATGACAGCTAATTATCCGCTGGCTTTAGCTGTGCAACATACTGTAAGTACTGCTCTAAATGTTCTGCCCTACAAAGCATTAGCCACCCACGGCGCTCAACTCAAGTCCCGGAGATAATTTTGGAATTTTTGTGACTGATATGAAATCCACAGGGGACGTCATCAAGCCACTAAAACAGAAAACTCCAAATCTAATCCTCCCTTATGCGGCTACGATAAAGACGAGCATTGAGTCGTTGCACCAGTAAATTACACTATAGAAGCATGAAATTGATATTGATCTCACTTTCTGCTGTATTCTCTTTCGTGAAAAATAGCATATAACGTGACTTGAGTATCCACTGCTGTATTGGAAATGGCACATATTGCTATTGATTAAACGACAGCAAACACAAGATGAACTTATCCTAGTAACAAATGAAAGGATTTATATGGACTTTGACGCCAACAATGGTGCCATCAAATAAAAATGCTGGAGGAGTGGATTTGTAGTTCAGTGAAGGAGAGATTTTCCCAAGACACAACCAAAGATCCGCATTCGTGTGTACCATGTTCTAAGGGTATTTACCTGCAGCTCCTACTAAGCCCTGTGCAGTAAGCATCTTGGGCGCTTAGTTTTTATTTACAATCTATAGTTCAAAATAGTCCGAATATGTGATAAAATTATGAAAATACAACAATAATCTTGTAGGAACTTGTAGAAAAACAAAAACATGCTCTTTATTGATGTATTTTTTGGGAAAGCATTTGCACAGCAGGAAATGGCATTTGCTTTTGTTTATTTACATTGTGAAAAATGCAATATCAGCTTTACTTTTATTGGACAACCGCAACAGCTTGAAAATATAAAGGCCAACTGAATGAGCTATTTCTGTGTGTTGCCCAGAATTCAAAGATATCCTTCGTTTTTCAAGTAAATGGAATCTTTTGAGCCGTAATGCAAATGCAATCAACCCACATTCAATGGTAGATTGCAAGGCACAGAGCTACGAACAACATCCGGGCATCATTCAGTCATTTATGATGTATTATTCTTTATAAAACTGAACTTGTTGAAATGTCTTTTTTAGTTAAACTGAAAACGATTTATTTTTGTTTAATGATCTATGTGTGTCTAACGCCGTTGTCATGGCTATAGTTGTGGCATTTCTGCTGGTGATGAGGACAAATTGCTTCTTGACCTATTTGGTGCAATTTTTAAACTCTGCTTCACAATGACATTGACATTTAAGTTACAACCGAGGGGCGCTGACTTTGATGTAGTCTGTCATTGTGGCCTTTTCAACAAGTGAGACTTTCCCGATCATTAACAATATAAGAATAGACTTTCAACTTTAAAATATCATCCAGCTGTTGAGTGAGAATCAGTGGGAACAAAGCTGTCGGAAAGGGTGTGTTTTGGTGTTCTTCTGGGTAACGTCTGCACTTCTAGAATGTCAAGAGGAAAATCTTTGGGACATAAGAAATGTATGGCTTCAAAACAAGAAATACATAATACGCTTAGCTGAAAAATGCAACTCTACCATCTGCAACAAACTGGTCAGGAAACAGATATTTTCATACGTGTATATTATAGATACAATGATTCCCCTTTGGGAAAAATGCCTTGAATTTGTGTAATCTTGATGTCTCTTAACAACTATATTACTATTATTTATTTATTTTAAACAGAAAGCATGAAACAGAATATATGTTTGAGATGGCGAATTTATAGTGGATAAAATGTAATAAAAAGTCAATTATTATAATTTATATGACAAACATCTGAAACAATTCCTCTGAAATATCATATAAATATAACAATTACCGGTAGTAGCTTCCAGTAGGAGTAGGACTTTGTAAATCAGCCAGGCTCTTTTAAGGTTAAACATGTTGTTAAGATCCAATAGTTTATGCTTTTTAAGAACATGACTGTGATGGTAAAGCTATAAAGGCATGGAAGAATAGAGCACAGCTTAACACTGGTCATCCCATTTGATATCCATAGTCCTCATTCATCGAGCCCACATATATACTGTATTGCAGTAATGGATATCTGGTTTTATGTGCAGATGTCTTCTGTCCTTGTGCGCTTGACAAATGTAGCTGTTCTTACTTGGCCACTGTCTGCACTTTGGAGTTGTCCTTCACGCCACATTTTTCTGCAGGTAAACTAATAATGCATCCTTCAACACCACTCTGTGCGACTGGAACATATATTCAAAGTAAGAACTAAGATGGCATGACCTGAAAACATCTACTGTACAGTAATGGCAACCAAACCAGCTCTTTTTACAGTACCATAAGGAAATAACGTTATGCGCATGAGTGGATACAACAGTTCTGACTATTCAGAGTAGAAAGAACATATTTCATACAGGGTTGACCTCCATCTAGTGGCAGAAAAGCACCGCCCAAAATGCATGAAGATTAATGACCAAGGCATCAAGGCAGAGGCAACACGGTGGTGATGCTAAACTGGACAAGTGGCCTACGCAGCAAAAGGTTATACAATATGTGGCCATGCACAGCTGACAGGGAGGAAATGAAAGGCATACCATATGTTTTCACTGCATTTAGAAGACACGGAAAAGGTGAAATGGTTTGAATTAGAAGCAGATCTTTTCTTCTTTGATTTTTTTTCTCTATTTTTGCCTCTAATTAATGTAATAAGTCAATCACCATTTATATCCAGAGGTTCTTTAATGAAGAAGACATGCTTTTTTCAAGTTGTGTTGAATTACAACATACATGGATTGTCATTTTACATTTTGTTCACTGTAAACTGCTGAATTGAAAAATGTATTAATAGAAACAGGTCCATTGACTTCCTGTTCAAAACGGCAGAACTGAGTGGTATTTCACTGTAACAAGCAGTGGAGTTTGGTTTATTTTCATTTTATTGTTTTTTAGTACATGGCATTTGTATGACTTTCATGACACAAGTAAGTAGTGGGCGGAGATATGGGGGTAGGGGAAAACGGACATTTTTTGAGCCTCGATTTTAAGACCATGCAGGATTACTCAAACACGCATGAATCAAACAAACACAACTCTGTAAACTAATAAAGACAAGACAGTTATAACATGGTTCAAAGTTCAAATACGTCCCCTTTATTTGTTAACATTTTGAGTACAACCTGTGTGTTTAATATTATTTTGCTGCGCACTAACATTGTATTTCTACTCTCTCCATTTTGCAAGTAGGAAAGGTTGTGTATTATAAAACATATTAAAAATGATGCTTTATCAATACATTTGCTCTCAAAACTTTTTGCTGTAAATGATGCAGGTGGTTTTCACAGAGCTATGAAAAAACACAATTTAGTTATAAAATGTGGAGGCTTAAGTTGAGTGACGGCTACACAGCGCTCCCATTAGCCAATTCAATTTACAAGTCCAACACTTCACTTGGTTCAGAATGAGGCCAGGCACTTCAAGCATGAAATACAGAGCCGTGTGGTGTTGACTCCTGAACAGCTCCAAACATCGCCATTTTCTATGTATTGTACATTACATTTTCTGATTTGACCCCGTAATGCCATTAAAAGACAATCAAGATTATTCGAGACGTCTTAAAATCAGGGTTTGTTTCAAATTTAAAAAAGTGTAAACGTGATTACACCGCTATGTTCTGAAATGTTTCCCAAAAGGGCTGTATCAAAATATGCATTACCAATTGTGTATGTTTTGTTTGTTTTCAATTGTTTCTCAGTAATATAATTTAGCTTAGGAGTTGTGTTACTTTATCGAATGTTGGAAATGTTGATACACAATGCAACATTTGTGATAAAAGAAAAAAATAAATAAAAATAAAACAAGACAATAAAGGTAAGTTACTGACTGAATACATTATAAAGGTAACAGTACAAATTGACATTCAAATGTTGCAACTAGTTTTAACCAGTCAAAGAAGCAAATAAAATGCGCAGTTCATTTCATCATTTGATAGAAGATTTTCAGTGGTGCAGGAGATAAAATACTAAAACTATATGTAATAAGCAGCAAAATGTCATGGGACCACCAGCCTGATCTGCCTTCTGTTGGATCAGACCTCACAGGCACCACTCATCAGAGCTATTTTTGTTCATCTCTTAGTGAGTACTTAAGAGATGTACTTTTTACAGAAGGAAAATTGAGATACTGCCTAAAACAATCAAATATATACATTGAAAGCATTCTGTACCAGTCATGACAACTTGGCCTTGATGTTCAATTGACCTGTCAGTGGCCATAATCGTATGCCTGATAATTATTGTTATTTTATTATTATTACTTTATTTGAACTGCACATTCATTAATATTACTGTAAATGTGCCAGTATTAGCTATAGTTTAGCTAGTTTCCCACTGTAGTCCCAGACGAGGCGTAAAAATGCCAGCAATATACAAAATGTACATTTACATTATATACAGTATAATTAGGATTAGTAGAAAAAATAAAAAATTAAGAGTCCATATAAAAACAAATTATGATATACTATTTACATTTGGGACTTTCTTCAGACTGTTACTACCTGTAGAGACACATCTTTATTAAAATATCCTAGAGAAGCGATAGAGAGAGAGGGGAAGGCGCAGGATATTTGGTTCATATGGTTCCTCGCATCACATTGAAGTGCTGTATTGTGTGAGGGATGTGCACGAAAAAAAGTATAAAAATACAGTGACAGTAAATGTAAAATATATTTCCTGCTCAAAGCATAGGTGAACTCTGGGAATTCTTGTTGAGGAAAACAACAGCAGATTCTTGCATCTCGTCTGAATAGTCCTGAAAGCCGAAAGAAAAGAGATGATTCATGTTTTAGATGATACAGCGTGATGCAGCAAACTTACATTAAAGCTGACTTTCATCCCCTCTGCATGTCTTAGCTCTGGATCATTCTCTGCAAATAGACGTTATGATTATAATTATTGATGAAAAAATCTAAATGCATTTACTACGTGGCAGATTGGTCCAAAACTAACTTCCAATAAACTAAAATCTTTTGGGAATGCACCGATGTGTCAAATTAAAGGCTTATTAAAATGTAAAAAAACAAAAACAAATTTATAATAATAGAAACCTAATATAAATGTTAATTCATTTTACTACACAATTTGCACAATACATTGAGACCTTTAATATATTAATTTATATACTTTGTTCAAAAGATTGTGGTGATTCTGCCGGTGTAAATCATAGGCGGCATCTATAACATATTCTGATACATTTAGTTAAAAGAGATTGCAGTTTGCTGATATCGCAGTAAAAGTGCTATACTGTGCAGACCGAGTGTACCATTATTTTCTGTTCAATATTCCCAGAGGGGCTGGTACTACTCCTGTACGGTTAAAATTAAGTGAGAATAGAGAGAGACATCCTTACTGTGCAGTTTCCACATCTTTCGTGCAAATATGGCAAATCCCAGGATAAGCAGGAGAGAAGCGCACACCAACAGAGTGCCCAGGATCATGTAACTGAAACACAGGGCCAGCTTTAAGAGCAGCTCACGTCTAACTCCACGGCAACACAAAATTATGACAAATAGATAGGCCTTGGCGAGATGGCAGCATCATTATGTGTGCGCTCCACTCAGATGAACTGCACCTGAACTCCAGTTTAATGATAGATAAGCAAGAGACCACAGAAAACAGCAGCCGGAGGAATTTATGCTGCACTTGAAATTAACTTCACTGTTTTGGGCAAAGTTGTGACAAAACTTTGATAGGACAACTGCGTTGGAATATATATGAAGATTCACTTTTGAATTTACGTGAGGTGAGGGTTTCATTGCTGGTTAATGTTTAAAGTCATATTTTTACAGCTAAAATTATGTTCCTAATATGTGCCTATAAGGAAAAAAATAAAATAGATATAAATCAATTCTCCAATTGGTACAGACTTTTTTTTTCTAATGCATGAATGGTTTGCCCAGGAGATGGAAGCTGATAATTCATAATTAAATACTCCAACCTACCAACGAACCATTATTGTTGGAATATTTTGAACTACAGATATCTAATTGATTACTTGTGAAGTAGTAGCTATTCAAACCAGTGAGCGAGTATATGACTGTCATGTGTGTATTCACCTGTGAGCGTTCCAGGCACTTGTGATGGGCTGAGGCAGAGTTTCAGTGGATGAAGCTGAGACAGGCATCACTGCTGCTGCTGCAGAACAACACAGTGTTGGCTAAAGTTTACCCACATTGGAAGTAAACAATATGTGAGAGACGGAAGTAAAGATTCACCAACTTTAGTAGGACAGAGTACAGTCTGAGCTGTGCTTCTGGATGATGCAAAGTTACAATGTGAAATACGTCCCTTTCATAGTACTAGACATTCCATTATTTTGTGTATGTGTTATGATTATGATTCTATCCTGGACGCATACTGTACATAACATTATTATTATTATCAGTATTATTATTATATTATCACTGTATATGCGTTTCACTTTTTGAAATATATCATGTTAAAAAATAAATAGAAAAACAAACAAACAAAAAAACAAGTTGATCAATGACAATTTCAAATGATCCGATCTCAATTCTAATATGATTAATTGCACTACTGACTGAATAACCCGATGACACAAATGTACTAGAGCTAAAGACTTACTGGTGGTGACCCGGGGAAGGACCTGGAGATGCACCGCGACCTTCTTCTGTCCCACTCCACACCAGTACCAGCCCGTGTCCCTCATCTGGAGTTTCTTATAGGTCACAGTGAACGCCCCAGTTCTGTCATCCCGTATGTCGACTGAGGTGTCTGTGTACACTCCTTCAGAGTCCGTGAGACGACAGGAGCCCCAATCCCCACTGCGACACCACTTCTTTGGGCTCTCTCTGTCACAGCGGAAGGCAAAGACGGCTGTCAATCGAAAATGCCTTTGTGTGTCTGCGGTTCACTGATGCCAGCCCGATTCATCTCAATGGACGGGTACGTTTGTAACGGCGCTGTACGTAAATACCTGTATCTTTCGCTGTAAGAGCACTCGGCCGTGACACTGCTTCCTTCTTCTCCGCTCAGTCTGCTGTGGAGCACCGACATACCTGCAGAGAGAACACAGACGCTTAACTTAACTCCAAACTCAAAACCAAGCAGACATAATTTTATTATTTTATTATAATTTTGTTCCATTCATTTTGCTTATCACTGTGAGTGTAACAAGCGAAGGTGCCTTTAGTTGCTGCTTTGTCATAAAGTACATACTTTCAGCTGCAGGGTCAGTACAGCCTCCAAAATGGTATCATTATTATTTTTATTTTGGAGGAAATGATAAGATCTTCCATGAGGGTTACACATGAAATGGTATTTGGAGCAGTTTGACAGTGACACGCAGTCCAACCCCCTTCGTGTTTGTCTCATTGTTCTAAACAAGCCTGGAAATAAATCAAATGTATAGTTAGCACCTGAAGTCATGTACAAACCCTAAGCTTTTAATGTTCTCTCCATGAACAACACTTTGTAAAGGTTTTTATGTAATATTTGATTGAAAAGCTAATAATAGGAATCAAAAGATTTTTTTTTCAAAGACCCCCTGGTTTTAAAGTTATTGATCTCTTTCGTTAGTTGAGAAGACACTTAATTGGTTCATAATAATTAATACGTAATATAATTAGCTTAATTAATTACTTCATGGCTACTGAAAACTCTGTACAACCAGAAAAGTCTGATGAATTTAATTTTTTCTCTTTTGAATTTTGACAGATTAGTTTTGATAGATTATGGCATTTAAACCTCTCAACTTCACAAAAAGGATCCACAAGGACATTTATAATGTCTCCACTGCACTTAAATGTGTCTTTCACTCTCCACTTATATCAAATACATTTTGAAATGAAGTGCAAAAGAGTCAGTGTCTATGTATATGATGATTATGTACTAATGAATTCCTTCTCTCTAGTCAAGCTCTTGTCAAAAATGCTCCTACTCCTGAGGGCTGAGGAAGCCAATGTTACTGTTACGAGGTAAACAATGCCCACAGGTGTCTCAGGACGATAAAGGCCTGTGCCGCCCCTGTCAGGCTGGGAAAAAGAGGATCTCTCGTGCTGAGTGGAGAGCACATATGCCAGCCACGTGTAAAGCGGGTGTCATGAGTTCAAACTGCAATAATCTGCTGAATGTCTTTCCCTCCCTCATCCCCATTTCATGTAAAAGGCACCTTGACAAGTGAAAATCAAGTCAAGAAATGTTGTTATTTATTAGGGATTCCTGTGGCACCACTTCATTAAACCAGAAGAAAAGTAGATATTTTCCGTCTTAAGTCCTGGTTTTGAATTTTAAGTGACTCTCGTTAGGCTTAATTGAGACACTGTTAAATGTTAGAGAGAAAGGACTTTTCCTTACTCACCATGTATGACCTTTATGTCAGTGAATGCATACGGATCCGTACTCCAAATGCCTCCGATCTCCACTCCACACATGTACCAGCCAGAATCCTCCTCCTTCAGCTGCGTCATGGTCACAGAGAAAACCAACTGCACCGGATCATCATCAATCACCACTTTCTGAGCAGACGTGTCGGGCGTTTCAGGCTCGTCTGTGCGGGCCAGGCTGGTGCAGAAGTCTTTCGTACGCCCGCGACACCAGTACTTCACATAACCAGCATACTGTGGCTCATAATGGCACGGTATTTTGAGAGATCCGCCCTCCAGAACAGAAAACTCACGCTCCATGGTGACGCTGCACAGACAAACTGATACAAAGGAGAAAACAGCTAATTTAGTTTACATGCAGAGCAAAAACAGCCACATCTGAGTAATCTGATTTCTTTCTTATTGTTCTATGTTGACAAGGGGAAATATGCACACACAAAAAAGGGCAAACTAATGTAGCAAACATGTATATATGAATGAAATACTTACATTTAAATGAATTATTCATTGTCTTACAGTTACTCTGAAAATCCACAAAGTAACTGACAAGTGTCACATGCTGTTTTTGGTGAACAGATTGCTCTTAAATATTGGGTTATCTGATTATTCTACTTCAGATTTTTTTCTGGCCATGTAAATGTACCCAGTATTATATAGATATTAGATCAACATTAAACTGGTAGGTTTAAGGTAAATAATTGACTACAATTACACATGACAGTTGTATCAAGTTTTACTTAGAAAGTCAGAATGCGTTTACAACTTTCAGCAAACAGCCCCCAATAATTGTCACGTCATCTATGTTTGGATATGCAGACGAAGCCTGTGGGCACGTTTTGTTCCATATTTTACTGGTGTGCATTTTCCTGCTTCAAACATCAACACAATTGTGAAATTGGATGATGCTCACACAATAGAGATTTGGGTGTAAGACAAAAACATAAACCTTTGATGGCTTGTCAAACTAACTTGCCAGTAGGTGTTGCACAGTTAGGAAGTTTGGATAAATACAAATACAAAAAACTTCCAGAAACAAAATGTGCATTCTACGGAAACTCTTCATGTGGGAAGTGTGCATGAGCTAGAACTGAAGTGAAAGTTAAAAAGCATCATAACTCATAACAGCATAGACAATGTGAGCTATATTGGGTTTGGTGTGTCATTACCTTGAATCCATTGTAAAAAGACAAAAGTAAGAATGAAGTGCTGGGGCATGCCTGAATTACACTTAAACTAAAGTTCTTGGGTAAATCTTTTGGTTCCAAGAGGCAGGTTCCGCTGGAGTTTCGACTTCCCTACAGTCACGTGATCACTGACACTGATGGAGTCCAGATGTGGATGTTAACTGTTGAGATGCCAGCTGGATTTGAAAAGCCAACCCTTAAAGGTTCACTGTGTAACTTTTCTGCTGGAGCGTTCAAACATCTGTTTGTTTTCGTGGACATGTTATTACTGTGCCAGGAATGTTCCATAGTATAGCATTAAACACAATGGAAACAAGCAAGGCATGCTAAGCCATAGTTACAGGTCAGAACTGCGGAGAGGCGACCCCGCACACAGTAAGAATGTATGATATTCTGGGTATTTTTTGCAATACAAACATCTGTATTTGAAAAAGGGCAAAAGAAGAACAGTTTAATGCCATACTGTGGAACATTTCAAGCATAGGGAATAACATCGCTATGGAAACAAGCAGGTAGTGCCCCTTTAATTTCCAGTAAACCAAATCAAAATCAGTGTAATCATTTGTTTTATTTATTATGACTTGCATCCATGTTTTATCGCTAAAATACTTTGTCACATGATTAAACTAATTAAGAATAGTTAGTTTAGCAGATAATGTTTTACTTTGCAATGTGTCACCAAGGTTACAGCATCAGAGCGTCCATATTAGAGCCTAATGTCTTGCGGCTCCCCCTTGGTCATAGGTTTACTTTGTTTTCTAAATTCTGTGTCTAACTGATATTTCAATCCACTGAGTTTTGTACATTTTATAAAAGGTTTTAGAACTCTGACCCTTTTTTAAATCAAAGGAAGGTCTAAAAAGTTCCCATATATTAGTCGCACTTTTTGTCATGATTTGAGTGCAAGCATTACTTAAAGCTTCGTTTTTCAAAGTTGCCCATCGCACTTCGCATCCAAGCAGAGAAGGGTTTTGGCAAGCTGCAATAAAATTATTTGATTTTGAGGCTTGGGCGCCTTGGATTGTGTCCAGTATTCACTTGCCGGATTAATTCGCTCCACACATACAGCCTCAGCCCAGTCATTTAACAAACAATTATTCCAAAGCGGCGCGTGCAGTGAGTCAAGGATGTCCCTGCAGTCTGTTGCTTTCAGTTCGAGCCATAAATACACAATGTACAAAGTCTGGGCAGAAATAAATGTCAGTGCTAAGCAGGCACATCTCGGGATTGACAGTCTCAATCCCCTCCAAAACCAAGACCAGATCACATTCTGTTTGTTGCATGCCTGTAAATAATATTTTTTTGTCTTCAGACTATTGACGCTTTAAAGTATGTCTATAGAGCCGCGGCCGAAACTACTGGGCTATTTTGTGCCGCGGCCCCTGAAACTGCTGGGCTATTTGACCGCGCCGGGTTAGCCATGGGGCTATATGGCCGTGCCGCGGCTCCTGAAACTACTGAGCTATTTGACTGCGCCGCGGCTCTGTAGCCACGGCCTAACGTTTGTCACCGGAATGTTCAAAGTTGCAAAATAGGGGCAAATGAAGTAAACCAAACACATTTTCAATTATTAACTGACATCAGAGCTACATGCTAATCGCTTTAAGACTTCGCAACAAAAATTACCAAAAACAATTCACCCTGGAGAGAAAAGAAGCATTTAGCAAGCTTTCTGATGGGTTATTTGGCGCTCAGACCCCGGCAGAAGTCAGTGCTATTAATGCCGCGCCATGATTTATATTAGATGTTTCTCCCGGGGCCTGGACACTGGTGGTGGACGATGTAAGGGATGCAGAGGAGATGGGGAGGTGAAAGCGGCCGAGCCAACTGCACGAGGGTTTGAATGGAGCAGTCAAGGCTCTGATTGGGAGTAGAGGAGGAGTAACTCAGGTGGAGGCTGGTGAGCCCTGGGCAGCAGTGGACGTGGATGGGGTGGAGGTAGGTCTTCCAGGCTGAACTTGCGTGCTTTACTCCATTTTTGAATTTAATGGGTAGAAATGTCAGTTTTTCTATTACAAATGATGGACAAATACTATTTTTAGCCTTAACATTGTACATAGTATCTGTATATAAAATGAAAAACCTGTGTGGGGTCAACCTTTCTCTAAATATTTGTTCAGTAAAACCTAAAAATCTGGATTTGGCCTTCATCAAATATGCAGTGTTTTAACAGCGTTTCATAAACCAACATGAGAATAAATCTGTTAAATACAGCTGTAAATGTAAATTTAAACCCACTCGCATTTATTTTCCAAACCCTCCTTGGTTTTCCATAATAAGTGAGGATAATCATTCTGAGGATAATCCTAATGTCTCCATTGAAAATCACATTATGTTCCTAATTCACTTTTGCCTCCAGTCCAGAATTGAGAAGGAATTTGCATACAAAAAGGTCTATAGAACAATGCTTATTCCTTTGACCTTTCAAATGCTAGTTATTTGAATTTCCTCTATAAGTAAGCAATAAAAGCACATGCTGTGGCAGATATGTGACCTTTATGAGAATGAAGCATACTCTTGCCTTTTTGTAGTTATTAATTTTCTCTAAGTGTTTTTTTTAGCATAAAAGCCTGAAACTTAAATCACAACGTGCTTTACAGGTAATTTAAATAAAAGGCAGACATCACTTCAGCAGATTTTGAGAATGTTTTTAAAAGATCAAACACCTTACATTTTACACTTTTTTATTTGTGTCAAAAGTGCAGATGGGAATGCCTTACAAATGTTCACATAAAAAGAGAAATCAACCATTATCAGTAAGAAAATTGAACTGCCATGTGTCTGACAGGTGCATATCTCCAAATCAGATGTCTTCAAAGAACCTCCTCTTGTGGTTCCTGTATGTATCTAAAAAAAAAAATCAAAACAACATATCACGTAAAGACCCAATATTTCCTTTATATAAATAATATGCATACAAAAAAAACAAAAACAAAAAAAAAACAAAAAAAAACCACAGATAAAAATGTAAACAGTATCAAATGTATTTTAATAGAGAAGAGTGCAGATATATATATCCTTTCAGTTATATGCACAGCTAAACTGTTTTGAGCCTAGATTCTGACATCTGATATTGATACCAACAACTGTTGCAGTTTCACCTGGAATGTAAAATTTACACACAAAATGTGCGTTCAACCATGTACATTTCAAATTCGGGACTAAATTTGGGCTATACAGGTTAAAGTTCAGAACAGGCTCAAACCAAATATATCAAACCTTAGTCACAAATGCAAAGTCTTTGATTGTCATAATAATAATGCAGCATACTTAAATGCTAAATGTCCTTCATGTAGATATGCTATTGTTTATTAGGTCTATGTTTTAGTTTGAGAACAATACCTCACATAAATGTTATTCTTGCATGTAAATAAAACTTGATTGGTCTGGTCTGAGTACATAGCTACTGTCCCCGTATGGGCCAGAGGTTTTAAAGCAGAAACCTCTAGACGGGTCCCAGCTTCAGGGGAATCCGGTGTGTGGTCTAGACGGACCCCTTGGCTGTGGGATAAACTGACCTATACAAACGTTAAATCCCCTTTCAGAATTTTAATTTCTGCATTTTATTTGTTTCTTGTCGTTTAAGTGCATTTCTATATGTTGTCGTTTCTCTCATTGATTTGTTGTTGCACTTATAAATGTGCATTTTATCATGTCCCATGGGATTGGGTCAAGCACTTTGCAACTAGGTTTTTGAAAAGTATTTGTTTAATGCAACTAATATCTTCTTCCTAAAGACTACCGGTAGATAATTAAACTTGTTAATGTTAATTTCAAGCTCAAAAAATAGTTCCTTTTAGTTGTGCTGCTTGTCCATATGACTGATGAAGAATTTATCTGGACTCTTCTCTTGTAAAAAATCACTTAAAATGATTATGTATATTTTTGTTTGTTTGTATTGTGATTTTAATGCACATCTTATTGTTCTGTATTCGGAATTGTGATGTTAAACTGGTCACACTGTGCAATTAAATTAAATAATAGAATGTAGGAATAAAATGATTGAGTCTAGCCCGAACCTTGTGAGCTGGGGAAGTGTCAACTTTAACCAATGAAGTTCATCACAACCAGATGAAGAACTGTTTGAGCAAAGAGAAAGTCGGCAAAAGCCCTCTCCGGAGAGACGGACAGGAAATCCCCTTTGTTCTGTGGGTTGATCTGGATCCTGAGGCACACTGGAAAACAAGTACACACATAAATGTATTTAAAAGTGGACATGGGAGGGTGACTTGTAGTAATGCAATTTAATACATAATTTCAGAAGTACAAATTTGGTTTGTACTATAAGTTCCATGCTTGCTGTGATTGCTCCTGTCGATATTGTCTTCCCCCACAGATTTATACAGCCACTTATGGTAATTGAATTGTTTTATATAATATAACAATGTCATTTATTGCCTGTACTGATCAAGAACACACTGGTTGAATATACCAGTAGTTTCTTCTATGTGTTGCCACAACTACAAGCATAACAATTATTTGTTTTACCAAGTGGGTTTTTAGCTCATTATAAGATGATGGCGACATAAAAATAAACTAGAACACCATAGTCATCAGCAGCAGTAGTAATGTTAGCATGTAGCTAGCATGTATCTTAACCTGGAGTCTACTCAAATAATAACAATATAATCAGAACAACGTGCACTATATTTACAGTCAAACCACAGTTTAATCTTGCCATTACCTGCCAGAATGAAGGAGCCCACGCATGAGATGAAGCCGGAGAGGAAACTATTGAATGGGAAAGTGCCGACGAGCAGACAGTAGAGAAACTGCAGCGCTCCGGTCAGCAAAATGTACAGCAAGTATGCGTCGACCACCTTCAGCTTGTTGGGGGTCGTGGTGGTGTACTCCTCCAGAAACCGCGAAATAACTGACAAGACTGAATTCGACATGATTTTGGTCAACGCAACCTGTCAAAAAGATCAAATTTGGCTTCTTCCTCGGCTGGAAAAGTGACGTGTCCACACCAACCGGAAACTACCTCAGTGCTACAAGAAATACATTCCGCCTTCTTCAAAGAACCATTCATGGATGTAGGAACCATTCCGCCATAAAACGCAAAAGAAGAAAAATAAGTCTAAAGAATAAAGTCTAAAGCATAGACCGATTATATTATCGGTCTGAGGATCTATTGTAACACTTAAATATACACCGCCATAAAACACCAAAGAAGAAGAAGAAGACATTTATCACACGAATCTCCAAAAATATATTATTGTATTATTATCCACAACTATTAAAAGTACAATTCGGATATTTTGAATTGTCATTATTATTATTGATTAAACTGATTTAGAAACGAAATGTACTAAACTTGCACGTCCGCCAGAGAGAAAAAACAGGATGTCTTACTCTTAGAATTTAGTTTCGTTGTGGCTTGTTATAATCTTATCATTTACTAAAGCCTACACTATGATAGGCGTTATAAAATATGTGGTGTGTAATGTCGATGAGTATAAAACATTATCTAAAGGGCTGACTTTCAATAACAATGACGTACCGATGTAATTATTCCTGCTGTAAACGATCTTTGCTTTTTGCCAGCTGACCTCGGTATGAACGAGTTACAAAACATCACAACATGGTACTTTTAGCTCACGTTATCACCTTTTTCATCTGAATGTCGGTGACTAGTTATGCTGCCAATGGAGACCACCACAACCATAGCGCCTGATCAACACGACTGTGAGACATCAGAGTAAGTCATTTCTACAGCTTCTTCTCCGTGTTTGTGTTTTGTCGGCATGTGGTCATTTTAAAAGGTCCCTTGTGCCACTCATTAGCAGCCTAGTTTGGTGCCATTACTACACTCAAATACCTGTTATGAGCTGTAAATGTAACAATATTCATAGACAATCCGCAATATTATTATTTTATATGTACGACTACCTCATTTTAGGCAAGGCAAGTTTATTTGTAGAGCACATTTCATACACAAGGCAATCAAAGTGCTTCACAGCAGGTAAAATGCATTCAAAGCACAAAGAAATTACAGAAACAGAAATACAATAAAATTAACTAAATTAAAAATTATCAATCCAACTGATTTTCTAAACTAATAAAATCACAAACAAAAGAGAAGAGTGCAAAGAAAAAATCCTTTCAGTCATATGCGCAGCTAAACAAAACAGTTTTTAGCTTAGATTTGAACATTGTCAGAGTAGAAGCCTGTCTCACATCTTCAGGAAGACTGTTCCAGATTTTAGCTGCATAAAACTGAAACGCAGATTCCCCATGTTTTGTCCTGACTCTGGGCACCAGCAGGAGGCCGGTCCCTGAGGTCCTCAGAGTCCGAGATGGTTCATATGGCACTAACATATCCAAGATGTACTTTGGTGCTAGGCCATGGAGAGACTTGTACACAAGCAGAGCTGCTTTAAAGTCTATTCTCTGAGCCACAGGGAGCCAGTGCAGAGACCTGAGAACAGGACTAATGTGATCATACTTCCTGGTTCTAGTCAGGACCCGAGCAGCAGCGTTCTGGATGTACTGCAGCTGTTTTACAGCTCGTTTGGAGAGGCCAGTGAGCGGCCGTTACAGTAGTCTAATCTACTGGAGACAAATCTTTCTAAATCTGGTTTTGACACTATATTTTTGATTTTGGCAATGTTTTTTAGATGGTAAAAAGCTGCTGATCTTATTGATTTGACGTGGCTATTAAAGTTCAAGTCTGAGTCCATTATTACCCCCAGATTTCTAATTTGGTTTGTAGGTTTTAGAGCGAGACTCTGGAGGTGACCGCTAACACTTTCTCTTTGTTTCTGTGGGCCAAAAACGATTATTTCAGTCTTGTCTGAGTTCAGCTGGAGAAAGTTGTTTTGCATCCACAAACTGATCTGTTGGATGCAGTGACAGAGTGAATCTACTGGTCCATAGTCACCTGCCGATAGTGAAACATAGATCTGAGTGTCGTCTGCATAATTGTGATAGGACACATTTTCACTGCGTATCAACTGACCTAACGGCAGCATGTAGAGGTTGAACAGAAGGGGACCCAGGACTGACCCTTGGGGCACTCCACAGGTCAGGGTCATGTGGTCTGAGACACAGCTACCAATTTCAACAAAGTACTTCCTGTCTTCCAGATAGGACCTTAACCAGTTTAGGGCAGTGCCAGTGATGCCCACCCAGTCCTCTAGTCTCTGTAAGAGGATCCCATGATCGACAGTGTCAAAAGCAGCACTCAGATCTAACAGAATTAAGACTGAGGCTTTGCCCGTGTCAGTGTTCAGGCGGATGTCATTTGTCACCTTGACAAGAGCAGTCTCAGTGCTGTGATGAGGTCTAAAACCTGACTGAAAAACATCAAATGAGTTGTTTATTAAGAGGAAATCTGTGAGCTGTTGGTAAACAACCTTTTCAAGGACTTTGCCCAAAAATGGCAGATTAGAGATGGGCCGGTAATGACTCAGTACTGCGGCATCAAGACTGCTCTTCTTTAGGAGAGGCTTTATGACCGCAGTTTTCAAAGACATTGGAAATGTTCCAGATTGAAGCGACATGTTAACTATGTGAGTGAATGGTGCTAACAAACTGTTCAGCACAGACTTTAGAAATCTGGTGGGTAACACATCGAGGCAGCATGTAGATGAACTCAGACTGGTGGTGATCTCATGGACAGTTTTGTCAGTTACTGGTGCAAAGTGAGTTAGCTCCAAGTGTCTTGGTGGTTTTAGGGTAATTTTTTGCATTGTGGGATTTATAGCATTTTTAATGCCCTGAACTTTGTCATTAAAGAATAATGCAAACTCATTACACTTGGATGTGGAAATGAGTTCTAACGGCAGCTGAGCTGGAGGGTTTGTTAATCTGTTTACTGTGGCAAACAGGACACGCGAGTTGTTACTGCAGCTTCCAATTATTTCAGAAAAATATCTTTCCCTAGTTCTACATAAGATTAGGTTGTACATGTTCAGCTTTTCTTTGTAAATCTCTTTTTGAACCTGGAGCTTTGACTTGCGCCATTTCCGTTCGGCCCTGCGGCACTCCCTTTTCTGTGCCCTGACCGAATCATCATTTCTCCACGGCGCCTTCTGCTTATTTTTAACCATTTTAGCCTTTATAGGGGCGATGGTGTCCAGAACATTCAAAACACTAGATGTAACAGAGTTCAACAAATCATTTACATTAGAACATGAGACATTTTCAAAGTTTATCATTTCCATAAACAGTGCACCTGTGCCATCACTTATGTGTCTCCTCTGAACAACTGCAGGACCAACCGGAGGTTGGGGAGAAACAGACAGGTCAAAGAAGACACAGAAATGATCAGACAGAGCAACATCGATCACATTAACATTTGAAATATTTACCCCCTTTGTAATTATGAGATCTAGAGTGTGTCCTTTGCTGTGGGTGGGGCCTCTCACATGCTGAGTAAGACTGAAGGTTTCAAGGACAGCATCAAGCTCTTTAGCGTTTCTGTCACAAATATTATCAACATGCACGTTGAAATCACCTGTAATGACCAAACCATCAAAGTCTGTGCATATGACTGAAAGCATCTCAGTAAAATCATCAATAAAACTTTGGCAGTGCTGGGGAGGCTTGTATAAAACAATGAAGAGAATGGATGGAGACCGTTTTAGCTCCATTTTAAAGGATACATACTCAAATGATGAAAACACCCCAAAAGACAACCTGCGGGTAATTATTTCATCTCTAAAGACAGCACAGACTCCACCCCCTTTTTTGTTTTCTCGTGTTTCAGATTCAAACTTAAAGTTGGGTGGAGCAGATTCTATCAGAACTACATTTCCTGTGTTTTTGTCAAGCCATGTTTCAGTTAAAAACATAAAATCAAGATTATAAGAAGAAATAAAATTATTAATTAAGAGAGATTTGTTACATAAGGATCTTTTACACTATTATATCCGGGCAGGTGTGATAGGGAGCCTGAAATAACCTGCCAGAGCCTATTGGAGGTAGTTAGAGCTACCTTTTTCTTTCAGTGACAGTGCACTTACTTATCTGTCTATGTTAATGTTTTGTATTATGTTCTGGATAGATATACGTTTGTTGAACTTTGAAAACAGTGAAATAAGTTGTATTTGGCAGTGACTCAGCTTTATACTCTCTTCCTATTAACATTACACAACAGGTGGAAGAAGGTGTGGCATATTTGTTTTGTAAAGAGAGTTTTCTATACACTGCTCAGATATAGATACATATAGATCCGCCCAAGCAATACATTTGCTCTACTATGACTTTGAAGAAAATAAATTACTCCTATGAGATTATTCCATAGTTGAATACAAATGATCTTATTAGAATTCTATTGTTTAATTCTATTATACAAATGTTACCTTCTTTGTTCTGTTTAGATCCAATGTTGTGTGGAGCTGGTGGCCGTCTTGGCGTCCAACCTCAATGTCTATATTGAAGACGACTGAGTCAAAAATTCTTGCTTGTAAGATTGTGTTATTCCTTCTTGTGTAGATTCTAACCACAATAAATGGAATTGTCTGTATATTGAGGGAACTGTGGTCTTGAGAGTTATAGTTAATTATATTACACTCCACAGGCATACAGAATGATTTATGGGCCAGGTTTGTGACCCTTCCCAACCAAGACAGAATATGGACTCTGACTGTTACAAACAAGATGGTTCGCAAAGCCCCAGAAAAAGGTCTGAACTACTGCTATGTTCTGGTCCGGCTTTCATTATATACTTCTAACAATGTCAAATGACCTGTACATTTTAACTACAGTAACCAAAACGCCCTTGGTGATGGTGCATGGTTTTGGAGGAGGTGTCGGGCTCTGGATCAGGAACCTGGATGCACTCAGCCGGTCACGGCCGGTCTACGCCTTTGACCTTGTGGGTTTTGGCAGAAGCTCTAGGCCACGCTTCTCTTCAGATGCCACTGAGGCCGAAGAGCAATTTGTCAACTCTATTGAACAGTGGAGAGAGTCTGTTGGCCTTGAAAACATGATTTTGTTGGGCCATAGTCTCGGAGGCTATTTGGCCACTTCATATGCAATCCAATACCCATCAAGGTACTACGCAGTATAACTCTGCCAGCCTCACCAAAACAAACAGATGCGCAAATATTTATTCATTTTTCCATTTTTCTTGTAGAAATGTAAAATACTTCTTTATTGCAGAGTGTCACACCTCATCCTTGTAGACCCCTGGGGCTTCCCAGAGCGACCGCAGCCACAGACAGGAGAGTCCCCGAGTAAAGAAGTCATGAAACGTCCGGGTCCTCCACGCTGGGTCATGGCTGTTGCTTCAGTGCTTTCTCACTTTAACCCTTTGGCTGTCATCAGAGCAGCAGGGCCCTGGGGTGAGACATGTTTAGAAATGTTTATATAATAAAGCTGGAGTTCTTCAGCTCTGTCATCATGTTTACTGTTTATACCATTTCAGGTCCTGGTCTTGTTAACAGATTTCGTCTAGATTTTAAAAGGCGTTATGAGGACCTTTTTGATGATGACACTGTAACACAATACATCTACCACTGTAACGCACAAAGCCCAAGGTTTGTACGATTGCCATCAAAAATGTATTTCAAACAATGATATGGTTTATATTTTACATAGTTGTTCCATTGCTTTTCTTGCAGTGGGGAAGTGGGCTTCCGGGCCATGTCTGAGGGTTTGGGCTGGGCCAAAAGACCAATGCGGCACCGTGTTCACTTACTGTCTCCAAAAATGCCCCTCACTATTCTGTATGGTGCTCAATCTTGGGTGAGCAGCTCATCTGGAGAAGAGGTGGTCCAGATCAGGAACCAGGCTCACACCAAAGTTGAGGTGAGCACAATTAAAATATAAACTCATTAATGCCAGCTATATTAGCTCCCAATTTTGAGGCTTTGAACAATTTCACAATTAAATAAATTAAATACATTTACAGCAAATCACTGTTTTCACCGTGCATTATACAACTGCACGGTTATAGTATATTTTTATGCTATTATTGTGCCTAAAATTGTATTATGATTAGAGTTATAAATATTTTTTTCCTATTTGATTCCAGTTGATAGATAATGCTGCTCATCACGTCTATGCTGATCAACCACATTTATTCAACGAGGCGGTGGAAAATATATGCAACACAGTGGATTAACTGCATATCCACATCTTCTAGCATTGTATGTTAAAGCACTTGATTGTATCAGGCTGTACATTGCTTATACTGTCAAGTAAATCTAATTAGCATTTTCTTGTTTTTCCTATTTCGTAAAAAGAGAATTTGACCTCAATATCATGTGTGCTTGAAATCCATTAAGTGCTGTTTTTGTTACACTTTAGTATTATTAAAAGTGTATTTTATTACTGAAGTTATAACTTAATAGTGTAGTATTTGTACTATTTTAACGTCTATGTGATGCACTAAATAACCTAACCAGTAGAGGTCAGTAACGGGTCTTTCAGCATGCTGCCATAACGTTACTATGCATTTAGCAATTCCATTCATTACTGGCTGTTGAGTGTTGCAGAGAAAAAACATGATTTGAATGTATTTTGTTCAAATGAGCATTGTAGTGACATAAGACTTTTGTCAGGTTAGATTTGATTTAAATATTTGATCAGTCATTTTACAAAGCTGTATATTGTCTAAAATAAAATAATTGTAATATGTTTTCTGAAATGAACATGTTGGTTAATTGAACTGTACTAAAGTAATTACACTCCAGTGAGTGGATTGTTCTTTTGTGGAAGAATGACTTATCTATAACCACTTTACTTAAAACATTTTATTACTGCACACAATAAAAAATAGAGTTACATAAATATTATTATACTAATAGATAATTGTGTTAAGTGTTGACTGCGAGCAGGTAAATCTAACAGAATATACTAGAAAAAATGACAAGAAAACAGTGATGAACTGTATCTTCAGTACTTGAACACAGTGAAGAAATATTTAATATATTTTATGGAATATAAACACCATGACTGTTATGATATTTGGATTATGTAAATATATATGGTCAAGTAATACTACAACACTAAAACTTTCTAAAAACTTCACAGTACCCTTCATTTTTGGCAACTTGATTTTGTAAATAATACAATTCACATAGTAAGCATCAATATAAAGACATGTTCAAAATACTGCCAAATATAGTTTTGTCTTCAAATATTAGTGTTAGGACTGTCAGTGTACAGTGCTTTTAACATGTTTACAGTAAATTACATATTACATTGTTACTGCAGAGCACAATGTTTTCCATTCAAAACACTTCAAGTTAAATATAATACTGTTGGTGTGACAGCTACAGACTCCAATGGTTCAAAGATAATTAACATAAAACTATATCATTTATAAATGTATGACATAGAAAGCATATTAATACATTGTGCATTGGTCAAACAAAAACATAGTCCATTTTGACAAGTACAAAAGTAGTGTCACAGGCATCTATTGGTCAAGGACAGTAATATCAGCCACTCCATGGACCTGGGTGAGCTGTTTACAATCCAGTGATGCCACTAGTTTCCTGGGTCCGGGCTGAGAGGGGATGAAGTGTTCCGTTAGTGTCACGGTAGCAAGGCCTCCTACATCCCTGAGAACACGAAGAGAGACCAAGCTTGAAATCGATCTGACGGTAGGAAAGGAAATCAAAAGAAAAACATAATGCCTTACCCCACAACCACCACATGACCCTTCTGCAGACCCAGGCCCTCCACTCTGAACACCACATCCTTCAGTGTTCGAGGCAGCGGGTTGGTGAATGTGATTTTGGCTGCCATCTCCTTACCAACCACAGCATCGCCCTGTGGCTACATGAGGCACAAAATGCATTCCATATTTAAATGTACTGATATGCAGTTAAATTCTATATATTAAATACATACACAGATTTTCAGGTCAGGAGTCCGGAGCCTGAAGCTAGTCTGGTTAGCCAACACCTGCTGGGTTTCATTTACTCGTCCAGAGAGGGTCAACATCAAGGCTGCCTGGTCCACAAGCTCGTTCTGGTACTGTTGGTATGGAAGCACCCACTCAACAATTTTCTCTGTAGAATAAAAACATTTAAGTCAATCATTCTTCTTTAAATTGTGGTTCAACCAGAGCAGACATAATGGTGAAAATGACTGTTGTGCCTCTGTTTACACACCATTTTTCATTATTGTGGTGAACAGGACAGCCTGCTGCCCAATAAAGTGTGCCATTATTACAATGCCCTGTCCAATAAAGCTCAGTGGGTGCTAACCTTCATTGGGTTGGAGCTCCACTGACATCTGCTCCTTCTTAATGGTGCCCTTGAGCACACCAGTGTAATACATGACCGCCACCTGGCTGTGTAGTGTGGTCTGGCGTGGCTCGGGGCTTGAGTTCTTCAATATGATGCTGAGCTTGGCATCTGCTCCCATCCTGGGTCCTTCCCCGTCCATCTTGACCTCCACACTCACATCCTCAGCACTGGCAGTAGAGTACATATCTGGCTTGCTGCCATAGCGGCTGGCTGTCTCCACTGCAATGCGTTCTTCTTCTGAACCTGGAGGAGAGATTGGATGAAGAAAGGTTTATTGATATGGTTGAAAATATAGCACTTAATCTTTCCAAATAAAGCATGTTTAAGACATTACATGAGCAGTTGCAAGGATATAGTTCAATAAAAAAAAAATCCTGAAATGCTTTACAATATTAGATAAGAAGCTAGATGAAGACCCTGTATATTTAAAAACAGTACCTTCTTGGTGTTTATACAGGTGTGTGATGTCTGCACGCTCGTCTGAACCCACAGCTTTAGTGCTGATGAAGTGGCCCACTGCTTTTTTCTCACTGAAGATTTGGCTGAAGGTCCCATCCAAGTTTCTCTGCCAGTAGATCTTGTCACTGTTGACCTGAATAGAAATTATGACTCAGTTAAGGATCAGAGAATTAAGAAGAGATTTCTTCTCTTTCACTCTCTCACCTCTGCGAATACAAAGGGTGTGTCATGCTTGAGGTAGACTTGTCCCGTGCGGATAGCACAGACAGAAGCAGGACCACAGCGGAAGGTGCCCTGACTGGTCTCCTGGGGCGTGGAGTCCACAGCCTGCCAGCCCCCATTACCTGGAGGCAGGTCTGGTCTGGCCATCCAGCAGTCGTTCCACACATGGAAGTTCCTATAAAGTCAAGAATTATTCAATATCTAAAACATATGTATTATATTTCTATGCAAGTTAAGTGAGTACGGTAGTTTTCTTTCTGGCAATGTCAAGTTAATACATGTATACATTTTATATGCAATACGTATTGCATACTACCGTACATGAAAGGACAAGCTGATTAGGTTAGAGGCCTTGACAATTTTCAAATGTACTAATATACAGTAGCTTTATAAATTGACATAGACATAGTTCTTCATGTTGTTTATATCTGTTAGTTGCATCTTTGCTGGTTCATTCTGCATTCAAAGACATTTCATGACACCTGGGTCTTGGAGTTAATGAGAGCTGCTCTATTATATATATATATATATATATATATATATATATATATATATATATATATATATATATATATATATATATATATATATATATATATATATATATATATATATATATATATATGCTGCATTCCTACTTTTAGCCACAGGCAGCAAAAATCCAACATTTTATCACATCTCACCAAA
The DNA here is from genome assembly GCF_026437365.1 of Eucyclogobius newberryi. Lineage (NCBI taxonomy): Eukaryota > Metazoa > Chordata > Actinopteri > Gobiiformes > Gobiidae > Eucyclogobius > Eucyclogobius newberryi. The sequence continues at coordinate 16,590,669 of NW_027315746.1, forward strand.
CAGAGTCTTTGTTGAGGTAGTCGAGTGGCTCCAGATCCTCATCAAAATACACATCTGTGGTGAGCGACACATCTGTATCATGAGCAGACTGGAAGTTTGTCACACTGCGGGCAGGGATGCCAAGGCAACGCAACACTGGAGAAACAAAATCATTCAAGTGAGCAAAGCAGCAACAAGACCCAATAATAGTCTACAATGCCATCAACTACTAGGGCATTGCTGTAACATTAATGAATAGTAATTAATGGTCTTCTATATTTCATACTATGCTGTAGCATCTAATAATGCTTAATTGTGGTATTAACATTTGCCATTTTGCATCTACTACACCATACTGTTTCTTTCAGGAATGTTTTTTGATGCAAATCGGGAGAGGAACATGATTGTGTTACAGCAACAGTGAAATTGGTTGGCCCTATTCTATGGTTCATAGAGCATTGTAATGTTCTCTACCAATAATAATGTTCTGCCTACCCAGCACAGTAGTATATTCGTTATTAAGTTATTATTATGAAGTAATTATCCAGGCTGAATGACAGCAACACATGCAGCTCGACGAGTGACAAAAGTAGTAGTGGAATGGCTGGAATGCAAATGTATTTTAGGTGTACGAGAGCTACGGTCTGCTATCAAGGGAAACACTATGTGCTGGGGTCAGTGCGCTATCATGTGCGGGACACTGCCTGCATGTTCAATGAATGAAGAGGACTGTTACCGCAAGCTTAATGAAAAGAGCCTGAAACACTGTAGGCCAGCCAGGTTCAAAATGTTATTAAACCTTTGTTAAATTCCATGCACATACACTATCTCTTCTCTTTTACTCTTCACACCTTCTGCATGTGTGTGGTTTTAGGTACGCACCTGTTGTGGTGACCCCTGAAAAGACCCAGCATTGCCCATAACACACAGGCGTGCCACAGGAGGAGTGGTATTTCCTCAGGATCTCAACACTGCTGCTCCACGCTGCAGGAGACACACCATCAGAATAATCTCCGGACCAATTTCCCATCAAAACACCACGGTCATCCTGGGCATTTATCTGTCAAGAGAAATGATATCTTGTTATTACAGTCGTATGCTGTAAAACAAGAATACTGTCTAAGTATTACTATTTGCTATTTCCTGACATATCTAACTGGATGTTTCGACTGGCAATGGATAGTTAGACATGGCATGGGTTATTTAGCTCTAGTTTATTCATGTGCTTCTGCCAGATAATGATACAGTAACTGGCTGCAACATCGTCATTTGTACAGAATGTAGTGCAAAAAAGTACCTCACCATGGCAGATATAACTCGGACCACATTGACCGAATCACGACGACCAGATGGAGGCATGTCACTTTTCTCCAGAATGAACAAGCAGGCTTCGAGCATCCCTTCATGAAACTGCAATGACAAAATTACACTTATTTCATTTTCATTTTGTTACGTTTGTAAAAAAGCATACTATTCTTTAAAATGCCTCGCTATCTAAGGCTGTCTGAGTCATCTAATGATTTCAGCAATTTCTGAAAATCATCCTCTGAGAAATACAGCAGTCTGTGAGGTTAGTATTAGCATGCTCTTATTTCAAGTCACATCTTGTCTTCAAAGTCAATAGTACCTGCCCGAAATTCCATGTGCGAGCGCCGATTTGTTTCTCTGTGCCATAGTAAATCCGCCCGGTATCATTGAGTACATATTCCTTCCTCTCATCCTCATCATCCAGGAACACGGTGTCCTCTATAGAGATAAGAAAATTATCAGATTATTATATTTTTGCATAAGACAAGTCAATTTGGCTGTTTGAAAGTTATTTCAACTTATCTCAAATTTAGAAAAGATTGAACAAAGTGTTACAGATGGGATGGCTGGCTATGGACAATGGAGAAGATTATAGTTTTATAGTGTAGGCTGTGGGAGTGACCCCGAATTTCACCTCTTGAGTGACAAAAGCACTAAGGAATGTCTTTCCTATTCATAAAAAAAAGCAATGAAAGGGTCCCCGAGGCCAGGAAATAGTTAAGAAACACAAAGAGCCTGCAGTGGGGCCCAAGGCAGCGCATTCATTTATCTGTGGGTACTCATTCAAGATCAGTGCTGACATCTGCAAAGCAAAATAATGTTTCCACTGTATTTACATGTATCTCTGTGATTAAAAGAATTTACAGAAATAATGGAATTAAAAAATATAAATTAGACTGCCTGATGAGAACATGTCAGAGAGTTCACACAGAAGGGAAGTCTGGTGTTTGCTTTTGTAAAAGGTTCAAGAAAGAGGGGAAGTTGTGCTTGGAAGGTCGTGGGAGGTGGGTGGGGTTAAGGAAAGACATTCAGATGTACAATGTGAATTTGACAGTAAATTAGGAACGGAAGAGAGCTTCAAATTGTGATAACTATTAACCACTGTGTCAATTGCAATTATATTATCTATAATTATATGAGTCAAGATAAACAAGTCTGTGCAAATCCAGCCAAAGAATTAATGGCGTACTTCAGTACCAGCCCCAAGATATATAAATATGAGTTTCAGAAGGAATAAGATCTAATGTAAAACAACCAAGGTCAAAATTGAACAAAGCCATACGTAAATATTGAACCAATTGTTTCAGATGCCATTGTTACTCTTCATTCAATATGTAAATCAGGTTTGTTGATTTAAAATACCAGTTCATACAGCACTGTTGTAAACGCTCCTAAACGTTCAGCTGTGATCATTTATGTTTGCACGAGGATTCCAGAGAGAAAAACACAGTCACAGGTCAGCGATAAGAAGGGAGGGGAGGATAGAGACAGGGCCGGGTCGAAAGATTCCCGGTGTAGGAGGAAATACAGCTGGAAACAGTCAAGCTGGGTGGAGCTCAGGTCTGCAGGATTAGCCATTAGCGTTTTATAAAGATTTAAAACGATTTGAGAGGCATTCTAAGAGTTGGGCAATCAGCCAAAAAAACGACAATAAAAGACAGCCGAGTTCCTGTGCCAAACCCTTGCCAAAAGTTATTTATGTGTAAATTTACCTTACCTTCCCCCCCCCATCCCCTCACACTACTTTCCTGTCAATAAAGCCTACGGGCACAAAATCCTAAAAAAACTTAAATAAAATAAATACCCTGACATTTCTGCAGTGGTCAGCAAGCAGGAAATAACATGCATAAAAGAACAACCTTACATTCATAACAAAAATTATTCTTATTTTCTTGAGCAATATAATACTAATGACTGTAAAATGATGTACTTCCTGCTGCACAGATGGTGAAGATCTCTATTGCATTCAGCAGCATGTACTGTATGTTGGCAGACTGCTGGTTACTGCTACTTTCTGCCTCCAGATTCCAGTAAGAACCATCTCAATGTTGGGACAGATTTACTTTAAAACAATGGTCCAAATAGAATGCAACTCTAATTATAATAGGTAGAATACCCAACATTTATAATCGATAGAGATTCTTTAATTTGAGGTGTTGTTATTATTCACATTTTTCAGATGTGATGAAAATCTAGCACTGTTACCGAAGCAATCAACAATACAAATCAAAAGAATAGATCTTTTGAATAGGCAATACAGTACCGTAATCTATTTCTGTGAGACATTACAAGAAAAGCAATGGCATCGCCATGGAGACAAGCAGTCGGCGGACCCTCACAAGGGAAGTTATCTAGCGCATCTTTAATACAATGTGCCAGTGTTACTATTGATTGATTGAATCTCCGTTGTTTATGTTGCTTATTCGGAAAATACATCAGACCTAAAAAAGCAGGCGCAGTTTAAGATCGGAGAGATGTGCAGGGAAGAGAAAGGAGAAATCCATACACAATTAAACATCTGAATTTCTACCGAGCAAACTTGATAAAAGCACAAACAATCTTATTAAAATGTTATGCCCAGACAAGCACCCTTCTTTAACTTGAGCAAACAGATATCAGACCCTACTCAGGAATGTCAATCATTTTAGTCCAAGTCAGGAGCCAGTCCTCGGGAATCGCAGCCAAAGCAGTTACATAACCCTGAGATCTGCACTGGGGTCACGGGGCAGCATGTGATGGACAGCAACACACTCTGGGTTAGCATTTCTCATCCATGTGAAATATTATTCAAGAGCCCTCGCACAGATTGCTTTTATGGCGGCTTCTTCTTGGGCCAAAGCTGTGAGAAAATCCTGCCAAGAATTCTTTATACATTTGGTATGCAGCGAAAAGATGCATTTGGACATTTCTGTGAATTACATTTTCTCTACTATTTCATTTCTCTTCTATTTCAAAACTATTTCATTTGTTTTGATGATAGTTTATTTCAACTACAGCATGTGTAGGCCTGCCATATATCCTGGACCCACCCCATGATAAACGGACATCCAGAAGAAAGCCTAAGTCGGTATGTTCAAACAAATCAATGCAGTGGAGGTTATCCTGGAGCAAATAGCTGAAGGGAAAGCATTAGTTTCACCAGAAAGGCACCATATGTTTGCATCAGCGCTTCATATCTCACTGTCAGCTTTAAACTTCAAGATCTCTAAAAGGTAAGACCAATTCTAAACATCTGCATAAAATAAAGAGCCCCCAGACCAAATAAGGCATAAAGTTGAGTCTTAGGAATTCCTTTTTTTTAAATACTCTTTTTATCTTATTGATCTTACCTTCGCACCAAGGGTTAAACAGCATCACAATGTGCTTGGGTGAGGTGTACGTTGTGTGGTTGTCCCCTTTCAGTGAGCTGGTGACCACAGAGAGCCCGTACAGGCCCACCACGGCGGAGGCCAGAGAGTTGACCGACAGCTTGATGTTGTTGTCAGTCTGCTGCACGACTTTGGCCTCCCAGCGCTCGTCCTCCAGGTGGTCCACCAGGGGGACGATGACATGTGTGCCTTTGGACACCTGCGGCAGCCCCCCTAAAACAGAGATGGCGGACGGGGCTCAGTCATAAAAAATGTGAAGGCTCTCGTAGTGGAGTAGAGCTAAATAGTAACATTCTTCGGAAATGTTTAAAATGTTGGTCAGGGCAAGTTTATTTATAATACACATACAATACAATATTACATAGATACAAATGTAATATGTAATGAAAAAGTAAAATACATAGAAACAAAACACATTACTAAACGGCCACTTGCTCTGTAAGAGAGGATAATACTACTCTATGTTGATGTATAGTCAAGTAATGTAGTAAATGTATCCTTGGCATCATCATCACTGGGGCAGTACATTGCAGGGGAACCATGAGTAAAATTGCATATTATATTTCTACTACCGCCATTAGATCTGGACTAGTTCATACTTGATTGTGATGGGTTAAATCCACCCTTCACTCACTCTGAGCGGGGCGGGTGGGACAAAGTGTCTGAGCAAAGCGCTGCAATAAACAGAGAAGTGCACTGAATCACATGAGAACAATTTCCCCAAACTAGCAGACTGTCACAGGAATCAGATCAAGATTACGTTTTCATCCTATCGACCAGCCTGAATCACTCTCATTGACGTTGCTTCTACAAACAGAAACACATTTACAACCAACAACCATTGAACTAAAATGCAAAAGTGCTGACTTTTCTTTTTAGTAAATCTTATTAGACTTATTAGACTATTAGATTAAATGCAAGCTGTAAGAACTCAACACAAGTACTTGCACTTTCATTTATGATGTATTTCAGCCTTTCAAGGTGACATAGCAACAGAAACAGTATCTGTGTATTGCATCTCCATCGTCAAACATTTAAAGACATAGAATGCAGAATAGAGCTCAGAGTGCAGAATAGAGCTCAGAGTTATTAAAGCTAGAATATTTCTCTGAGTCAATCGAGGCAATAAAAGAAACTACCATTCATCACTAACAACCTGTCCAGCCCACACAAAGAGAATATAAATGAGAACTGACACACGCCTGTGCAGTTTGTTTTAGACAAGAAAATCGTGGCTGCTCAGCCCTGAAGTAGCACTTAGCATTTTTTAATATCGAGAAGCTACTTACAAACATGGGAGTGGTTTATTTCTGACACTGTAATTCTAGTTTTTAATGAACAGTAAACATGACAGTCTTTTGTGGTTTGTGAACGCAAGCCTGGGAAAGTGAATTATTGACTAATTCTGTAAGCATTTCACTTGCAAATTCCAATAGAAATGTTGAGCAAGAACGTATTACGTCCACACCCTATGATTGGAATGGGATGAGGAGAAGGATCTCTTGTCCGATGACGACATAACTTTATAATCCCATGAGGAATTGTAGTTGGAGTTCTGTAAATACCAGAGGGAGGTATCTGGTGCAGCGCGTCTGGAAACTATTAACACTGAGGACTGTGGCAGGAGTCTAGAGCGTGTGTTGTAGCTATAGCTGGACCGCAGCTCCATTTGAACGCTCTGCACATGGCATTTTGAGCACAATTCCCACACATGCTATGGGACGTTCTATTCTGTAAATTATACAAATGGTTTACTTTTGCAGTGGATTGTTGCATTGAGATCTATTATGGTTCTCACAATAATCTTCCATGACCTTTACATGACTTTTTCACATCCATGAGTTAATGTCATTATTTCCGACCGTTGGGGGGAGTAATGTTAATGTCAGTAAAGCGAGGCTGGGTAGTATGATAAAAAGACAATCAACTTTATTCCCCTGTTATTTATAGATCACAATTTAGAATTTTATTTTGTCTTATCATTTAAAAAAAAACTAAAACAGCTTTCAATGCAAATGTCCTGAACACAAACGATACCTACATTTTAACGCAATTTAACATAAAAAAATACATGTTTTTCCTCCAAACTCTGAACTCCAAACCGCGTGCTTTGGCTGTAAACCTCGCAATTAAAAAGACTCAAGCTGATCAATGACAATCAGAAATGACTGCATCTCGATTATAATGTGATTACATGCACAGCCCTAGTGTAAGTCTGGTGCATTTTTGTATTCTTCTGTTTTGCACATTTCCTACAACTTCCAAATATCTAAACTTACATCTTTACACCTTGCTACACTATTTTAAAGTTATGTACCCGGCGTTACTGAATATATTTACATCGATATGCAATACCTGTTCTGAGTTCGAGGTGCAGCTTGTCGGTGTCGGCGCTGAAAGGGCGGTTGAGTTCCACCTGGATCTGGAAAGTCTGTCCTCTGCGGATGATCAGCTCGTCTCCATGGAAAAGGTCCGTGTGGTGCTCCTTCCTGTTCTGACCCGTCTGAGAGCTCAGCAGGTCCACGGAGCAAACGGACAACTTCAATTCTGCAACAAGTCAGGCTCCATCAGCAAGACAGGGTTATACAAGGAGCACACAACCTACAGTAATTATTAGGGTAAAAGTCAACAAGGTAATATATATGAGAGTGTTAAGCTTAGAGTCAAGACTTACACAAAATATTTATGTTTGATAAAGATTACATTTTAGATTTATTGGGGCATCTGAAGTCACAGTGTTACACAAGGCAAGTTAAGTAAAGCTACATAATCTACAGTTCTGGCATTGCAAAATAATTCACATTAATAAGGATTGATCTATTTTTCCTACAGTATCTTGTATAGTATGGAGTAAGGAAATCGAATGGTTAATTGGTTGAGTAAAATGTTTTGTGGTACAAAAGGGGACAATTGCCAGACTTCATGGGATTATATTTTTTGTCTGTTTTTGAATAAATAAAATCAATAAAAAGTAATGTTGGTACCGCTTTATAATAACTACACCTTAATTTGCCTTAACGAAGCAAGGACAAAGACCCAATTCATAATGAACATAGATTATTAAGCATTATTCAGGCTTAGCAACTAGTTAATTAAGGTTACGGTAAGGGTTAGAAATAAGGGTTAGAGTATTAGTTAAAATACTAATTCTCTATTGTTCATTATTCATTATTTTTTGTTCATGCTTTACAAAGGCAGGAATAAGTGTAGTTACTATATAGTGTTTCTGAAATGTTTAAAAGAGAAAGAAAGATCCACTCAGAAACCAGTGTCAAAATGATGATTCTGATGTAGAACAGTATGACATGATGAGAACCCATCCTACTACTTAAACATTTTCAGTCTAAACTGCACTTTCCCTGTCACATTTCTATTCCTGTGACGTACCTTCCATTTCCCTCATTTCTTCTTTTTCAATATCGGGTTTTTCTGGTTGGGGGCTTGGGGCAGGGGCTGGCGGTTTGACGTACTCCACTTTATCTGTAATGTCATAGGAAGCGCTGGCCTGCTTTTTGCAACAACACGGACACATCTTCCTAAACCAGCGTCTGCATCCTCCTTCCTCAGGCTTCTTCTCTTCTTCTTTGTGGATGGTCAGCTCCACCCGGGTTGGTGGCGCTGCTCCGGGGAACCGACCCACATCTGCCATGCTCCTCACCGTCAGACGCTCTCCTGGCATCCTGAGCAAACAAGCAACCAGGATATTTGGATGCGATGTGTTATGGCTTGTATCTGTGAACCTGCAGCTATATTCAATAAAGTTTCTCGTTACGATAGGCTACTTGCTACAACTTGAAGTCTGTTTACAAGTAGTAGCAGCTCACTTTCCAACATCTACTCTGGGCAAAATTCACATTGAGCTTGTCCTTTTGACTTTTCGAAATAACCAACTTCCTTTTATTTCACCACATCTAGCTGTAATGCTGTAATGGGAGAAAAAAACAAAACTATTTACTTTTTCTTTTACTTGCTCCCACAATTACTACATTCCTGGATTGCACTCAAATGGGTCAGAGGACTTTCTCAAAGCATTCTGGGATATTTGGCCTTTCACCAGAAGTGCCCAAAGTTGAGAGCAAATCAGGACCACAACAACACAATTTATAATGTGGATTTTGTGAAATGACTTGTTAAAATTGTTGACATTCTGAAAATAAGCCGCTATTTCTCAGGTCCTTGTACAGTCATGAATACAGTGCTCTGTCAATGATAATGTACATTCCCCTAAATACCACTGTTTGGGTGGTACACACTATTTAAATGCTCATTAATATAACATTAAAGCTCCATAAAGGCTTGTTAAACAATAATGGGCTGCACAAAGAGATGGTGTCAGCAAGAATCTGGAGACGTTAAACAAACACAGATGCCATTTTATTGTGTAATTGTTCTAGATTTCGTCAACATTTTTGGAAAGGCATACGCTATGATGTCATGGATTGGCACATCGGGAACTGTGAGACAAGTTAAGATCAGTCTAATTGTTGTGAAACTTAATTTCAGATGAATTCAGCCTAGAGTTTGTCTAATGTACTCTCTTGTGTGGCTAGATGAAAGTCGATTGTTAATAAAACACTAATGATAGTTATGACAGACCCAATGGAGGAAGTCATCTGTGTCTGTTGCATCAATAACTTTTATCCAACCCACACTTTTCACTGGCTGTTTGACCTCACTCCCACGAAAATAAAGATCATTATTGTGCATTTAGATGTAACTAATTTTTTTACAGACTAATAACACAATCCTACGCATAAAGATAACACAAAACCTGTTATTTAATTTATTCTAAATTCAAAATCGCCACTAAATTTGTACCAAATTTGTGCACAGTTTTTTTTGCTATATTCAAAACTAAGACCTATTCACGAAAAACATTGCATTGTACATGGATTACGGATTCACAATGGAAAACACTGGGTTGAAATAGTTCTTCAAAAATCCTTTCTTTCTCCCATTCGTTCCCGTTACATTCTACTTATCTTCCACACACACCTTCGAGAGGCCTCAGATTTGCCAATTAGTGTCATCCGCTGAACCCAAGAAAAGTCATTCCCCCACAATACCTCTCTGCCTCCTGTTCCTGCTCACACATTCATGCACAAACTTAAATGGAGGCACCAGTCAGGCTTGAAATTGTTGCTTCTTCATCGTTCTTCTCTCTACCTCTTTATCAGTACCACATGTACTTCTGCTTTCCTTTAGCCTCCCTTCTTTTCAGAACTTGTGTTTCAGTAATATTAATGTTGGCTGCCACTGCATCCTGAGATAACTCTGTTTCCACAAATAATAATTAAGCAGCAGCAATTTTCCTTTCAGAAATACATAACGGAAAGCTTGCTGTTATTTAACAATACTCAGAAAGTCTCTTAGTGCAACAGCTGCACACAATTTATAGAAAGACCAAATTACAGTGGTTCAAGTTCTTTTGTAGAGCATTCTCTCAGCTCCTTTCACTCTTTTTGTGACTCGTCCTGGTTTGGTCTGACTTTAAAATGTATGATTTGTTTCATGGCATAAAAGGACCCTGTGCATTTAAAAGTTCTACAAATGTTAAATGGGCACACACCGGGCAAACAGCATTACTCTAAAAGAAAAGTAAATAATCACACACTTACTTGTCTTCTTTCTTCTGCTCTTTGCCCAAATCACAGTTGAACGCCTCTTTTGTTTTACTTGGACACTGTTTAGTCCCTGTTCTTTGGATATTGATACCTCTTATATGCCAACCCGGGAATGCAATGCCTTGACAACACACGCCCCTCTTCTCACTGCGTCCCACCCTTAAAAGTTTCTCATGTCCACTCCCACTCAGCACAGCAGCACCCCTGGTCCTGACTCTTGCAGCGTAACAGAGCTCACATAGCGTAAGTGAGTGGGATTACGCAATAATAGTCTAGCCCTAACTTTTCCAAGGGAGTGGTGACACACTGATAGGACCGGAATGGGAATAAAAGCACAGCAGAATTTAAAAGTTCATGCAGTGGTTTAGATTAACAAAAAAATCCATGAGCTATGGACATTTGTAAAAGATTCAATCATGGTGCATGTGTTTGCTTGAAGATAAGTTCTGATGAAAGGTGATCTGGTAGTACAGTTAAACAATATGAGAAAGCTACTTGCACTTGCAGATTTTTTGTTTATTTTAGTACAATGACACAACTTTTGTTCTGCGTCTTAAACTTTTCAATTACTTCCAACTGCTTTGTACATCAACATGTTCCTCAAAGCTGATGGTGACTTTAAACTTCTACAATCATTTCACAGGCGAACCACAACCATCACATTTACACAGAGCTTACAGAGACAATTTGGTATGGCTTGTATTTCAGGCTTGAGAGCCCAGAAAAGTACACGGCCCTGTACTTGTGTGTGAGTATTTAATATGTTCAGATTCCGTATCCTACACACAGAACCATTTTTCAAACAATAAAAGCATGTAAGTAAAAATATTCTGCTTGCTACAATGAAATGCCACTGTGAAGAGGTGGGGTCTCTCTCAGTTCTGCAAAGTTGAACAGGAAGTCAATAAACCTGTTTTGTTATTACAATGAAAAAATGTAAAATTATGATCAATGTATGTTATATACTGGAGAGCTAAATATCTATATATAACATGATATAAGTATTATGCGTCATATAATAATAATAAAAAGGAAGAAAAAAAGAAAAAAAGCAAGACATTCATGGGCATATAAGAGGAAGTTGCTACATTTGAAGCAAAATGCATCACTTTCAAATGTTTCACTCTCGAGATGTAATTACAGCTTAAAAACACACCGGGCTCAGTGTCCTTCTTCATTTCTGAGTCTTTGCTGCGGTAGGTTATGATGTCTGCAATAAGAAAACATAATCCAAACACCAGATTGTCATCATTTGAGGGATATCATTTCAATTGGTTCTTTGGAACATGCATTCAATTCTTGGCTGACAGGACTATTTGTATTCTGAAAGCGCTGGGCATTTATTGTTGATCTTGCTGGCCTGACACCACCGTGATAAATGATACGGACCACATTTGCAGCTTGTGGTGAGCGCAGGACAGGAGCGGAAATGTAAAGGTGACTTGGGTTCAGCAAAGTACAGTGCATAAACTGTTGGGATTGTGTCCTGGATTTCCCTTTGTAGGTAGGAATGCAAACGGTCTTCTTGACGAAACATGGTGGACCTATGAGATATTGTGAAAACACAATAGTCACACACATTTACAGTCCATGGATTAGTTAAATTATAACTAAGTAGAAAGAATGTAACCTTACAAAACAAAACATTTTATATTTTATTTAATCATTACCATTTGGAGCATTGTTCTGTGCTGTGAGATGGGAGTGGAATATTTGTTTCTTTTAATGTACCTCAATATCATGATTCACACATGACCAGAACAGTGACATCAATGTGCGTGATGAAATGTGTCTGACTAGTGATTACACAGTGTTTCGATCAATAGTAGAGGGCGTCTGCAGCGGCTTGCAGAGCACCGGGGGGGGGGGGGGGGGGGGGGTGAGTCAGGATCTGCAGTTGCTCTGGAGATGAACACAAACAGACAAAGCCAAGAGTTTATCAGTGGCTCTCACATCCAAATCCCCCCTGGTTTAAACATGTTTATTCTAAAAGAGCTTTGTGTACATGAGAATGTTTTATGATGTTTTACAAATTTCCTGGATTTTTTTTGGGAGGTATTCTACATATTAGTTATACTTGGAAAGAGAGACAACATAAAAGTTTGGGATATTTCCTCAATTCACAGCAATGTATGAGTCACTGTAGATTGCCAAATACACAGGGAAAGTGCGTCTTTGGCTTTATGCAATATCACACAACTGTAACAGAATTACGTCACAAAGTTTAAAATCTTAAAATTTTGAAAATAACATCTTTAACTCATTGTGGCAATTTCCAGCCGATAATATAATACATCCATGTTTCCAGAGTTGAATGGTGCCCTCTAGTGGGGAACAGGCAAGCATACAAGCTGAAACAGTAAAATGATTTTTAAAAAATTATTCTCACAGCAAACCATAACATTACCACATTTACCACACACAAAAAATTCTGTAAATTAAAGTTTATTTGTATTTTTGTGGAAACAATCCAAACAAACACTCCTACCACTTTATCCATCAGAGCACGTGATCGACTTTATCGATATTATTACAAATGACGCCGCTAATAAACGTATTGTAAGCAGATGTGCATATTATACAACTAAAATGATGAGTGGTGCTGAACTTTTTGCAATCAATACTTAGAGTAAGATTTTATTGAGCTTTTGGTAGGTGACCAAAAAAAAAATCGTCCACGTCATCATTGTGCGTCCGCCCCATGGCTCCCCGTGCACATGTGAGTAAACAGAAAACATGTTTGTAATGTTGTTATAATTACAGTTTTCTCTATTTTGAAGGCTTTGTATTTAGACCAATTTGACAGCTATTCTTGGTGTTAACTTATTTCCCTAATGACACGTCAACCAGTGGAAATAGCCTATTTTACAGTCTGAAAACACCATCAATGTGTGGCAAATATTCCAATCTATGTCATTTATTTTAGTTTTTAATTTGAGTTTAGTGTTTTTAGTTTATTGATCATGTTGTTGGCTTCTAATGTGTCTAAATGTCTAAACACTGTGTGTTTAGTTCAACAGCACACTACAGTCATGGTAGAAATGGATAAAGAACAGAAGACGTGGAAGAAAAGTGAGAATAAGCGAAAGCACACCGGTGAAAACACAGATGGAGGACTGAAGAAGAGGAAAGATGAAGAAGATGAAGGCAGAGGAGGAGGCAAGAACCGCCTGGATCCAACCAGTGTGGGCTACTTTCGCAGGGTGGACGACAGATTGAAGGAGGGCTTTGAAGATGATGAGATGAAAGGTAAGACAGAGGAGTATCATGGTACTCTGCTACATATACTTAACCTATTTAATGCTATTTTACTTCTCAGAGCAATTTTCAGACCATGCTTTTACTACTACATACTCCTTCTTGAGTAATATAGGCTGTTCGACAGTATAACAGTTCTCTTGAATAAAAGTTTTGTTTATGCTAATCAATACTGAAACTAGATATATTCATTTATCGCATAACTAGGACAACAATTACCTTTAGCGAATAGTGTTGAAAGATCTGGATCTGTGTCAGAACTAGCATGAAATCACATGAATTCACATTTTGCTCCCTCTACACAGAAATGTTTGTGGAGAATGTGCTTTCTGAAGTCAAAGGAAAAGCTGCCCTCGTGGCCTTGGACCGCACTGCCAGCATCACTGTACAGCATCTGCTCCCTCTCTCTGGGCTGGATCAGGTGGCTGAGCTGCTGAAAGAAATGGCTGGAGAAACGGGATCAGACATTAAGAGTGTTGCCTGCAGCCAATGCGGTAGCCATGTGGTGGAAAGTGCAATCCGACAGATGTCTCGGTGGTCAGGTAAATTTATGTAACGTACCCAGTTTAGAAATACAAGCCACCTTGATGAATAATGTATGATGTAGTGGTATTGGTAAGTATTTTGTGGGTCTGTAATTGATATATTTGTTTTACCCAAAACGAGTGACTTGGTAATTAAAAAAGACAGACATTATATTGCCTTTTCTTTGTACATTATTATTTTCTATTACATTCTGTCCAGAGTCTACACAAATAGAGACAGAGGATGATAGCAGTGGGCCCCTGGAGACGCAGGTGTTGTGTCTCAGTCGTGTGGTTCGAGAGAACAGTGCCGAGTTTGTAAAACACGTTCACGGCACGCATGTCGTCCGCACTCTTCTCCACGTGATGGCAGGCTGCATTGGACCTCCTCGAACTACAGCTCAACCAGGTACCGGTATATTGTACTATAAATAATGCCACCTTAATTGTCCCTTGATTTACAAAAGGTTGGAATTGATTGGTATTGCTTTTTATTCTGTAGCATAACCTTCCCAGTTTTGCACCCTTAGTAATTTGACTAAATATTTAAAGCCAGTTGTCTGAAAAAATAATGAAAAGAAAGCAGAAAATGGTCACATGTAATGGTTGGTGTTTTGTCATTTTCAGCTACCAAAGATCGCCACGTCGTCCCTCAGCTAACAGATTTTGACATACCTACTTCTTTTTGGTATGAACTGAAGGAGCTCACAGAAAGTCTTATGGCCATTGTTAACTGTGAGTTTGCCTTTTTTTCTTATAATTATAATTAGCTTAGCAAATAGCCTAGCATTTAGTTTCTGGACAATGAGGTCCTATTTAGGGCTGCAATGATTAATCTTCATAACGGAGACTTTAATTGTATTTTGATAGCTGTAATCGTCATATGGACTATACAGACTCTAGAACACATGTCACAACAAAGACAGCGGCATTATCAAGTCAAAATGTCAAAAAGAAGAAACTATTTCCGTAATAGTACACTTTATATGTTTATATTGACTTATCTTAGTATCTAGAATGTGGAAGCTAATAAGTCTCATCAGATTTATGAATTTTAAATACTGGCAAAGTTCTAACTGAATGTTACATATAATACATTAAATATTAATATTCCAAATATGGTTATATATATATATATATTTTTTTTTTATCCAGAAAAAATTAAGAGGATAGTTTCAGCAATTTTAAAAATCAAATATGTTTTGTCTGAATAAAAAACATTCTCCATGAGATATTTGCTTTCATTTCAAATTCAAAAGCTGATGAAACTAATGATCTTCCATTCTAGAAGCTTCAGTCAAAATATTTCAATCAACTAATCGTTAAAATAATATTTGACTAGTCCAGTTCTAAAATAATTAGTAGTTGCAGCCATAGTACTATTTGGTTTTACGGTTTTGATACTGCTCTCCCATTAGTACTGGTTCTAATGTTCACTAACTCATTTACTCACATTTTACAGTGAGTGTGACAGACTCGGTTGCCAGTGCTGTTTTCCAGACAATGTTGACTGTTTGTCACCGAAAACGGCCCAAACTCTGTAAACAGCTCTTGAAACGCATCATGGAGTATCTGTCCAGTTGCAGCTCTGCCCCAGGAGTCAGGTCAGTGATGCCTCTGATTGCAGATGACACAGAAATGCCCCAGCAGTCTGTTAAACGTGTTTTCTTTGCTTTCAGTCCTCTCCTTGTTTTTCTAAAAGACCAAGCTGCCAGTCGCCTTGTTGAAAAAGTCATACAGCTATCCTCTAAAGCACTGCTGCGAGACATCTACAAAAGTCACCTCAGAGGACATCTTGTTGACCTCGCCCTCCATCGCATCGCCAACTTTACCATTCAGAGGCTTACAGCAGCTACGGCCAAGTACAAAATGGTGCGTCAGAGTTATGTGTTAGTACAATGGTTGACGGTATGTTGTTACTTCTGTTCCAACTAATTCAACTACATAATTTAATTTAATTGTAAAAGAAAGTATTTTGCTCATTTGCATTATGTAGTAATATAAATAAGTTGCAGCAGAAGTAACAAAAAATCTATAGAAGACGAGCAGTAGTTGCAATTCATATTTAAAAAAAAAATATTAAAAAGATCTAATCGTAATGGCAATTTTTTTTAATATCGATTGCCTGTATTTTTCCCAGTTCTTAAAGCTGTTTGATGAGCTGGTGGAGGGACTGGAGGCGATCCTGGCTTCTGGACACATGGGCGTGATTGTTCAGATGGCTGAGAGCTGTGCAGAAAGCGGCGAGAGGCAGGACGAACTGATGCGCTGTCTCCTGAGTGTAAACCGCCCAGCGCTTTATTAACTTGTTCCTTTTCACGACGACAACTAATTATGTCGTCTGTGCTTAAAGCTGCCACTTGTCATCCTCAGGCGTTCCACTGCGATGAGCCTGGCTCCCGACACACCAGCTGCCTCCCGCTCTTCCTCTCGCTCCTCACTTATGACGTGTACTACCACTCAGACACAGCAGAGGGCGGCATTGACACGCAGGTACACGCTAGGATTTATTCAGGTTTTGTCTTCAGGTCAAACTAATTATTCATATGTATTAGTTAGAACAGTTAGTAACAGTCTTCCTGAATCAACCATGAAACCCATGGATCTAAAAGGTGCAAGGTATTTATTGTATAGTAACACTGTAGTTTTAATGTCTCAAAAATGTTAGGGTAGAGATGGTACATTTATCGTGCGAAAATTATTAAAATGTCTTCCCCACATTCATTATTTTGATACAATATTTGCCTCTCCCTTGCCTAATATAATCATTTTACAAACCAAATGTTCTATTGGTGATAATCATAATCTACTGTTTGATCTTTCTCTATCATCAGTAGCCCTCCGTGCACATATCTTCACTATCAATTTTCTCTTCAGTTGTCCCAAGTTCTAAAATCTGTCCTTTTCAATTTTATCTCCAAAGTGTCTTACATGAGCCGTGCCTCTGATGTCTCCTTTACGGTTTTTATGGGGGAAAGAAACTGACACATTTTCTCGCTTTGTTCCAGGTCCCACTAAAAACCTCTGTGATCTGTTATCATGGATCTCGTCTGGTCCAGGCTCTGGCGAAATTCAAGGAGCGTTCTCTCCTCCTCAGTAGCCTGCGCATTCTGAGCCCTGATGACCTCTTGACCCTGGCCACTGGCTCCGTGAGCAGCCATGTCCTTCAGGCACTCATCACCACCTCCAGCGACAAAGGACGGGGCAAGATCCTCAAGAGACTCCAGGTAACAAAAAAAAGAATTTGAAGTTTCAAAACTCACTTCTCAGAGTCACGTCACAGATCGAGACAATGTCAGGGAGGACTTTCTAACCAGGATTCAATAAACTAATGTGAATGAAGCTAAATGATACTCCAGGTATGTTTTTGATGAAGGGACAATGTTAAAACATGGTTATAAGCACAAAAAAGGACATTTTGCTTAATATGTGTTCTACAAATGCTTCTGTTTGTCTCATTAAAGATGTCATTGCCTTTCCTGAAATGTGCCACCGTATGGCAATTATTTTCTATCTTCACAGAGACAAAGTAAAAGTTAATAAAAGTATTAATTTTTACTTTGACGACCCCCATTAGAAAAGTCACAGAGAACACCTAACTCATTTGACTGGTATGAATGATGAACAATGAGCTTCTGTATTTCTTAGTTCTTAAAATCCTTCTATTCTTTCAGTAAACTTGAACATATTCTCCTCTTGAATAGTCCTGACCTTTCACTGCTTGTAAAATTGTTCAAACATTTGGAATGAAAGCACCTTGAGTAATATTGTCCTTGAGGCCCTTTTGAGCTATTATTTTTCCCTGGACAAGTGACAGTGTTAAAGGTTTGTGTGATAAAGGCTTTGTGTGAATCTTACCTCGCCTGCAGCAGTTCTCCTTTCAGTTGAACTCAAGTCATATTTTTGCTCTTGTACTTTCAGGGTCAGTTTGTGCCAATGGCCTGCTCCAGGTCGGGCAGTCGGACTCTAGAGGCCATATGGAACAGCGCTTCTGTCACACACAGACAGAACATAGCAGAAGAACTTAGTGAGGCATATCTTTGTCTGTTTGACAAAATGGTTATCATGATTTCTAAAATGCTTTGTTCTTATCTGACTCTTCAGCTCCGAGTGAGAGCCAGCTGAGGTCTGATCAGTTTGCTCGACACGTTTGGGCAAAGTTGGCCCTCTCCCACTTCACCCACCGAAGAGCTCACTGGCAGGAAATACAGACTGGGGAGTCCAAGAAGCGCAAAATGTTCAGCGATATACTTGAATAAATACACTTGTGCAATTGTACAATGTTTATAATGGGTACATTACATTGATTCTGGCATTAGATAAAACTTTGATATCATGGCCCATGTTTTTATTTTCATTTTAACTCACTTAATACAAGTTCCATATAAACATATTATTTCTTGTATTTGTTTTGATTTAGTTGTGATTCTTATTGCTACAGTTTTGATTCCTGACATTCTGAATAACATGATGTATAATGTTTACAAGACACATGGTTAAGAATATAGACTAGTGCATAACTGTATTGTACAGTTAACTCTTGTTTATTTGATGTCTTTTCCTGTCATGCCAAATAGAATATATGATGCTTTTATCTCATTAAGTGTGCAAGATATCTGCCATTTGTTCTAGTCAAACTTTTTACACTAAATGTCTGCCTAAAATAGGCTTGTTTTCATAGAATCGCATCTCCCAGTGGAGCTTTGAGTGAAAATAAACAAATTAAAGCTGTGGGGAAACATGTTGGGAGTGTTTTCCGAGCATAGCTTGTGTAGCAGACCTGCTGGAGGCGCATCAGCTTAGTCACCAAGGAGAGCATTGATCATGAATCGATTAGAAGAGGACGACAGAAGCTGCTTGTCAGTGTAGCAGACACGACTGGTCTCCTGTCTGAGGGACAATAACAAGGCCGTACCCAGAGGAAAACTGGCACACTTTCAATTAATTTGCACTTTGAAACTATCTTAAAAAAAAAAAAAAAAACTTGATCTCAACAAGGCATATAACAATGGAATTTGGATAAGCATGGTCTCGAGTGCCATGCCTGGAGAAATGCATATGGCACATGTGTGTGGACAGCTATTTATCACATTGTGGGGACTGAAATCGATTACAGTTCAAGAGGGCCTGCCTCTAATGGGGACAAAAAAATCAGGTTCCTGTGACATTAACCCTGTGTTATTAGATCATAAAGATATTGGTTAGTACAGAGTAGGGTTTAAGTTTAGGCAAGTAGTAATAATGGTTAAAGTTACAATTGGTCTTACATGGAATTTTGTGGTTTCAAGCCTGGCATCTATTATAAAGACTGAAAAATCAGACTTCTCATCAAAAGAATGTTTGATCTAAGTTTTGATCCTCTTAAATGCCCGATTTTCTAGTGATAGGGCCTTTCAGAGCACATTGTGGGTGGACATTTTGAGTTGTCCAGGTTAACTGTTGCGTTACATTTCCAAACATTTAAAATTGGTTTGCTCTTTCACATATTAGAGGGATGCAAGGGTGACTCACTCACCTCAGTGGGATCTCTCAATCTGTCTTCACAACGCGCTTCAGTGACTCCAAAACCCAACCAGGGATATAGCAAACATAGTTAGTTCCAGGTATTTTCATCTTGGCATGCCAACCTAACTTTTTTTTGAATCATCGGACATCCAATTACAATGAAGTTTTCAATCAGATTTCTTTTGACATGAGTACAGCTTCAAAAGTGGTCAGTCCTCTCAAGTTTATAAAGTGTCTATATGGAATTTAAACGTTCATTGTCAGGGTGCGTTTCCTTGGATACCTCTAGCTCAAGAAATCGAGAAAAAACATCCTCTTGTGTGGGTCACAAGAGGATGTGGAATGGGTCATATTGCTCATATATTATACAAGTACAAATTCTAAACTTATTCGATTTATCTTTCTTTCTTTCTTTCTTTATTTCCATTTTTTATTTACTTCCTATAAGTGATCTGTTCTTTTCCTCTGTATCTACCTCTGTATCTACCTGCATTGCAACAATGAAATTTCCCAATGTGTGGACAATAAAGGATTATCTTATCTTATCTTATTTTGGGGACAGGCACATATTTTCTGGGATTTAAAGATGCATTGTGTAACTTTTCTGGTGGAACGATGTCATTGCTTTGATTAGAATGCTCTACATAAATCCAACAAAGAAGGTTTAAATCGTGTGCTGCCTTTGCCTGGTTTCCACTAAAGCATTTACCAAACATTTACTAATTACATATGCAACATTGCGAATGTGATTTCCAGGCAGGCTGCTCTCTGTTCCTTTGTTGTACAGTATGCTCTGGATTATAATAGCAGTGTTTACTCTGGAGACTAAACAGAGAAACAATGACCTTCAGGCTACAATAAAGCTTGCTGCTTGATAACGAATCACATGGAATCCCTGCTAATTTTGAGCACTTATTTCTCTCCCACTTGATATCAGGACACAGCAAGAGATTGACAAATCCAGTGACCTCCATCGTGCCCGAGGCTGAGCTGATACACCATTTTCAAATGTTCGACCAAGATAGCAGGCTTTGACTAATACAGCTGGAAAATCTGCATGTCTAAAGTTATCTGTGTTTGAAATTGTGGGGAAACTAAAGCACTTTGTTGTTGTTTTATTGCTGTGTGTCGTCGGTGACATCATTTTTTTCTATCGCTAAAAATATTTTGAAAAACATGCATTCTCACTGAGATCGGGGTTGCCTCTTCAGACATCTGACCTGTAATTTTCCCATATGGTGTGACCCGCTTGTTCCCAAGGAGATGTAAATGTAAAAAGTTGCATAGTTCACATAGTAGAGTTTGTGGTTGTATAAATGTGATACAATTTACCATGTCAAAATAATGATATAAATGATTGAACAATTTATAGAAGAAAATGGTTCCGGCACGCAGCAGAAACGACGACATCAGTTTCAGTTGTTGTGGGGTAAATGCTCAGGCTGACACCGGCTCATACCTGGTGGAAGTTTAAAAACATCTGCAAAAATCTGTTTTACAACTCTATCCTTTACCCAAGAACGCGTTCATTTAGCATGAGGTGAATTGCCTGTGTGTGCATATCTCATTTCATATTTTAGGCCAGTGGCTCCTGATGTTTTTAGTCTCAAGTACTCATAAACTTGAACTTAAATGTGTTTTTCCTTGTACCCCTGATTTTGGAACTGTGGCGTAGGGAGTCTTGTTTCTTTATGTATGTAACAATATTTTCTAATTTTTGCTGTTTTCTGATTTCTTTGATGTCCTTTGATCTCCCGAAGCATTAACTGACAAAAAGAGCCTCCTCCTGGAAAACAAAACCAACACAAACATAGGACATTGGTGGAGATGTGAAAAGACTTTAGGACTCCTCGTCTCCTTGACAACAGTCTCCCAGCAACCACGCCTCCTCAAAGCATCCTCTGTCCTCGTCTCTCTCTCTCTCCTCTGTGTCTCGGCCAGTTCCCCTTCTCTCCAGAGCCTTCCTGTGTCCCCGCTGCACTCACTGCAGATGCATTAGGACCAGGGCTACTTACAGCGAGCAGGTGGCACACTCTATCCACCACCAAAGTTACGTAGTGCATTTTAAGTAGGTTTGTGTGCTTCTGAGACAGATTCTGACAGATTTGTAGAATGAAAAACAATATATGTACTGTTGGATCAAATCCGATTGGCAAAGACAGACTTGTCATTGCTCAGATATTTACCAATTATTAATTTTTTTTTATTATAATATAATAAAAAAAAATTGATGAAGATACGTTATTTTTCACATACTTTCAGCTTTACTTAAGCTGGCCTTGAAAGTGGAGCAATAAGTCCTTCAGAAACGATGTACAAAGTCCAACAATAAAAGGCCATATTCTAAGCCAGTGCTCTTTGTTATATCCCTCAGCCTTGCACACACTTGTGTGTGTCTGGAGGCTGGTTTAGTTGTAATTGCTCTGATTCAAACCTTCTAGGGGTTGTTTGTTAATTTTATTGTATATTATTACGTATTATTACGTCATACATTACTACAACTAGTCGCTAAACATGAAGGACTTCTATACAAATTGTAGCATCAACAGCGCCTTCAACAGCATCCAGCCGCTGCTCCTGAGGGACACCAAACGGACCGCTGTGTCCTGCAGAAGTTCTCTGATGACTCCTCATCAACTCGGGGAAGACCAGGAGATAGTGGTGGCCTTCTGCAGACGCCACTCTACTGCCCCCTCACCAGTGAACATCCAGGGACGGGACATTGAGAGAGTGCACGAAATCGAGCGCGAAGCGCTCGCCCACTTCCAAACACTCACTAACGCACTCCTCCACTCACGCACGCCCCGTGCATACTAATTAGTAGTAGGAAAATGGAACATTACCGTTGTAAACGGGCGAAGCCCGTGCAAAAGTGCGCACTAAACGAGCACTTTACATTGAGATGACGACCGCGAAGCCCGATCAAGCTCATATTTGGGGAAATCATCTACACAAATGGGGCATCAAAAGTTATCAATATTTTGATTTTAAGTGCTACGGTCTCTGTGCCGTGGAGCTGCAAATATACTGTCACAAATGGGAAAAACGCCAAATCCTTGAAATGTTCACATTTACGCTTCACACTTTAACAAACTCCTCCTAGTGCGTTTGGCCCACCAATCTCAAAATCGGTGTACCTCCTCTAGACAAGTGGGGCATCTAAAGTTATTCAAATTTTATGGATAACATTTACGGTCTCTGTGCAGCTGAGCCGCAAACTTTTCACAGAATTTGGACTATTTGGCCTTCAGAGTGGCCTATAAACAAGAGTTTTTTCCAAATGACATGATATTTTGCACACAATTCTCATTTGCCATCCCCAAATTAAAAGTATGGGAGCCAAAGTCATATTTGGTAAAGCGTAGCCGTAGCGATGACAGAAACATCCCATGTCATCCCTATGGGGAAACCGCAAAATCTCTCAAATGACCACATTTTTACACTTCACACTTTAACAAACTCCTCCTAGGGCGATTACCCGATCAAGTTCATATTTGGGGAGAATCATCTACACAAGCGGGGCATCAAAAGTTATGCATATTTTGATTTTAAGTACTAGGGTCTCTGTGCGGTAGAGCCGCAAATATATGTCACAAATGGGAAAAACGCCAAATCCTTGAAATGTTCACATTTATGCTTCACACTTTAACAAACTCCTCTGTGGGCAATAGCTCCATCAAGCTCATATTTGGGGAAAATAATCTACACAAGCGGAGCATCAAAAGTTATCCATATTTTTATTCCAAGTGTCACGGTCTCTGTGCGCTGGAGCTGCACATTTGACCAACATTTGTGTTCATTTGCACTGGTTAAGCACAGCATTGTACATGTCCAATGTGTCGCTGTCTTAGTTCTTAGACAATTGCGTTAGCGCAAACTCTGTAAAATGCAGAGAGCAGAGTCGGAAGGCCGGCGGCCCGCGAGGGCCGTTGGATGCCGCTTGCGGCTTTAATTCTTTCTTCTTCTTCTTCTTCTTCTCGGGACCAACCCCCCTATTTTTCACCCAGTGAACATTGACGAAAAGTCACAAAAATGTTCACACCTCTAAAAATCGTGCCTCTCTACATTCTGGCTATTTCCCTTTTCTAAAATAAAAAAAATTGGCGCGTCAGCGCCCCCAAATGTACCAAAAATGCATTGAGAGATGGGAAATGACCCAAAAAAAATCTGATCGTAGAATCAGGAAATTTGGCGCCGAGGTAGATGGTGACAAGAGAAGTAAAAAATATTATTACGGCAACACCGTCCGCCCAACCAAATGTCGGCCATATTGCTTAAAAAATGGCTAAACATGACTTCGGAGTTTTTCCAAACGTCGTACTTTTACGAACTCCTCCCAGGGCGTTGGCCCTAAAAAGCTGAAATTTGGTGAAAATGCTACTGAGGAGTGGGACATCAAAAGTTATCCAAATGACATTGATACCTCTCACGGTCTCTGTGCGGCGAAGCCGCAAACTGTAGCTAGAATTTCAGAAATCTCCCATATTTAAAATTTCTGCCGTTTGCGCAGATAAAGTCTGAATTGCGTCAAATTAGAATCAGTTGTTAAACTCTTTGCCCTAAACCTACTTGAAGTGAAATAAATTCATTTGGCGCCACAGCACCCCCTACAGATTTTATATGGAGGTTAAATGTTTAGTTTTGCGAAATTATATGAAATTTGACACACAACTCAATTTTGGCATCCCCATCAAAAAAGTCAATGAGACCCATGTCATAATTGTTATGGCGTTGCCGTAACGATGACCGAAACCTTTCATGTTATTCCAATGGGGAATTCGCCAGAACATGTTTACACTTTAGACTTTCACAAACTCCTCCCAGGGCGTTAGACATATTAACCTGAAATTTGGTGAGACTCATCTTCAGGACCATCAAAAGTTATCCACATTTTCATTCAAAGAGTCACGGTGTCTGTGCGGCAAAGCCGCACATTTTGCCAAGAATTCAAAATAAAATAGCTTTTTGATGGTAAAACAAAGGGGAGAAGATGTGACAGCGTCACAGATTCAGCAGTAGGCGTAATAAAAGGACAATTGGGGCGCGTTAGCGCCCCCTCCTCTTGCGGCGTGGCGGCGGTGTGGCGGCGGTGTGGCGAGGGCCGATCATTGCCGCTTGCGGCTATATTTTGTTTTTATCTTTATTATTTTTCTCCTCCATCCCTTGTTGGGAAATGGGAGGTTTTGTCTATAGGAGTTTTTGTTTATTGGAGATCTTCTATTGAGAGTGTTTTTCAAACTTCCTATAAGTGATCTGTTCTTTTCCTCTGTATCTACCTGCGTTGCAACAATGCAATTTCCCCATGTGGGACAATAAAGGATTATCTTATCTTATCTTATCTTACTATGCTGGACCATGAGTCCCACCCCCTGCAGGACACTTTGTCCGCTCTGGAGAGCAGCTTCAGTGACAGACTGATCCATCCTCGTTGTGTGAAGGAAAGGTTTCGCAGGTCTTTCCTTCCTGCTGCTGTCAGACTCTACAACAAACACTGTTAGTACTGAACATGTGTCATTCAGCTTCATAATCATGTGTAATACTGTCACAATCATGTGCAATACTGTGACATAATGTCAATCATCCCTGTCGCAATATTTTCTGTCCATATAACAGCTGTAAATAAGAGTGTTATTATTATTAAGAATTCATAAGAATTTTTTTTCTTAGTTGTCTGTTTTTATTATAACACTTCTGTGCCTAATTTGTGTTGGAACACTAGAATTTCCCCATTGTGGGACAAATAAAGGTTGTTTTATCATTGTATTGTGATAAATGAGACAATTCCCATCTATTCCTTGCTTTAACTTCAGATACGTTTTTCTGTTGCCAGAACACTGCAGATTGGGAACATCCTCAGAGAATAGATGCCCGCATCCTGTTATCTAATCCTCGCATTTTGGGCCTAGACAAATTTACCAAAGTGCACACCCTCACATCAGTACTGAGGAAAAATGTTGCTGTAATGTATAATTATGTTATGCTATTGCTAAGTGCGGTTACCATAAAGCAATTTCATTTAATTTTACTCAAATTGTTGAGCTGTATATAGAATACTATTGTTTGTTTAATGGTGCCCTAGGAGCACTTTAACTGTATAAGGCTATTGCTTGGACATAATTTAAAATGACTGCGATGCAACCATAACTATGAAGAACAAAGTCTAAAGCTGCCAGTGGAACTTCCCCAAGCCACACAGAGGGCTGCGCTATCAGCCCAGCAGAGTAAATACAAATACTCAATAGGAACTACAAATAGGATTTGTAAAGACAATAAAACGCGTTAATTGGCTTTCAAAGGCAGAAAGCTTTTTTTTTTTTTTTTGTCTTGTTTTAGTCGATCTGTTGCTTGTTTTGGGCTGTTTTTCAAAGGCTTGGTCGCTGGTTGTTCTCTGAAACCCAGGCAAAACTGCCGACCTTCACAGCAAAAGCCTGTGGTTCAGGAACCAAGCCTCCCTGCTTCTCACCGTTTCACCCTTTTATCAAAGAAAACCAGAGAACAAAGACCTCTGCCGCTCAATTTCGGACCTACTATTTTGTTCCTAAAGAGGCTAAAGCTTCGTAAGTTACTGTTTTTCCACAATTAAACCTGTAATTTCATATGTCACCCTGTAATTTAAATCAGCCTCAGGAAAAACACTACAACAGTAACCAGTGGATGGCATGCCACTTATTTTCCTCTGGAGATTTTATTGCTTTGTCTATGTTCCAAAGTACAGCATTAAACTTATGTCAATTGAGGCAAGTTACAGGTCTGAAAAAAATGCTTGTTTGCTATAAAATCACGTTTAATGCCATGCAATGGAACATCGCCGGGAAAACAATACTAATGTGGGACAATAAAGGAATATCTTATCTTATCTTATCTTATCTAACAAGAACCACTTTGACCTAAATCAAACTAAACACTGTTTTGCATTATCTAAGAAAAATACTGAATTACATTTTTAATAAACAGAACCTTGTTCCTTTGTAAAGTGAGACTGGGAAAGTTGATATTGAGCAGATTCTTTTTCTGACCTGATATTTCCTCACAACCAAATTGTGTCGACGCAGCATGTTTTTACTGCAGGGCCCTAAATGGAGCAAGAGTCTTGGGAGCCTTGAGTCATCTGACGACCCGCCACTCGAGCCTTCGGCGACGATCAGCCGCACTCCCCACATTTTCCCAATTTATATTTCTATAATAAAACAAGACACTTATTCAGAATGTTGAACAAAAGTAATTTATTCTCTGTGGATAGACAAGAGTGCTCAGTCGACAGTGACAAATTCATGAAAATGTTCGGAGACACTGCCACGCTTGAAGATGTGTTTCCAGTCACTAATGTGCATTCACCTGTGCGTCCAGCCCCCACAGACACACAAGCGCCCATCCAGTCCCAAAAAATAAACAGGTAGATAAGGTTTTTTAGCATTTCCTTGTGAGATCTGGAAAAATCCTGTGCTCAGAAAAAAAGAATTGAATGTCTTTGTCGCCATGCGGGCGTTATCCGTGCTCCTCCACCTCCAGTAAAGGGTTCCTTATGGCCAGCAAAGATATGGCTTGGCGCGTAATTGGTAAAAAATATGAATTGTTGGTGGTGATAAGTGGAAAATGTGTGGTTGAGAAATGCACAAAGAGGAGGGCATCATTGTTTATAAAGGGATTTGCCTGTAACATGGCATTGCTAGAGCGACACTAGCTAGATTGTGCATTAGCTTTACTGGCCACTGAGGTGCAGTTAGTCCAGTATTAATTGTAAAAACTACATGGTCATCTTCTACTTGGCATGCTATAAAACAGATCTACGGCAGGTATATGTTCTTTATTCTCTAAGTAATCAGTGCGTGCTACTAGAGTGTTTAATTTGTGCCCACCAGCCCCTGTTCAATCCCGTCAAGTATGTAATTACCGATTCAAACCGAGAAGAAGAATCAGCTCCTATTGTTTACCGCTTATTGCCCAAACCGTGGCCTACTTTTTTCATCAAAGTGGTTAAAGGATGCCAATGTTGTGACTGCTTTATCTCTCATTTTTTAAATGCTATTTTACTTAATACAAAACTACGTGAATATTTCCCCTCTATGTATGCACCATAAACTGTACAGAAAAGATGGAGGTTGTACTTTGCAATTCAGCAGTGCAACATGTTATGTAAATTTTACGTAACACATAATATTGTCAGTTGATTTATCAGTAAATTGTTGACGATGCATACCATTATGATCACCAATGTGAAATCTTATACTGCTATAAACTGCAGTGCATCTGACATTATTCTATCAGAACAGAAGGACTGCAGCCACTTATTAGACAAAAGTACCAAAAAAGACCAAATATTGTAAACCCCACTCGATAATAATCATCATATAATGTCATGACAACGAGTGGTCATGATGTTAACGATCGGTAGATGTACTACGTGACTTTTACCTAATAGTTCAAGCCTATTTTCTTCTTCAGTTCATGTTGCGGTATCGTAATAAGTCTCTTGTTACTTCTTCTTGTGCGTTTCGTCACAGTGAGCTGAGGTCGTGGCAGGAGCGCGACTTCTGTCTGAAGATCTTGCTGCCGCGGTGACGGCTCATCTCCCTGTAGCGCCCCCTGTCTCTGTCCCGCTCTCTGCAGTACGACCTGGGGACCAGTCCGGCCAGGAAGCGCTTGGCCCGGCTGGTGAGGCTCTCCCTGCGCCCGGACCCGGGATCTCCGTCTGTCCAGCCCGGTCCTACGCAGTCCCCCCGGGCGGTCCGAACAGCGGCCTCCAGCAGCTCGGTGGTGCCGTGCTCCAGAGAGGCCGACAGCTCCAGGTAAAGGCAGTCGAACATCATGGCACTGGACTGGGCCTCTGCCACGAGAAAGACAAGGCTTCGGTTACACTTCAAACGAGTCAATCATGGGAGTTTAGTTATGGCTGGGCAATACAACATTCACAATATTCTCAACTTGATTTTGTTGTTGTTATTTCCTGAACATAAAAAAAAAAATCATGGCCATTTAACATAAGAAACTGACAAATTCCAAACTCTAAACCACATGCATTTACTGAGCGATAGCGCTGTATTAAAAAGACAAGTCAAGTATAATTGACCATTAGAAATTACTTCATTATTTTGTCTTACAAAGCGATTATGTGCAGCAATTTGTAAACTTTCCTATTAAAAAAAGCTATACAAATAATGTTGGATTTGAATGGACTGAACTTCAATCTTGATAAGAGTTTGATTGCACAGCCCTAAACTGAGCTAAGCCAAAGCAATTAAAATATGGACAGTAAAGAAGCACCTTTATAAAATAAAGAAAATGAATATGCAGCTCAAAAATAGTAATAATAGCTGCAACAAATAATCATTTCTGACTAAAAGCTGGATGGAGAAGCGTTTCATTCGAAAAAAACAAAAACAGCGGAGGTCCGGAGCTACTGGGTACAAAGGGTACTGTTCATATCCAAAAGATAAATATCAGGCACTCACTTGAAAACAAATATAAAAAGCCTTTATTTCACGTGGGACAGATACATTAAAAAACAAGATAAAATGTGAGTGCCTGATATTTAGCTTTTGGATATAAAGTGCATTGATTAAAAAGAAAATAGGAATAATGCATACGTCTTTGTTAAAAAGGTCTTCTGGTATGAGTTTTAGAGTCAGTACTCCAGATAAAGATTCTTTTTATAGCTGACTAGACAAGATGATTCAGATTAATTGTTGCAGCCAGTTTAATCAAAGTCTGTTAGCCAACTTGTGATTCATATATCTGTGTAATTAATCACATTTTAATCAACATCAAGATTCAGTCATACTAATTGTCAATAATCAGCTTTGCTCTATTTAATCAAGCCCACACCCGATCCTCAGTCAGTAAAAGCATGTGGTGAGCAGAGTTTAGATATTTGTCTATTAGATATTTGTCTATTTCTTGTATAAAATGTCAATAATTGAAAGCCTGTAATCGTTTAAATTCAGGAAATCTCAATATTAATTCATTCTTTCCAATAACACAAATAAATTGGAATCAAAAACAGAGATCGATGAATATGAGGAAAATCATTATTATTATATATTTTTTTCACATAGCCCCTAGTACCTATCTTAGTTACTAAAAAAACTTAAACAAACGTAACATATCCAATACAACCACTACAATGTTTCAAATAAAATAAGTAACTGCAAACAAATCAGTAGGTGAATTACTCATAATAAAGACAATTTTGTAATGACACTTATTATCTGAAGACGACTGGATGGTCCACAAATCCGAATCAATCAAACAATTGCGACGGATGAAAGAAGCGCCCGTCCGTCCCCTGCTGTTGTCTCGTGGTAATGGCTTCTATCTGACTGCGGTGGACACAGACAGGTGACTAAACGTGTTGTTGACAGAGTGACAGTCTCTGATCACACACGCCCCGACGATAAGAGGAGCAGACACATAAAGCCTCATTGTCATGTCAAATCGACTTTTTATTCTTGTGCCTTTGCTTTAGAATTGCTCCTGCTGTATGGAACTAAACAGCAGGAATCAAACGGAAAATGTCCAATTTGCATTCAAAAGAGCGGCACAAAAACGTTCACGTTTCGGAGGAAATTACTGCAAAATGAGGTCAAAGCGGGAATGTTTTTTACACCGATGAATTCAGTGTATGACAGGGGGAATTATTGTAGTATCCAAAATAATAAGTGCTTAGAGAAATGCCACAAAACCACAACATCCACGCTTATAGTAAGTCCCTCTGACGTATACAAAAGCTTTATACGTTACATTCTAATTCAACCACATCAGGAAACAAGCAGTGCAGCTGTCTGGGATGTGTCAGGGAGGGCATCTGGGTGATAAAATGATGTTTTATGCAAAATGATAAATCTAATCAGGGTCATTTTTGGATGATATCCTGTGATTTTGGCCAATAGTCCTAAATCTTCATGTGCATAACCTCTAATGTAATTTTGAGATTTATACAATAAATATTTGGGTTTTTCACAAATACAATAGACAGCTTATGAAACTAATAGAAATAACTTTTTTCTTTTTCTGCATTTGACCATGACTAATTGCATCATCTTGTTGCAACGCTTGTGAGCAGGCAATTAGTACTGCAACTGCTTGTCTTGAAGGGTTTAGACAAGAACATGGCGGTATTATGTAAACGGCAATCTTCAGCGCATCTTGTTTCAAGCCAAATGGGAAATATATTAAAAGTTGGAAAGCTATTTTTATCTGTGCAGGTGTCCTTTGCTCCACTAAAGGGGAAAATGTGCGCAATCAGTAAGAAATAGGAATTAATTCACACAAAAAATATACAAAAGCGCAATGTTTTGACGCTTGTAGCAATTGAAAATAATCTAAATCTGTCAAGTGCAAACACCTCCCTCCACCTGTGTCCCTGCCTGGTTTAGATTTGATCTGGGCCATGATACAGTCTCCGCTGCTGTGCCTCTTAATACAATATTGGACGAAGTTCGACCGAGAGGAGAAAAAGACCGGTCCCAAAGCAGATCAACCGAGTTTACTTTAATACCTCTGACAGAGTGAATTGAATTCTAAAAAAAGTGCTTGGGGACACGTGACTCGATAAAAAGGACACGGGGAGAGAGCAAGAGTAACACGATATTTCAATTCAATTGACATTCCCTTGCAAATGGATGAGGAAGTTGGATGTGAAAAGATTACAACATCACATGATGATAATTAATAACTCAATAATAACTTAAAGCTGTGGCATTGTTACATTCACCACTCGCCTCACATCAAGAACATTGTCAAACTGACTGCATGTTCATCCCAGAGTGCAAACTAACTAACTAACTTTGCTTTTATTACTGACTCGTCTTTTCTTGTAATGTCACACTTATATAGACAGTACAATACAGCACCACGGTGAGTAAAGAGTCATGTGAAACTATAGGATAAATGAGACGAGGAAAAAGCTGACTAAGCAAACCGGGGTCAGTTTATTTTAATCACAGCCCAAAGAGGCCACTACAGTTGTATTGAGCCCATGATAAATGTGTTCACACTGTCAGCAGCACTGCCATCACTTGGCGTGCTGCGTGTATATTAGCCTGTACACTGGGGTAAAGGTGAGAGACAGCGGTATAAAAGTGTCACGGTGCATGTTGGGAAGGAAATCGACTTTACGGCTGTAGGGGGATGTTAACGATCGGGACGGGCCAGTCAGGGTCCTCTGTCAGGCTCACATATCAAGAAGAATACTTCCCATCCATCTGAAGAGAACATAAGAACATCCTTGTCAGACGCCCTGGGAAGACTGCATTTCCATACTGCTGACCGCAACCAATGCTTCCAAGTTTATCCAGGGAGAGAAACTGCTGAGTAGCGATGTCTTTGGTGGCTTTTTCCCCGCCTCCTCCTGCTCCTCTCACGTCATCAGATACAAACAGGATACGAGAGGAGAGGGCAGTAGTCTAGGCACCCGTGAAAGTAAATTATACACTTGCTGCTTCGGTTTAGCGGGAAACAATGCAAACTAGAGCGGACTCCAAACTGTGGGTTTTACTTCACCACAGCACGAAACGTCTTTGGATAGAAGTTATGCTCACTGTCGTTGCTATGACAAATTAGCCAAGCGTTTAACCCAAATTCAAGAAATATTCTGTCCTACATAACCCACTTTTGAATACATTCTTTAGTTGAGAAAGTGGGACACAGTTTCAACTCAAAAAGAGACATTTTCCAAGTGCTTCAAACAAATATATTTTATACATTTGCCCTGGGAAGAACATCAGTAGTTTATAATGTGTTTTAAATTGTACCAAATACACATTGTTCTCAATTTGATATGATTCTAAGTCTGTCCTTGTAATGCAAACAATGATAATATTTTTTCAGTCTTATAAAATAAGGCTTTTTAAGAAGAACATTTTCATTATTCATTCGACATCATTCATTATTCACTCAAACTCAGTAACCACCAGCCCTGAATCTCAGAAACAGGCCAATATGTGCCATTGACAGCTCTGACCACCAATCACTGCCCTCACCTGCCAAGACGGGTTTGGACAAGTGTCTTGTCCAAGAACAAAAGAACAGTGTGCAATGTTAAAGCTTAGATTGAACTGCCAAAAACCTAACCTTTCACCATTTACTCTGCCTTACACCTTCCTATTTGATAATTAAAAGGGGGGGAATCCAAGTTAATAATCATCTACAAGTTAATAATGAATTACCTGTTTACATGAACATACTTTCTGTAAACAATGCACCTTCATACCAAATTTTGATACATCCTGACCTATCTGTTTGACAGCCAAAAAAGGATCTTTATCACCTTGCCAGCAAGATAAATTGGTTATTTCTGATTAGTAACACAGCCAAAACCTTTTGAATTTCCCTCTGTGAAAACTCACTCTTTCAAGGACAACTACACACAGTCACACAAACCATTCATTTGGCCCGTCTTTGTCACTTGACTCTTATCTCCCC
This sequence comes from Eucyclogobius newberryi, assembly GCF_026437365.1. Lineage (NCBI taxonomy): Eukaryota > Metazoa > Chordata > Actinopteri > Gobiiformes > Gobiidae > Eucyclogobius > Eucyclogobius newberryi. The sequence continues at coordinate 16,623,654 of NW_027315746.1, forward strand.
TCACTCACCCGCCTCGCCAACACTGACAGGAGAGGATGGAGCGATAGGGCAGGCTGTGTTTCTGCCCGTGTGAAGACGTACACTGGCCATACCTACTATTGTACCCCTATGGCGACCACAAACATACATTATGGTTGTCAGAGCAGCCTGTTAGACCTGTAAGAGCCAGATAATCCAAGCCACACAATGCGCCAGAGCACCTTGAGTGGATGAGATAGAGTATTAGCGCTACGGTTCAGCAGCTCTATCAAAAGCTGTGTCTCGACTAGCAATGTGTGTGTAATGGAAGAAGCCAGTAAACAGGTTTGAATATAGTGGGTAGAGGCTGCCAAAGTCGGATGCCAAACCTTTTAGTCAATCGCCTTTTATTCTATCTCTTAAACATTCATGCGCTGCCCTGCTTAGCCTTCATAAACTCCCCTCATAAAGTCCAGTTATGTTATCGCCGACCTGACCCGTGGGGATTTTTGGCTATGCATAAATTCAGAATGGAGCAGATTTTCTTTTTCGCTCATACAATATTTGGCCAGCTTTGTGAAGGCATTGAAAAGGTACAAAGACTGGAGAGCTAAACGCTGAGCAGAATGGCAAATCAGCATTTTAATCCAAACTGACTGTTACTGAGGGGCTTTGGGTTTGAGGGCTTGAATGCATAAATAGATGTTTGGATAAAGAGATTAGGTGAAGACTTTACATGTTAAGACAGTATTGAAGAAAAAAGGTTCAGTTGTAGTCATCTGGTCTTAGTTTAGAAAAAAACGGACGTTTCGACTCTCATCCAAGAGTCATTGTTAATAAGCAAATTTAGGCCGGAAACTCAGATATTTACTCTATTCTGTGGTAAGTCCAGCCCATCGGGCGGGCCCTCCTGCAGTAGAAAAAAATGTTTGTTTCAACAGAAACTTACACCTCTTTGTTTTCTAACAGGCTAGCCTTTTGTTTACTATCAGCCCTTTAATGGGCTATTAGTCTCCCCTTTGTTTTTGTGTGTCCCTGGCTCACTCACCCTGAGGACCTGATTAGCATCCGAATGTCCTGGACCTCTACCTCGCCATTTTTTTCTAAACTGAGTCCAGATGACTACAACTGAACCTTTTTCTACAATGGAACACTCCTGGACGAATGAGGGACGACACCGACACGTTAAGACAGGGAATAAAGCATAAGACACAATAATGGAGAGAAACTGTAGTGTCTTTGTCATAATTAGCATTGTCACCATACTAGCATTTTTATACAAAGAAATAGACTTGGATCTTGATGTCTATTTTGATACTGCATTCTGATATAATACTTTTACTTAAAGTACTACTAATTTTACTAATACTTTTTTTTTTTTTACCCATACACGAAATAATAGTGCTTTCTTTGTGTTACCATGTGGTCTTATACTAGTTCTGCTCAAGCTCATGATCTTTTTAAACTAAAAGGAAAGGACACAATTTTATCTTGTTAATGTGATTTTTTTTTTTACTATCATACTTCAAAATGATTATCTATGTTTGATAATATTTAGTATCGATATTGATTAAGGGAGCCAAATGCATCAAAGATTAAATACTAATCATAAAAAACATGTACTGAAAAATATTATTAAAACCTAAAGCGTATACTTATTCCTATTGATGATGTTGTGAAACAAACAATCTTAAAATCCATCAAATGACCTGAGAGTTGGATTGTGATCGACAAAAATGTGCCATTTAAAACACTTACAGATATCCCACATTATCAATGATGAATCAACACCACACATTTACAAAATGAGGCACGTTGCCTCAACAAAACAAAAAAAAAGATCGAGACACTAAGCCAAGAGATTATTAAACAATCTAATTAAAATCTTGATAATTCAAAGCAAACTTTCAAGTTCTCTCCCAAACACAGATGGTCCCATGGCAGGGACGGAGAATCAACTCATATCAGTGCCAACATAAGTTTTACAAATGAATACAAGCCATTTACTTTTGTTCAATGTCAAAGTTATTATTTGAATCTGTTAGAATAATCAAAGCAACTGAAAGCCTCTCAGGTGAGTATGTTTAGTTGGCAGTGCGCATTACCAGTCATTTGTTGGAGTGAGTAATGATGCTGCACTTTGCCCATAAGGAGAGGCCCGGCTGAGCATTTATTCCTGGATAATGTAAACACATAAATTGATTTCACTGATCAAACATACATTCTCCCCGGGGCCTTCTAATGGAGACAGTGTGGACTGAGAGAACGATTTATGACACGGTCGAGACACACAACAAGAGGTTAAGAGGCTGGAAACATGAGTTATCGCACGCTACAGCTGGAACTATGCTTTTTGCTACATTAGCATTTGATTTATTCAGATAATTACACTGAGGCCATGTTAACAAACCAATATAATTCAAGACTTCTAAAAAGCAACATTAAGAGGGTTAAATATGTCCACCTGCTCAATATGCTGTCAGAATCAGACAAGGTCTAATGCCAGTGTCAACAAAATTCACAAACATAGGAACTTGCTTTGTTGATATGGTGCAACATCCAACAAACAATAATAAAAACAAGATTGATAGAATAAAAAAGGGCATGCATTGAAGAAAAACTATTTAAATTTACTATAAGATAAAAAATAGGCTTACTATGTAACAAAAATTTACAGTTAAATTTACAGATGTAGTGCAGAAAGTGAAGAGTGCAGTGAGAGTTCATGAGTCCAACGGCAGAGGGAAAGAAACTGTTCTTATGGCGGGAGGTTCTGATCCGAATGGATCGTAACCTGCTGCCTGAGGGGAGTGGCCTCCTGCCTAAGGGAGTGGCCTCCTGCCTAAGGGGAGTGGCTCAAATAGTCCGTGTCCAGGGTGAGAAGGATCGGCTGTGATCCGACCTGTTCATCCCAGAGTCCTGGAGACGTACAGGTCCTGCAGGGATGGAAGTCTGCAGCCGATCACCTTCTCAGCAGAGGGCAATGAGCTATAGTCTCTGTTTGTCCCTGGCTGTGGCTCCAGCGTACCACACGGTGATGCCGAAGGAGGTGAGGATGGACTCAATGATGGCCGTGTAGAACTGCACCATCTGATGGTGAGCTTGAGGTCCTGGGTGATGGTGATGCCGAGGGTTAGGGTTAGGGAAGCAAAAGGAGTCTGCAGTGGTGATGGGGGAGTCTGTCATAGTGGGGGGGGACTTTCTTGAAGTCCACGATCATCTCCACTGTCTTCTGGGCATTGAGCTCCATGTTGTTACCGCTGCACCAGAACACCTCCCTCCTGTAGAATGACTCATCCCCGTCCGAGATTAGCCCGATGAGGGTGGTGTCTACTGCAAACTTGATCAGTTTTAGTTTTAGCGTAGTGGCTGGAGGTGCAGCAGCTTGTGTACATGGGGAAGAACAGGGGAGAAAGTACACAGCCCTGTGGCGATCCTGTGCTGGTAATCCGAGTGTCTGAGACATTCTTCCCCAGTTGCACGCACTGTCTCTGATCCGTGAATTGGAGTATCAGGTTGATGGCGTCATATACAGACCTGTTGGCTCTGTAGGCGAACTGCAGGGGGTCCAGCAGGGGGGAGGTGAAGGACTTGATGTGGGGAAAGACCAGGTGTTCAAATGACTTATTAAATCCAGTGATCTGGGGCTTGTTGAGGACAGAGACAATGATGGACGAAAGTTAACGCTCTCTCTTCACTGTATTTAGATGCCCTGTGATCTGGTTTTGGAAATGTCAATCATATCTTTGCTCATTTTCCTGGTTCTAACGGAGGACAAAATGTTTACTTATTGCCTAAAAACATCTCATAGGTGCCAAAATCAATAAAGCAATATAAATATGTCGTGGGGTTTTATGTCCCTTGCTGGCAGTATATGCTTAATACACTACATGAGGGAGAGCACATGCACTCATCCCTCCCAGTACCTACCCTCGCTGCTGATTTCCCGGGAGCGCACCAGGTCACTCTTGTTGCCCACGAGGATGATTGGTGTGGTGGGCTGGGACTCCCGGAGGAGGAGGCGGAGCTGGGCGATGCGGTGAAAACTCCGTCTGTCAGTGACCGAGAACACCAGGATGCAAACGTCACACTGGAGAGTAGACAGTTCCTGCAAATGGGAGGAGGATATGCCAATTAGCATGAATAAATCAATACATTTGTGTAGCGATGTCACCAGAACAGAACTGAAGACCACCTCCTGTAGGTAACTAGTGACATAGTGACAGCTGGAATGTGGTTAAGTTAAGCAAATCTGAAAATGTGTTGGTTGGTGTTCGGATTAGTGCTGTCACAATGTAAAAAACAAACTCAAATTCAAGAGTATATATTAACATCCATAGTTTTGGATAGCTTTCGTTTGACAAACTTAATTCAGAATGTAATGTACGAAGGATGTGTGCTGTGTAGACCCATTGTTTCCTCCGATTGACCCGGTGATTCCCAATGGCATGAATAGTATGAATAAAAAATACACTAGAACCCTAATGTTATTTCCTTGTACAATCATGTCAGTGAATGAAATTGGTTTGACACATCTTCTATTGTCGCTCTGACCACAGGGGCAGTGACATCAGCCTGTCCTTTTCATTTGAAGTTTTTTTTCCTTCTGTTTTTGCCCCATGAGAGAACGCAGACGCGGTTCTGGCTTAGTTGCTTCACAAACATCACGCTTCACTTTGTATGTCCTGACCCTTTTAACAGGGACCACCACTGTCCCACTGGGGCTGCTGTCACAGACGCTCAATTAGCCGGAGTGGCTCAATGCAGCAGCACCAGCCTCAAGAACTGCCCCCATCTGTGACTGTCCTCTCTCCACTCACAGCAAGTTCAACCAATCAATGTGTCTGAGACAAAGACTCAACAATGTTTTTCAAGACCTTCACAACTTAAATCAACATGATCAGAAAACGTATTGGTTTAGTATACGAACTAAGCTAAAAAAAAACATTACAAAAATATATAAATGAATGGAAAGAAAACAGTGATGACAACACGAACAAGGCAGTTTACGTCGCCCGGATCGGCATCACCGGGGCCCCATCCTGGAGCCAGGCCTGGGATGGGTGCTCCATGGCGAGCGCCTGGTGGCCGGGTCTTACCCCACGGGGCCCGGCCGGGCACAGCCCGAAAGAGCGACGTGGGGCCGCACTCCCGCAGGAGGATCCATAAGGGGCCGGTGCAGAGAGATTTGGGCGGCAGTCGACGGCAGGGGCCTCGGCGACCAGATCTCCAGACACAGAGACTAACTCTGGGGACATGGAATGTCACCTCGCTGGGGGGGAAAGAGCCTGAGCTTGTGCGGGAGGTTGAGCGATACTGACTAGATATAGTCGGCCTCACCTCCACGCACAGTTTGGGCTCTGGAACCCATCTCCTCGAGAGGGGCTGGACGCTCCACTTCTCTGGTGTTGCCCGCGGGGAGAGGCGGCCGGCTGGTGTGGGCTTGCTGATAGCCCCTCAGCTCAGCCGCCACGTGTTGGAGTTTACCCCGGTGAACGAGAGGGTCACGTCCCTCCGCCTTCGGGTGGGGGACAGGTCTCTCACTGTTGTGGCGGCCTACGGGCCGAACAGCAGTGCGGAGTACCCGGCCTTCTTGGAGTCCTTGGGAGGGGTACTGGACAGTGCACCGACCGGGGACTCCGTTGTTCTACTGGGGGACTTCAACGCCCACGTGGGCAATGACAGTGACACCTGGAGAGGGGTGATCGGGAAGAACGGCTTCCCCGATCTGAACCCGAGTGGTGTTCAGTTATTGGACTTCTGTGCTAGCCACGGATTGTCCATAACGAACACCATGTTCAAGCACAAGGGTGTCCATCAGTGCACATGGCACCAGGACACCCTAGGCCGGAGGTCAATGATCGACTTTGTTGTCGTGTCATCAGACCTCCGGCCGCGTGTCTTGGACACTCGGGTGAAGAGAGGGGCAGAGTTGTCAACCGATCACCACCTGGTGGTGAGTTGGATCCGCTGGCGGAGGAGGAAGCCGGACAGACTTGGTAGACCCAAGCGCATTGTGAGGGTCTGTTGGGAACGTCTAGTGGAGCCCTCTGTCAGTAGGGTATTCAACTCGCACCTCCGGGAGAGCTTCTCCCATGTCTCGGGGGAGGTTGGGGACATTGAGTCCGAGTGGACCATGTTCTCCGCCTCCATTGTTGATGCGGCTGCTCGGAGTTGTGGTCGCAAGGTCTCCGGTGCCTGTCGTGGCGGCAACCCCCGAACCCGGTGGTGGACACCGGAAGTAAGGGATGCCGTCAGACTGAAGAAGGAGGCCTATCAGGCCACTCTGGCTTGTAGTTCTCTGGAGGTCATCGACGGGTATCGGCAGGCCAAGCGAGCCGCGGCTCGTGCTGTCGCAGAGGCAAAAACCCGGGCCTGGGAGGAGTTCGGGGAGGCCATGGAGGAGGACTATCGGTCGGCACCAAAGAAATTCTGGCAAACCGTCCGGCGCCTCAGGAGGGGGAAGCAGTGTCTCACCAACACCGTTTACGGTGCGGGTGGAGGCCTGCTGACCTCGACTGGGGATGTCGTCGGACGGTGGAAGGAATACTTTGAGGATCTCCTTAATCCCTCAGTCACGTCTTCCGAAGAGGAAGTAGAGACCGGGGACTCGGAGGCTGGCTCCTCCATCACCCAAGCTGAAGTCACTGAGGTTGTTCTCAAACTCCTCGGTGGCAGGGCTCCGGGGGTGGATGAGATCCGCCCTGAGTACCTAAAGTATCTGGATGTTGTAGGACTGTCTTGGTTGACACGTCTCTGCAACATCGCGTGGCGTTCGGGGACCGTGCCTCTGGACTGGGAGACCGGGGTGGTGGTCCCTCTGTTCAAGAAGGGGGACCGGAGGGTGTGTTCCAACTACAGAGGGATCACACTCCTCAGCCTCCCGGGTAAGGTCTATTCCAAGGTACTGGAGAGGAGAATCCGATAGTCGAACCTCCGATTCAGGAGGAGCAGAGTGGTTTTTTGTCCCGGTCGTGGAACACTGGACCAGCTCTATACCCTCCATCGGGTGCTCGAGGGCTCATGGGAGTTTGCCCAACCAGTCTACATGTGCTTTGTGGATCTGGAGAAGGCTTTCGACCGTGTCCCTCGGGGTGTCCTTTGGGGGGTGCTCCGGGAGTACGGGGTCCGGGGCCCTTTGCTCAGGGCTGTCCGGTCCCTGTATGACCGGAGCAGGAGCTGTGTTTGCATTGCCGGCAGTAAGTCATACCTGTTCCCAGTGCATGTTGGACTCCACCAGGGCTGCCCTTTGTCACCGGTTCTGTTCATAGTTTTTATGGACAGAATTTCTAGGCGCAGTCAGGGGTCGGAGGGTGTCCGGTTTGGGGACCACAGGATCTCATCTCTGCTGTTTGTAGACGATGTTGTCCTGATGGCTCCATCAAACCCGGACCTGCAACATGCACTGGGACGGTTTGCAGCCGAGTGTTAAACGGCTGGGATGAGAATCAGCACCTCCAAATCCGAGGCCATGGTTCTCGACCGGAAAAAGGTGGCTTGCCCTCTTCAGGTGGGTGGGGTGTCCTTGCCCCAAGTGGAGGAGTTCAAGTATCTCGGGGTCTTGTTCACGAGTGAGGGAAGGATGGAGCGTGAGATCGACAGGCGGATCGGTGCAGCGGCTGCAGTGATGCAGTCGCTGCATCGGACCGTTGTGATAAAGAGGGAGCTGAGCCGAAAGGCAAAGCTCTCTATTTACCGGTCGGTCTACGTTCCAACCCTCACCTATGATCACGAGCTTTGGGTAGTGACCGAAAGAACAAGATCGCGGATACAAGCGGTCAAAATGAGTTTCCTCCGCCGTGTGGCTGGGCGCTCCCTTAGAGATAAGGTGAGGAGCTCTGCCACATGGGGGGAGCTCGGAGTAGAGCCGCTGCTCCTCCACGTCGAGAGGAGCCAGCTGAGGTGGCTCGGGCATCTGTTCCGGATGCCTCCTGGGCGCCTCCCTCGGGAGGTGTTTCAGGCATGTCCCACCGGGAAGACCCAGGACACGCTGGAGAGACTATGTCTCTCGGCTGGCCTGGGAACGCCTCGGGATCCACCCGGAGGAGTTGGAGGAAGTGTCTGGGGAGAAGGAAGTCTGTGAGTCCCTGCTCAGACTGCTGCCCCCGCGACCCGGCCCCGGATAAAGCAGCAGAAGATGGATGGATGGATGGAAAGAAAACAACGACCTCTTTTATTAAGATATGGTTGTATTTTTCAGTGATTGACCAATGTATTGGACAAGCATGAAACGTTATGATAATCCCAAACAGAGCATCGGGCTGATCATCTCATGCCTTAATTACAGTCATGCACTGCTAACAAATTCGTTAATCCTGCATTAGTTAAAGGTGTGGACACCACAAATACTATTACATAGTGACCGGGGCAGTTAATGGTGGGCAGTGATTCACGTTTGCAAAGGCACCCTGAGGAATCAGCCTAATGTAGCTTCAAGGCCATCGAATATTAATTAAACATGCACCATTTGGGTCACCTTTAAAATAAGCATACTGTATTTCAAAGTGCTAAAACACAGTCTAATTTCTATTCAATATTCTAACTAACACTTTTGTATAATCATTAGAGGCAGAGGTTGAGGAAGCAGATGCAAATGGCGAAGGTGGGCAGGTTTAGAGAGAGCGACCATTTTACGGAAGGACATTGCTTGAGGTGGTTTGAACATGTGCAATTAATTTTATTTTCTATTTTTATAAGGGTGCTCAGGTTAGAGCTGCCAGACGAGGCACCATGAGGAAGATTTATGGATGTAATGAAAAAGGCCATCAAGTTAGTGGCTGCTGTGGGAGGATAGGGGTGTATGTGAAATCATATGATTTACTGCGGTAACTTGAAATGGAGCAGCAAAAAATAATTAAATTTAAAATATTACAAACTAATTTCACACATCAGTGATCTGTTTAAAGCATACAAAACATTCCAAAACACATCTTCAAGCAATCGATGGAACTTTGTCCAAACAAGGAAACATGAAACCTCCTCCCACGCTCCTCTTACCTACGGACTCTAGGAATGAGTGCAGTGAGGGTCAGAGCGATCAATTCTGCAAAAACAATTCTGCCTTTAAATCCTGTCGGAGAAGCAGGAGCCTGGACAGGATGTACCCACTTCTACTTCTGGGAACACAATTTTGGTATTTCTTTCACTGTATCAAACTGAGAGCAAGACATTAGAGTGGTATATACTGTAAATCTAAACATTGTTGAGTTATAAGTACATCCACAACTCCTTTCTCCTGTATATGATCCAAATTGTCTTGACAAGTGGTGCAAACATACCAATAGTGGCTTCATTCTATGTCCTTAATAGTAGATGGAGTAAAATTGTTAAGGATATTTGTTGGGGACACATTGTGACAATATACAACAACTATTGAACAAATAAAGCCAGTATTGAAAGTATTGAACACGTGATGGCTGGATGGTGTTGTCTGATGTACAAAGGTCTACAGTTTGTTCCGAATAATAATGTTATAAGTTGTGCAACTGATTTACATGGCGCTTTTTTGTATTTCAATTATACATTATTAATTATCGCTACCAGCCTCTCCAATTAAACACTCATTCATACAAAGCAAAGGTATGCCAAGTACAACGACAGCATGCACTGGTCTGTGTGTATAACTTCCTTTTAAATCAATGACTGAAAGTAAAAAGTTACAGGCGAGTAATAGGATTATGTTTCATACTATTTATAACTTTACATTGACTTTTATTAGATCACCGGAAATGAAGAATCGATTTTCTGATTCAACTAGAGTCACTCCGGGAGTAAATTAAATCAATATATAACCATGTTGTACCTAACTCAATCTTCTCCCTAACGCCACTCACTTTAAAGCGTATGTGTGTCACACCTGCACAAACGCCCTTGCCCTACATCCCACCGGAAAGGTGAATTCCTGCCCTCTGGAGAGTTTCACAAAAAATACACATCATCCTGAGCGGCTGAGCTGTAGCACCGGATCACACCCTGGAGCAGGAAATTCACGGGGAGAGCCTTGGCAGTCCATCTATCTCTGGGAGCGCATGAGCAGACAGGGCAGAGAGGAAGAGAGGGGGAGCGCGGAGGGGCACGACAGCTCCGCCACCTGTCACTGTCGGACTGAGCGATGCGGCCGACGAGCGGATCGACAACAACGCCGCACGAGGAGGAGAGGACGGCGAGAGAATCAGCGAAGGAGTGGTAAGACTGGACACATCGATTAGTAAGAGAAGTGTGACCATGAAGTGAATACGCCTCTGTGGAACCGAGGCGGGGAGGATGGGGAAGAAGCCAATTCTCTCTCCCTCACTCTCTGCACGGTTGGCAGGGAGCAGGCCATCTGTCAATGCCTACTCCTCCCATGCGCACACACGTTCAGACGCAGCGCAAAACAAGTTGCACGCAAATGCAAAGACTACGCATCAAAGAGCCCCCTGAATCGTGCGAGTAATCATGAGCTCATCTTCTCTCTTCGGGCTCGGCTCTGTAGAGATGGTTTCCCTAGTTCACAGTGTGGAAATATTACAAGCTGCTGTGAGCGTGTGTTGAAATCCTGAAACCCAAATGACACTTCTTATCATTATTTATCGTTTGTTATTATTTTCAGACCTGTTACAGTATTGATCACAGTTTGAGATATTTTCAAGCCAAATTGTTGGTTGGTGTAGGTTTTACTATATAAAGGGAAGTTTTTAATAACGTTAGAAAGGTTCCCTGGTAAATTATTTATAAGGCGTTATTAAGTACGAGTTATTTATTTTTTATTTATAAGCTCATGAAAGGCATTCAAATGCATTTATCACTTATATCACTTAATATTTTAATAAGCAGCTTAGTAAAGCTCTTTTTTATTGACTTATAAACATTTATTTAAGGTATTACAGTACAAACAAATGCTAGTAATTGCCTTAAAAAGCATAAACTAGATTAACTAACCTTATTTTAAAGTGTTTTTTTTTTTTTCAACACTATTGCCAGACAAATTTAGCCACAAAGAGTCAGTAAATGTGCAATGATTCATTTTTGAAAAGTGAGCGAGGGCTTTGTTGCTCATTAAATAGGGCAGTAACATCTCTGGGCACCGGAGCCACCTTTGGCAGACGTTTGAAGTTTTTGATATTATATATTTTGAAAAATACTACAGAATTCTGGCACCAGAATAAAAACAAAATCTAAAATCTTAAACAAGCTGACGCTGTTTTAGATCATGCAACTTTATTATTATAATTCCTTGTTCTGTCAACAATAAAATTGGATTGAAATGTTTGCTGTAATTTATGGTCAAATCTAGAAATATACATTAGGATATTTTATTTTGTGGGCAGTTCAAGTTGCATTTGCCTTTAATACCATGGTTGGTATTTTACATTTGACTTACACCTCAAAATGTAATAACATTATATCTGGATCATTTTCCTTTCTAACCGAGTTAGGCCATAGCTTACTGTATACTCGATTCCAACTTGAACTACTAAGGAAAAACTGTTGTTGATACCACAACGATTATAAAAAATATACTCAAAACAATTGTAGTTTCTTTAAATACCAAGTGGTTTTATAGTCAAAAAACGATTCAAGGAAAAACATTTTTTTCAATATTGATTCTTGTTAAAATGAGTTTAGTATCTAGCTATTGATTTGTCCAACTTCAAACTGCACTGTTGGCGCAATATCCTCAGTCTCAACACAGGCTGACACTGGCACTGATTATTATTCAAAACTTTGCTTACAGTGTTGGCTTCATGCACAAATTATGAATAAATAATGAGCATTTTAGTCAGAAGAGTCGCTTTGGGCTACTGCTTCCACTGACTCCAGCCAACAGATGTCTAACTTGGTTTTCATCATTTACGTGGTACTTTTGTGAACGATTCAGAAACAACTCAACCAATTATCCAAGGTTAGCGAAGATGAACATACTTTGAGAGTTTGACACTTTTCATGGACCAACTTGAAGTTATTTGTGCAACAATTGGCTTTGAGCTGTGGCATGTGATTTGTAGCTGCCGTGCTTTTACAATGGCTCTAAACACAGACTAATGGGGCGATCATTCAGACCTTGAAACCCCATGATAGATGTGGCTTTAAAACTGGAGCAGTATCAAAAAAACAGGCCATCAGAGACACATCCTCTTGTTTCTGGTGCTGATGGAGATAAGAAATAAAAGCATTTAGCGAACAGAAAACATGGCTTCAAGCGATTTTATTAGTGCCATTAAAGTGACATTGTCGATGTAAAGATTTACTATGGCCTGTGCAGGGCTTAAGCAAAGTAGAGTCTAGAATTTGTAGTGATTTCATATATTCAGTTTGGGATTATATGAACAGCCATGTAATCCTTCAACATAAATGGAAGACTTTCCTTTACATGTTTTTTTCTTCTCAAAATCAGTATACCACTTATAATCCAAGAACAATCATCACTACTGACTCTACCATTGAACCCACCACCATCACTTCCAGTCAGACTACAACGATCCATGACAACTCACATAAAAAGACAGAGCGCTTTATGTAACTCTGTAGGAGATTTACTGTTTTGATAATACTGTAGTTGTTGTTTTGAGATTATGCTACATTTTAATATCAAGTATATAGTTTATGGTAAAACATGTCTTTTCAAAGTAATAGTTGAGGTTAAGTTGACAGGTGTGAAATGTCTGTAGAAATATCACCTTATACCCTTTTTATGGCACATTTCTGTTGAATTTACATTGTAATCATCTGGATATTGTTATCAGTCTGCTCCAAAAAATATATATATTTATTTTTCTCAATATCACCCACTCCTACTTACCAACCACTATTATGGATTGTTCTGCAAACTTGCTGTGTTAAGCCCAGGACATAAACTCCTTTCAACAAACAACCAACAAGACCCCGGTGCTGCATCATGACCATTAGTAGAGAGGACAATGAATCACTTTCCACACTGCATTTGCATAAACTACACTGCTCTCAATATATTATGCTGTTCAATTCAAAACCTACAGCTCTACTTTCACCCAGCCTATTTACATACGCGATTTCATATCTCTCATTAACCCGCTCCCTGGAGACAGAAGCACACATTGAAACTATCTCTGCACCCACTTAGTGCACACGCTACATGAGCTAAGCCACTTACGTCTTTGCAACAATAGAACCTGCACAACCACCTGCAAAAGGACACACAAAAATACAGACTGGTGTTTGCGTTTTTCTGTATCAAAAGCGAACGGCATCTGACCCAGGGTGACAGATGTGTGCAAAGTGCATGTCAGAGAGAAATGAGGGAGCGGGCCAATCGATACAGATGGTGAAGTGATGAATGGAGGGTGTTAGGAAGAGGAAGGAGCAGAACAAGGCCCTCACAATACACTCCTACCTCCGACCATCTGATAACAGCATGACCAAGCAATGCTGCAGTGGGATGGGAACGCTGAGTTTGTGAATTTGTGCTTTTTTTGTCGAAAACAGAGGAATATTTAACAAGATATGGGCTGCAGGAGGTCGAACACTACCACAATGAGGAGAAAAAATGAATGGCAACATTAGGAGGAAACATGAAAAAGGCTGTAATAAATGCCTCAAAGCCAAACCAAATGCCTTTTAGCAACCAGTGGTGGTAATAATATGTTGTAACTTAAGCAAAAGTACAGATACATGTAAAAAAATACTTGAGTAAAAGTATTGAAGTATCCCTTTAATAATCACTTTTAGAGAAAAACTGTATTTTATACATATTTTTAGAACGAACAACAGGTCAAATGTAGTAGTGGCATAAATTATTTACAGATTTTTGGTCAACAGAAGCGACAGTATCAATTTCTTATTTTTCTTTTTAATTTTTTTGTCATTATGTTTGTTTGTTTGTTCAAAGCTGGGACTTGAACTCACACCTCCAGGCAGAACGTCACCATGAACGTGCTAAAAATAAACCCGCCAATGCAGCAAGAAAATGTATTGTTTTTGTCTAAAGAAAGATAAAGAAAATATGTATTAAAGTACAATACTACTGTCACTTTCCACCACTGCCTTTACCATAACCTCTAGTTAGTACAGTATCGTTCAGTACAGCCATGTTGCAAAAGACTCTATTCATGTCAACTGGCAGCATATTATTGTAGTGGGCTATGTGCCTTGTAAGTGAACATCTGCACCCGCATCTGGAGCGGCTTCAGGGACGCTGCCCCACATTTGACCTTTGACCTCCAAAAACAGGATAAAAAAGCACTAAGCTCCAGGATGAGATATGTTTCATCATGACCTACTTTTCTGAATATGAGCAACTTTGAATGAATTTTACTTTAATGTGGAGGACAAATTATGCAGAACCACCACGAACACGTTGAAAAAATATCACCAGGTTTTAACAACAACAACAGCAACAGCAACAGCAACAGCAACAACAACAACAACAACAACAACAACAACAACAACAACAACAACAACAACAACAACAACTTTAGGTGTAGTGACAAATGTATCAAGGTTGATTAATCTAGAATTTAAAACGGGATTAGTTCTGCTACCGTCTAATCTGGTGAAATCCTACAAGACACAATTTGTTTCCTGGTTTAGGTGCGTGTCCTGGTTTTGATCTTAAACCCACTAAAATGAAATAAATGTCAAAAAGTGATACAAAACTGAAGCAAATAATGAGACTCTGATCAATTTAAATTAGGTTCTGCGCTTGGTTTATCTAAAATGAAGTGGTGGAACATGTTTTTTTCAGAGTGCGCAAAGGAATGTGGTCAAGCTGCAATTATTCCTCTGCAAATTGCATCCTGTGTACTTTATCTCATTTTCTCCAAGATAGATATAATAGTCCTGAGGGGCGGCTGAGACTTCACCCTGATAACAGACACACACATACTGCTTGGCCTACATCTGCAGGCTTCAGGCTACACCTTTCACTTGTCTTCAATAAATATTTCAATTGCACCGCATCAAATAATAATGAAAAGTTTCAGTCGGGGCTCGTGCTCCTGACAGAACGACTTTAGGATATGAAAGCAAATACACAGACAAGAAAATCCAAACTGAGGAGGGGCTCGCTCACCCCTCTGGTCTGGTGTGACCTCGATCTCTCCGCACAGTTAAAATGTGCATCAGGAAACATCATAAGACTGGGCTGGTTTTAAGACTGCACTGCTGATACGGTCAAGGCCAAATGTGCTCATGTTTCTATTCTGGGAAAAGGGATGATTTATTTAAACGACCGTGACGTCAACAACACTTACAACAAGCAGTGTCTGGCTGAGCAAACTCCAGCCCCTGAGCCTTGAGTAACATGTGTCGTGTTGCGCGCACTGTATTACAATACGCACGGGGCAACGGGAGTGAGGCTGGACAACACACTGCTGCACGCTGTACTGCAACATACGGTAGTGTCTGCATTTCTCCTGACTGTAGTGCAATTATGGGGAAAAGGACAACCAGATTTGTCATCGGCACAGATCCTAGACGAGTGGCAGAGCAGATTTCAGAAAATTACAGTAATTACTTTCGGGTCGCAATGGCTCTAAGGGAGGGGTGTCCAAAATATGACCCGAGGGCCAAATGTGTCTTTCAGACCAATTTTTGTTGCTGAAATGGCCCAAACAACCAGGAGTAGTAGTTTTTACTGTAAAATTGGATAACGTTCTGCGATCATAACCTAAATAACTATCATTTAGATGTGATGCAGACCTAATATTAATGTTCCAAGCGTTATTAGAGGTGATTAACTTCATTGTCATGTTGTCTGTGCCCTTCCACTCCTTATATGTTTCAAAATGTGGCTCTTTGTGGCAAAACGTCATGAGTGGCAGCCACACCTTCCATCACTATGCCCCATGGCAGCTGTGGAGAGTCTTGGATTAGATTTTTATATAATATATATCCCTACATTATTTCACTTATAGTTTGCCATGATCAATATTTTAATGTTTATTTTGTATAGATATCCATTGGGTGTTTTCCAAGGCAATTCTGTCAATTTACCCAGACTTGGAACTGGCCCAGAGTGAGCTTGGCTGGATTAGTGTCTAAAACTGTAGTGAGTAATTAGGTTAGTGCACTTAATTTAATTTTAATCAAGAGCTATATTAAACTACGTTGTTTTAATGGCGGTGTTCACAGCCAATCCTCTGTCAATGTGAAGTAGAGTTCAGAATTAAAAAAAAAATGTACCAAGTTAAATTTCAATGACAAAACAATATGTATCGTTTATGTTCAGGAAATTAATATCAAATGTTTAATAAGAAAAAAATATATAAAATCAAAAACTGGGATGGATTTTATAATATAATATAATATAATATAATATAATATAATATAATATAATATAATAATAATAGAGATGCAGCCCAAGCCCAAGGGATGTTCCAATACCAAGTACAAATCCGATATGTTGCCATATCAATAAAATAATAATATCTAAAATATCTTGAAACTGTTATAGAGTTAGTTGTGGTAAAGTTGAAGTTATGTTCATAAATTCACCTTTTATATTGAACATGTAATTGCAAAATGTATATCTGTTGTATTTGTTTTATAGGATTTCTTCAGATATTCTCTTCTAAGTAACAGTTTTTGTTTAGACTTTAGAGACTGGCAGGAAATAACAAGCTGAAATATGTAGCTAGCCAAGTGCAATTAACAACTATACCAAGCTGTAATAGAGTTTAAGAGCGTGTGTGCGCGAGCTAACACCTCGTGTAGCGGCAGCTTCCACTTGATGAGGCCCGATGGAGAGATACCTCGCACAGGGAGGAAACCTGCAGTATTGGATGTCTATTTGTGAGTGACTGATTACATCGTCCTGTCCGACAGTGTCTACGTGGATGTCGATGCAGGTTGCTATGGTAACATGGGGAGTAGGTTAGGGTGCCCCGTAGAGAATACTTACAGCTCGCCACAAGAACAGAAGCTCCCTCCTTTTGGTCCCTCCTCTAGGGACCAAAAGAGCTAACGACTGAGCTCTAGGCTCAAGAGTATTTCTGCTGACCACACGTCTGCGTAACCTTCAACGCGACTGACAGGCGTGATACACTTTCTCTAACACGTGGCGTCCCTTAGTGGGTGGGGTATGTTAGGTAAAAAGTGACTGTTTTGACCTTAAAATGAAAGGATAGAAATGGGTTCAAATGGCAAGTTGGACATGAGTAGCAGATGTGACATAGGTGGAGGTAATTACACAACAGTTACCAAGCAACCATACTGAAAACAAGGGTCCAAATCCATATATACAAACAATAGTAATGATTTGACAAATATTAAGAATTGATCACCTTTATTTTGTTGAATGATTGTTTAGAGTGTCAAAAAGCTGTGTTCTTTGCGTGTTAATTGTCCTTGCATTTTTGGGATGTCGCTCATTGAATGTCGCTACTTCCTGTAATTTTAAACTTTTTAGTTGAAACAATTTCTTTACAAACGGCCCCTTGACAGATGTAAAACTAGATAAATATTTACCACGTGTGTCAAGTGCACTTTCAAAATTTGAACATATTTGTCATGATGGCTAATCGGGATGTCACAATATCAAACATTTAACGATTACTCACAATTATTGAGACTGCGACTAAACAACGGTGAAATCTTTAATTTTCTTTCATTCCCGTGGTCTAACATGTTACTATTACTCAAGTGAGTGACCACCTTTACAAAATTGAACTTTCTGACTGACAAAAACAACCAGACAAAAAACATTTAGGGCTATTGTTGGGCTATGTATTGGAGAAAAAATAAACCATTATATTGTGACCTAAATCATCATAATTATCAATTAACCAAAGCATCTTGACATCCCTAATGCCTAGCACAAACATTTTATGTGTAGTGGGTGTGTTGCTGCAGTGGTCAGCGGTCACGCATGTGTGGAGATGTTATTAGAGATAGATAAGTGACCATAACATCATGCTTGATTCACCACGGCCCTTCGTCTGGACTCTGGAGGCTTAAGCACTGAGAGGGACAAAAACCCCAACTGTCATCAGACGAAACGGTCCAGCCCGAACCTACCACGTCCACATCACATGTAGTCCTAGAGCGTGCACAAGCCTCCCGCTGGCCTGCGTGTCCCGCTTGTTTGCGCATTAGCCTTGTATTAGCATGCGCAGAATAACAGACGCAATTAACCCGGAGTGAGATGTAACTGCAGCAAAACGGGGCCAGTGAAGTGAGGCTCATGAAAAGGGATGGCAGCAAATGAAAGGAGATGGATGAGAGGGCCAGAGCGGCGGGACAGACGGTGAACTGGAAAAAGCGCGTCCACGAAAAGTCCGGGGCCTGGTTTTCAGACGCGGTTCCCTTAAGCTAAATAGAACAGTGTGTGAATAATTTAACCTTGTGGGGCAGGGCCTGCAGTGGAGTGGACATCTGGGACAGCGAGTGAAATGAATGGCCTGCCCTTCACACTAATTAAGATTGCTGCACACAGAATTTTAGATGATTTTTTTTGGGTTCCTGAAGTGTCACCATATGGAGCTAGGATGCAGAATGCAACAAAAAGTGCTACTGGTAGTATTAACTCTTATTCAGCTTGAAGGACTGATGATGCACAACGGCTACAGTTTTTGGCCTTGCTGTGATTTCTCATTCCAATACCGCTTTGAAATATGAAAGGGCTAACGCGAGAGGATTTGCCACTATGTTCAATAAAAGAACACAAAGATGCATTGAAGTATGACAGCTGCCGCTTTCTTACCCTGTAACTGCAAAGATTTCAGAGCATCAGCTTCTCTAAAAAA
The DNA here is from genome assembly GCF_026437365.1 of Eucyclogobius newberryi. Taxonomy (NCBI): domain Eukaryota; kingdom Metazoa; phylum Chordata; class Actinopteri; order Gobiiformes; family Gobiidae; genus Eucyclogobius; species Eucyclogobius newberryi. The sequence continues at coordinate 16,642,313 of NW_027315746.1, forward strand.
AATATTGATGGTTCCATCTTTCAGCATTTTTAAAGAGTTGTCAAAAAGAATGAAAACCCAGATAATCAGTACTAAAACCAGCGTCAAAACTGTATAATCATCTGAAAAAGTACTTAAAAAGCACTTGATTAGGAACAAATGGATTGTTCTTCCCTTTGTCACTTTCATTGGTTTCCTGCTGCCATCAAAAGTCTCAAAGCGATTGAACCTTGAAAGCCACTATTGCCCAGAGAGTGCTCCACAAAGGCCCAAAACATTTGCTTCACATCCCCAAAAGTACAACAAAGTACACTTCTAAATCACGTCTGCCAAGGCTACAGAGGACATTATAATCAAACAAATGATCGGCACTTAATAGCGTTCCTAAAATGCCTGACAAAATGCATCCCCAATTCCAACAGCCATTTCTGAATGCTTTGGAGTATGAAAAGCTTCTTTGTGAAGCTGACACGGTTTTGGCCTCTGCTGCCTTACGTACCCTTAACGCACAAAGGCAAAACATATTTAAATTCCTGCCTAAATTTATTTGGATAAATACTAAAAGGAGTAAAGATGCTGTCAATTTGTCAAAGATGTCTTATTTCATTATTTGCGGAAGATTGTAGAAATGATTGGTTGATTTAACTGGATACGTGTTGGTCCGTTTATTTCTATTTATATTACCTTCCCAGAAGCTTGCCATTCTATCAGGTGCTTGACAAAAGGGGAATAAATGAAGACAAAGTCAAACGTCACAGCAGGAATCAGAGTTTCTCACCTGTTTCCAGTTGTCGTAGACAACGAGTTTGCTGTCCTCATCGTCCACGGTAACGGAGCACTCGTACCCTTCACCTGCAAACATCCATGACAAACATCCATACATTACGTTAGCCATGACCGTAACAGCCATGTCATGTGGAGCTACACAAACAGACCAGCAACAGAACGCCCTGCAGTCCTTGAGCAAACGGTCTGACAAAGGAAATGACATTAGAATGAACGGGCTAATCTACATGAAATGAATGCAATATTTGAGGAAAACATGATTTAGTTCAAATCCAGGCACGTCAGGAAACTCATTTAAGAAGAATTAAGTAAAAGAGTGTATCTGGGCTTGTTTGACTTCACTTTGCACATATTGGAGTTTGACTGGTGGCAGGTGATGGTTGTTTCACCCATGTGGCTGATGGGGCTCTAAAACAGATGCTCTGAGCTGCCTAGAATTGATATGGAGGTGATAATAGAAAAAGGTGTCACAGAGCATTCCCCTACATCCGCTCACACAGTTTCCCAGAATAGATCGGCACGTTGTTAAATAAAGCATGGTGCCTCCACTGAATGAACGCAATGAAAACATCATGTCGCCATGTAGAGGCAGAATATAATCTATATATAATCTAATCTATATTATATGAAGATGTACTGTGTGTATTTATGGTAAGAGTGTAATGTACAGAGGGATTTAAAAAAATTCCCTTTTCAATACAAGTCAAAAGTTTTTTTTGTAATGCAATCCTTTTGCACTGAGTTTGGATATATAGCAATTACCAATGTCAAGATATGAAATGTTTGCATTATTCACAATAAATGACACCATAACCAAAAACAATGAAATCCTTAATAATCCTGAATTTCCTTCAAATGGATCAACACTCGTCTCGAGCAAAGAAAATGTTATCATATCATTATAAATGATATTGTAATTACAAGTTGTTTAAATATAGCTTTAAATTCTGCTTGAACTCCTCTTGTCTTGTCTCTTTGTTAAACTCTTTAGCCTCTTCAGCCCTAAGCACATCCCGGTCTGCCTCCCTTAGAGAGGTCCCTTATATTCCGATATTCCAAATTTTAAATCATCCCATTTATATCAATATAAATTACTGGTGGGATGTGAGCTTTATGAGCTCAAACTTTCTGATGGATAAACATTTTAGGTTTACTTTGAGATTACGTTTTTGCTTTGAAAATTGACATGACTATTACTTTCTAGTTCCTACAGTGATATTATGACCTTAATAACCACAACTCTTGATATGGCTCCACTCCCCAAAAGGTCCCTCTACATAAATATGAATGATAACGAGTGTAGGATTTGCTAGCTGATGCTACTTAAGGACAATCAGAATAATAAAAGTTGATGTGACTCTTCCACAGATGTGCATGCAGCCAGAATAAGTGCATCCCAGTACGAGCCATTACCGCATGCCTGTGACTCAGAGTCTATGGAGAGCGACCGATCCGTCTGTCCTGCCAGAGATAAGGCCAGAGATGATTTGCCCACGCCGTTCTGTCCCAGCAGCACTAACCGCAGTGCCCCTCCGTGACTGTGATATGTGGGCTGGGCAGCTGCCGTTTGGCCAAATGGCTCGTCCCGAGGCACCGCTGTTTCAGTAATAGGCAACGTGGCGGGCTCCTCCAGACCTGGGATCCAATCACAGTCCTCAGACACAGCCTCCTCTCTCCTCAGCTGGTGTTTGACAGGTAAGGGCGTGCTACCCCTGCGCAGGGGCGGGGCCGTGGTCAGAAACATACTGTACTGAAATACAAGAGCAGAAACATGGTTTATTAACAGTGTTGTGCCTGAGACAGAACAATACTAGTGCAGGAGTGTGGTGGAAAAGGAGAGCGATATATCAACATTTAGATCATATCATGAATGTTGTTTTGAAGATATTAAAAAAGTATATTATTTATAGCAGTGGCTCTCAAACATTTCAAATCAAGTATTATCCAAGAATAATTTGGCCCTCCGAATACCACCAGATCGAAACCAGGTCAAGAACAAAACTATTCTAGGGCTAAACTATGGCTTGAAAAGGGATTAAATGGGACAATTGCTTTGCTAGTTCTAAACAAGGACCAACCCAAAAGTGAACAAAAAAGTGTAGTAAAAAGACAGGCAAATATATGAACTGTAAAGCAATCTGTGTACCACAGTTTGAGAAACACTTGTTTAAAGTTTTAAAAAAAAAGAAGATGTTGTAAACGGTGATATTTATGCACTTTTTCGATTGATTTTGCAGACATTTCACATTTGTCTGATAAATATTTCAACATTTAGCACATTTCTGTCCTGTTCTGGTCCGACTATTCTGATCAGGATACAAAAAAAAACCTAGATATACATTTTTCGTCAATGTTGCCCACTTCTACATTGGTATCAATGTTTTATATGTGTTATTTATGTTACCACTGACAGCAATACTGCACACAGCAAGGCTCAGAAAAGACAGGAACTAGGACCAGAACAGAATCAAGATTTAACCAGGATTTAACCAGGACTTAACCGAGTCTTACTCAGAACAAGACCAGATAGACGCAAAAAATACACCTGAAACTGGTTTAAATGCAACTATATTAGACATAACCATTCATTTCTATTGATCACATTTCCCCCACAAAAACAATGAATTTACAGTAGCTTAAACATAGTGTAACGATGTATTCCTGACATTACAGAGAAGCATCGGGGGAAGCGTTAGTGACTGAAACTCCCCTCTACGCACCTGACAGTCCTGGTGCGTAGAGGGGATAACAAGGGGGGAGGGGAGTGTAGCAGATAATAGTGGAGGTGAGACACACACGGGAAAGAGAGCAAAGACGCTGATGAAGACGCTCGATGTGTCAGAGGGAGATCTGCGTGAGCGGGGGGGGGGGCATGGGAGTGGCAATATGCGGTGGGCCTGAACAACTGCAGATGAACAAGAGCAGACAGAGGTTTAAAACGTGAAGTCAATCCATGTTTATTGTTTTATGACTCGCATCTTAAAAAGACAACCCACTTTGGACAGGGTGGATATGATGTTGGCTTTGTTTTTCGAATCGCTCATGTGTATTACTTGTACATTGTGTATTTAGAGTTTAGTATTATTGATCGGTAGGTGGCGTCTTAGTTACGGTAACCAGCAGGATTTATATGGAAAACAGCAGAAAGGAAAAGACCTGGAATGAGTTTTCTGAAGATTTAGGCTTTTTTCTTTTTTACATACAAATAAGCAAGTACTTTTAGTCAAATATACTATGGTCGGATCAAAAGATGGTTTTGAGAGCTTTTTTTTTAATTCCACCCCCATTTAGTCAATTAATCGAGCCACAAGGCAAGTCTTTAGTTGAATAAGACTTTCTTTAATCGACTACAGCCCTAATATAACATTGTTCAAACAGTTAAAGTCTGCCTTTATGAATCGCCTCATTCAAGTAAATCAAAATTTATATTACAAATATTACAAACGTATCAAGAGAAAACCTCATCTCATGTACAGTTTATTGTACTAGAGCAGCAAACAGCCATTTATCATTCTATTGTCAGTACTATAACTTGTACTATGTGAGCCTGGATGTACTTGTCAAGAACTTGATATGGGAAGTTATATATTGCATAGCTTAGCCGACAGAAGACATCAAAGGGGACATTCTATGAAAAATCCTCTTTTATGAGCTTTTAGACATGTTATGATGGTTCATATTCACTTCTACAGTGTGACATTTCCATGGAGTAATGCATTTACCATGTATTATCCTGAAGTGCCAATGTTAAAAAAAAAAAAAGTCGGTCTGTAACCCTGGAATATATTTACCGTATTCTTATTTTAATCAGGGTGAAGGGTTTGAAAATGTCACGTAGTCATGACAATAACAATATGTAAATGAAAGTCAGCTGCTTGCTCCGGTGAAATTACATTATGAAGGGAATGGAACCGTTTGCATTACCACACCGTTTTAGATTCATATTAACGGTTCAAAAAAAAGTAAATATAAATGTAATCCAAGTTTATTATAGTTTAAACTACCAGAAGAGCTCACATGTTGTCTTTAAGATGAGAGAGAATGGTGCCAGTGGAGCATAAACACTTGGGCGGGACAGCTGAAATAAGCTCCCAGCTGGGCTCACTCAGGCTACAATATATATATGAAACTCTGTAGAGTGATTGCATTGCAGCATGAATTCACATATGATACAAATAGGTCAAGGCCACAACTGCTCCATCACAGGATTCAGTGTTTCCACAAGCGTAAAAAAAAAAAAAAATGGAAACAAATAAATGCGATCGTGTGTTTTGCAGAGCTGTGTGATGCCACAACAGGTCAGCGAAAGACAACCTTCATCAATATTAATACGGCAATTAATCCACTTCTAGCAGCAGCAGCACCCCTGGGCTCTGTGTGCATGAGTGTGTGAGCGGACCCATCTCTCACTCTGTGGCAATGCTGACAAGAGTGATAAGAGTTCATTAAAAAGACTAACTAGAACTCATGACAAAATAATGTGATCACAACAGGGTCGTTCAATAATCGGGTTACAACTGTTTACAAGCGTTACACGGTGTTACAGAGGTGTATATGCTAAAGATGCATTATATACGCTTTAGGGCAGATACACACTACATATAACTAGTAGAAATGAGATATTACGGTGTGTTATACCAACACTATATCAACACTATCAATGTAAACAAATGAAATGTTCTTCCATGGATTGGATGTTTCTAGTATGTGAATTAGTCAAACTATTATTTCTACTAGAGCTGGTTTCGCCAAGAACATGACAATACAATACTTGGTCCACGATACGAATCCCGATACTCAGAACTTGATACGAGACGCGGCCTGATTCATGCATATCCCTTAAAACTGGTGTTAAAAGTTTACTAATGTATGTTTTGATTATGTAGAATAACAGAATGCATTGGAATTTCATGTTTTACACTTCCTCAATATCATAACACAACTGTCCTATGATTAAGTCACATTTTCAGCTCCTCAGATTCAGCCTTGATGCAGCAGTCTGTAGGTTCAGACTCTGCAATTTATAATGACTTTATATTGTTTAAAAGTATCACTGTATCGATACACGTATTGCCAAGAAGTCCCTCCCAATATATCACAATATCAATATAGTGAGTACAGCCCTAATTTCCACTGTACATTACTACAGAGACTTTTTAAATGCATTATCAACCGAAAAAGTGTTGAAATATGGTGACATTTTGACATGTTGCTTTGATAATCCCGCTGACTTTGTGATCAAAAGTAAAGTAACGATAACGATTACAATTATCAAAATACGACTGTCATTATTCTTTATATTTGACTACTACATGATTGTTGATTAATCGTTGCAGCTCGACTGGTACGTTTTGTCGCTTATATATAGACTATATTATGAGCAACAAGGCCAGAGCATTGGATCTATGGAGGAAGTCAAAATTGACAAGTAGATACTCATTTAAGTGTCAAAAGGACAACGTTTTCTGGACATTTTTAGAACGATCGTGAGTTTCAACAGAACTTCTACAAGGCCACATGGTAAAATTAAGAAAGTACTCTTATTTTGTGTTGAAAACGTCTATTATCTTGTTATTATCGTTTAATCTATGGAGCCTTGTCCACAATATTAACCTCTAATAGAAGTATTCTGTATAATTACCACGTGTACATTTACATTAACCACTACTCCCACTGCTTCATAATAAAACTGTATCAGAAAAAGCCAGTGGGTGATACGTGTGTGCGTGACGTCATCCCAGCCGCTCTCAGACACAGTTATTATTCAACAGTGTTGCTGGTGGTTTCACGTTGCTCAATTAGGTTAATTGAAAGAGCACATCAATTACGCATGGCCTTTATTGTCAGTGGGCTCGCGGGAGCGGTACATGTGGAGGCAGTGCGGCCCTAACCGCAGCTTCAAACCCGGTGTCAGGGGTTAATCTGCCGCTCACACAGGCTTTGCACAAACTGAGCCAAACTGCTGCTGCTTAATACAAATTTAATTAGGACAGACTGTTTCCCTTTTGGACTCTCTATAGCACAATGCAGATCTAATTACAGTTGTGCTTTTCCACCGCCGCTGTTGAGTTGGAACGGCACGATCTTTTAGCAATGATGTGTCCTGAACAGATCATTACAGCCCAATTTGGATAACAATCTCCAACTGCCGAGGGGAGACAAAAGTATGTCTGATAGGGCAGAGAAGGAATTATACACAATTGGACAACAAGATGTAACATTTTGTCATTCAAGTCTTCTAACAATCACACATTAATTGATTTAAATGTGTCCATATTACTTTTTCAGTCAAACATGTAGCATTTCTAACTTATAATGCATACTATACTTCACTGATGTCATTTGCGGATTCCATTTCCTATAATTATCATTATCTTACAGAAGGAAATAATTTGAGTCTGAGAATATGCAATACAATAGCATAATGTTTTCTCCTACATGTGAAACCCAACCCAGTTTCTAACTAAGGTGAAAGAAAAGGACACGAATAACACTGAACATTCATTGACAAACACATGATGGGAGTTCACGCACTACACGGTGGCTAAAATAATAATAATAATAATAATATTTGTGGGCTGCTTACCTGGTCAGTCATGGTGATCAAGATAGAAATGCCTCTTTGTGGAACAATCTTGTGCTGTAGTTGGAACCGCCTCTCCTCCCTCCCTGCTTCAGGTCATCTGTGCTGGCTGAAGCCCCGCTGCTGTCTACACATCTACAACGCCACCGACAACAACACAAGCCGGCTCATAAACAAAGACCACGTTTCTCTTAAACGCATCGCTCACAACAATCTCCCCCGCGGCAACTATAGAGAGTGTGGCGCCTGCTGAGGAAGAGGAGGAGGAGGAGGAGGATGAGGAGGCAGAGCCAAGGGAGCTGCGGTACACGGACAATGAGGGAAGAAGGTAGAGTAAAAAAAAAAAAAAAAAAAAAAAGGAAGGAAGGATGGATGGAGAAGCTGCTACACCTGCGTTTCAATGTGGCACGGACTTTGGTTTGGATGGGCGGAAAATAAAAGAGTGATGGGCGCACGGGGAGGGAGCGCGTGACCTGCCCGGTGCGTCCGTGCGTTTGGAGAGGTCCCGGTGGTCACGCAGAGTCCGGGGCGTTTTGTTCCCACACGCGGCAGCACCTGCACCTCTCCTCCCCGCTTCTCCCTCCCTCTCTCTCCTCCTCTTCTTCATCTCTGTCATCTGCGCCGTGTGCGTGAGGGGGCGCGTCCTTGAGTCAAACGCCACCAGTGCTTTGTGTGTTGTAAGAAGAGTCCAGAGACGGTTATTTTCCTGGCGTGAAATAATAATGGGGTGTTGGTGATGTACTGTGAGGAAATACTGTAATTCTACCGAACCAAACAGGCTCAGACAGATTAGTAAGTCTGAGCCGCGGCTTCACGTGTGACACATAGTAACCGCTAGGGGGAGACAAACAGCAGATATTGAGTTAACTTGCCTTTTACTCCCTCTTTTAATGTCCCTAAGACAGGCATGTCCAAACTAGGGCCCAGGGGCCAAATGCTTACTGCTATGTTGGCCCAAACAACAACAAGTAGTGCGTTTTACTGTGAAATTGGGATATTGATGTTATACCAACCTATTATTAATTTTCTAGGTCTAATTAAATGTGTAGAGGCTCATCGCAATTACATCAAATGCAAAAATTTCGAATGATTCACTTTGTCATTCAACAAATTCAACATCGTCAAGTTGTTTGTGGCCCTCTGCCCCGTTTAAGTTTCAAAATGCGGCCCTTGGTGAAAACAGTTTGGACACCCCTGATCTAAGAGAACCTTTTCGCCAGCCTACCTGGAACTACTTCTTCTGATTTGTTTTAAAATTTGAATTCATCTATGCACTAATTAAATTCTACTTGTCCGTCTAGTGAATATGAAATGACTGTCTGACTGTAAAGACATGTCTTTGTCAAAGATTTAATATTCAGATGATGGTGCAGTGAGCAGAGCAAGCGGCTTGTTCATTCTACAGAATTAACCTTTGGCAAAGCTTTGGATTGACAACACGGAAGAGCCACGTTCAGTCTTTTTCTCATCTGGGAAATCAGTGCAGTTTACTTGACCAGACTGTCACGTTCCTGTCACCACTCTTGCACTGCTTGGCTGAGCAATACCTACTGTCAACACAGCATCGTATTTTCGTTGGCCGCCACAATCTCTGCTGTTTGTTAACTTTATTAACTTTATTGTCTACCATAGTAGAAATATGCTTGTGGTTTAAATCACACGACACAACAATCAGTCCATCAAAGCTTTGCCATCACTGTAAAACCACAATAAAAGCCTGCTGTATTTAATAGAAGTATTGTGCTCAGACATACGTTTAATTAGTGCATTTGACATAAATTGCACTGTACACCTTTGTTGCTAAAGACATTCTGTATTGAAGGACTCTCAGAATCACAGATGATAGACTTGGACATTCTGTACATAGCTGACTGGCAGCCATGTTCTTTGCCAATTATATTCCCTGCATTCTGAATATTTTTGTTCAACTTATTCTTGTTTGCCACTGTCAGATACCAAACCAAACAGAGCTGAAATACAAGAACACTTTCAATCAGGCAAGATGGAGAACATAATGACTGATATTTAATTTTCTGCTTTTTCTATCCATATGCATAAAGTGAATTTCATATAAATAATTGGAATGCAATTTACATTTCTTCCTATTATATTTATTCTTAATTGGAACCAACATCAAGCCGAAGATTTGAATAAATATTTACATAACAAAAACTTTATAAATTGTATGATTAGAATTGAAATAGTAAAATTGCGGGAACTAGAGCCCTTGAATTGTCTGGATACATTTTATACTGTGTTTAAACATTGCAAATAAAATTAATAACCACATTTTTATTTATTTTGATATTTTTTTTTTATTGTGGTTTGGTCAAAAACAAAAGGCGCTCAACATTCGAGCACATTTTCAGACTATGTCATGGCTTCTTACCACCAATGCGTCTGTGGCTTAAATGAAAGTCTCCCTCTGTGGGGTACAGAGGTCTGACATTTCAGACTGTTTATAAGTATTACATCATAACCAGAAGCTATAGCTTTTGCTTATATCCGAGGAAGATATCCATTATAATAAGCATCTTGCCAGCCACATGCACAATAATCTCTCTCCAGGTCAGGGCCTCACAGTGCAGCACCCATCCCCTGTCTGTCACACGCACAAAGCACACCGCGCACGAATGGAAGGAACCCTCCCTATAGGCCTGCTGTGTGCCTTATATTTAAAGTCTGGGCTAATCTCCAGTTTTAATCAAGTCGTGTCAGGATGTAATGGCCCTCTAGTGTGAGGAGGATCAGAGCACAGACAGATGATAGAGATAAGTGGTCGAACGAGGGACCAAGGCTGTAGCCTATTGGTGAGAACAAAAAAACAGAACAAAAAGGTGAATCCCTGTTAACCAATACAATCCCAAATGTGATTAGAACACTCAGAGGAACAAGCTGGTAAATGTCAAGAGGTCGCCCAGTATGCAAGTCAAGATCTATAGATGCCAATAAGACAGTGGTCGCAAGGTCAAGGAATCCAATGTGCATTAATCAAAGTCAAACAGGTTTCAAACACATCAAGCAGAAAATATAATATCATTTCAGTTGCATTACGTGTCAGATTCAAATTCACGCTACACAGATCTAGTATTTCACAACTTGAATAATGCAAAACTTGGAAAGATATTTAAATCAACGCTCCAGATTGTTTATAGCCTGACAACAAAAATCCAATTACAGCTTCTTTCCTAGTTTATTATGCTGTCGCTCCTCGGTGGCTGTGAGAGCTCCACACACGGCTTCAATCACTGTCAGGGATATGGCCTTGACTTGTTGCAACCACATTGTAGAAACCTCTTCTCACAAGGATACATGAATGACATTGTGATTTGATGTTGTTGTCGACCAATAGCTTAAGTGAGATTTATAATAAGCTGATTTCAGTGATATGAGGACAAACCTGGATTTTTTTCAGTTCTTCATCCCGACATTAACCTGTCCCCTTGGGTGGTGAATGAAGTACTCCATTTTGATACTGAGTAAAAGTAAATGTATTGTACTAGATTGAAAAAGTATTTCACACATTTTTTGATAGTATGTTCATATCAAATGTAGAAATAAACAGTTGTGTTGATTTTCAGTCAACAGAGGCTGACAATTAAATCAGCCAGGATAATTGAGTTATAGACTGAATGAATAACTTAATAGTCCTGGTCATTTTTAAAGCCAGGAATTTAAAGTCAAAACCTTTAGACAAGTTGTAATAATAAATGTGCTTAAAAACATAAGAAAAGTACTTTCTACTTTTCAAAAATCCATCACCGTGTGGCACGCTGGAGCCACAGCCAGGGACAAACAGAGACTACAGCTACTACAGTTGATGGGTTGAAGACTTCCATCTCTGCAGGACCTGTACGTCACCAGGACTCTGGGACGAAAAGGTCAGATCACGACCGACCCTTCTCACCCTGAAAATGGACTATTTGAGCCACTCCCCTCAGGCAGGAGGCCACTCCCCTCAGGCAGGAGGCCACTCCCCTCAGGCAGGAGGCCACTCCCCTCAGGCAGGAGGCTACGGTCCATCCAGACCAGAACCTCCCGCCACAAGAATAGTCTCTTTCCCTCGGCAGTTGGACTCATGAACACTTCACAGCAAATAATAACACCTGTCACCTTGGTACTTTCCACCACTGTTTAAGATCATTATCATGATCCAACAAATCTGCACCCAACTTCTGTATGTTTTGACTCAACGTCTCAACATACTGTAACAGGCCAAGAGAAATGTAATCACTATCCATAATTTGAACTCCAAACTTCCATGATTGCCAAACCTTACATAACTGAAATAAAGACAAGAAAGTGAACATATAACATCACTTCTTTGAGAGACTGGCCCACGAACTTGAAAGATCACCTCATCACCTCATCCCAAGTTTGGCTTGTGATGAGGTTACGGAGATTTACAGCTAATGTCAGATGCTGCATATAGTGAGGGTCTGGAAGTATAATATAAGGTGTAGGGTGCTTAATCAGGCCTGTGTAATTCCAGATGAGTAGCTTCAAAACTCCATTGGGACTTTGATTTATGCTCGCTCTGACGGGTCATTTGAGTCAGGACGAGCTCCAAAATGGCTGGCGAGATCGCAGGGTCGAGCCCATCTGGGATTTTTACGTCCACTGACCTTACATTTTGAATAATGATATACACTTTGATATCCATTTTCCTGTAAATGTTTGTGTTATATAACTAAATGGTGACTGTGGTATTGGCTTGAGTTTTATGACCACGATGAGTATTTTGTTTATGTGATTTTCAGGATGAGAGTCATATTGTGTTGCCAAGAGCAGAGCGGATGTAGTTATGACCACAGAAGCAGCTCAGCAAACAACTAAAGATATATTTGCACTGAGCATCCAGCAGGTTGGCCATTTAAAAGTTATAGGCTTTTATGGGACGTCACAACAATCTAGAATACCATAGAATAAAATTGAGCTGGAGGAGACACCTGAGTTTTATGGTGGAAAATGGATTCCAGCTGTCAAATTGAAGGTTTAATGAGTAATGATTAATATCTCTGTTATTGGGCCTGTACACATTCAATGTCTTTTCTGTCAGCACAAATAAACAAAAGTGAAATATTTTCTTTTCACAATAGATTCAGAAAACAGTGGATTTATTCAACCCTAAAGACATGATTGATGCTTGTTGAAAGGGCTTAAATGGAGCCGATTGTGGAATTATTTCTTTCAAAAACAATGAATCTCCTACAGAGTTATTGCCATCTGAAATTAAGCCATCATCAAAGCCTAGAAGATGAACGCAATCAATTCAAGCTGGTTGGTTATGAACAGAGGATGAAAATCAAGAGGTATCACAAACCAGTCCAACATTTAGGATGACTGATGACAATAAATTATTTCATTCTATATACTCAATTAATGAATTAAAAAACTCCAGAAGAAAACACAGGGAACAAGAGAAACCAACGACCGAAGCCTCTTTTACAAGAGTGAAGTTTAAATTAATACATAGAACAGTATATCAAAGCACAAAACCACACAAAGCTCCTGGGAAACAAGAAATTTACCAAGGCATTTGTCAATATTAATGTTCTGGAAAAAACAGTAGCGGATTAGCCTCAGCATACATAAACAATTCTAAAGATTTTGTGTTAGGCAGTCATCAATAACCTGTCCGGTACAAGCCCAAAAATCTAAATGATCAAGGCCTGAATTTAATATAGCACATTATTAACCAGCATCTTCCCACTTCCCTTTAAGGCAACAGTGGCACGCTGAAGATCAACTTTTGGTGAGTCATATTTGTATGGCGAGCGGATGTGTCTCTTTTACAAAGTGTTTTACCGTGTGGGCACTTTACTGAGTCAGACGTGTGAGCGCATTGAATGGGTTGTGGGCAGGGGGCGTGGCTCCTGTGGGGGAGGGGCTGGGGCTACACGCCAGTGCTGCACCGGTTTCTTCAAATGCTTGGTAAGAAAAGATGGTAGGAGTGCCTGGAGTTGGCGTACAGCCGGCCTTGACAACAGGAAGTAAAGTGGGGGATTCCAACACGGCGCCAAACAAACTAACAGAATGGCAGTGAGAGATGCCACCTCCCAAATAATAGAAACTCCTCTTTTGGCTTGTAGAGGGCTTGACGTATTTGCTAAAAGCCCTGGTAAGCTAACAGGAGAGGCTTCAGAGATAACGTACGGCGACATCACATTGACAAACTCAAGTGAATAATAAGGCAACCAGCTGATGGCGAAAACTAGAGTCGAGCTGATTAGCAACGCTGTGGCTTTTTTGTTGCGTCTGTGAGAAGCTATCGGAGCACGACATCGATAGAGCTGGGAGATGATGAGGCCACAGTTGATGGCGATGCAGAACAGAGGGGCCACGTAGTACACCAGGAAGGCAGGAACCAGGAAGAACAGCCACTCGTCTCGACCGACTGACCACGTGCAACCGCCGTCAAAGTTGATATAGGTGACTTTGGGCAGTGCCATGGTGATGGAGATCAGCCAAATGGCAACCACAGCACACAGTCTGCCAGAAAAGAGGAACAGAATTATAAACGAAAAAAAATATGTAAATTTATGTTTTGACATGAAGCTAAGTCAAAAATGTCCAAACCATTCTTCATCAAGGGCCACATATTGAAACACAGATAAAGCAGAGGGCCAATCAAGGGCCATAGACTGGTGGTCAATGAAGTTAATTATTTTAATAGTGTTCAAAGACCTTTATTTGGGTGTACAGTCTCAATGGACAACACTCATATTAGAAGTATAAAGGTATATTTATTTAGGCTTGCAGTACAAATGCACTGCTTATGGTAAATTGGGCCTACTCACCAGAAAGCGTATAATATAAATCTGCCTAAGGGCCACATTTGTCCCCCGGTTTGGACATGCCTTACCTATTTCCAAACAGACACTAAACCTGCCGATATAATCATGTTTATTATATTGGCTGTAAAATTTAAGTCTTACAGCCAATCCAGCCAGCCAAGTCCAGAACAGAAAAAGGTGACTTGCACTCTCCAGATGGAGTAGAGTCCAAGTATCTCGGGGTCTTGTTCACCAGTGAGGTCAGGATGGAACATGAACATACCGGTCAATCTACGTTCCAACCCTCACCAATGGTCATGAGCTTTGGGTGATGACTGAAAGGACAAGATATAAGCTATCAAAATGAGTTTCACTTCATTAGAGATAGGGTGAAGAGCTCAGTCGAGAGGAGCCAGCTGAGGTGGCTCGGGCATCTGTTCGGGATGCCTCCTGGACATCACCCTGGGGAGTTGTTCCGGGCATGTCCCATTTGGAAAAGGCCCAATGGAAGACCTAGAACCTGCTGGAGGAACTATGTCTCTCTTTGGCCAGGGAAAACCTCGGGATCCCCCCTGAGGAGCTGGCAGACGAGAGTGTGGGCAGACTCACTCAAATATGGCGCTATCTTCTTTCATCACAAAACACACACTACTACTTTTGTAAGATTAGTTAAGATAAGATAATCCTTTATTGTCCACACATGGGGAAATGGATGAAAAATATATATAAAAATAAAATAATAAAATAAAATAAAATAAATAATAATAAAGTAAAGTAAAAATAGCTATCAGAAGACTAAATAATACTAATACTAATGGTAAGTAAACACTCTTATTTACATCAGTATGTTACTAATGTGAAAGAATACATTCGACCTTCTATAGATAATTAGACTTTTATGTGTAATAAATTAAATCACAAAAATGTGTTTGTACATTTGTGGCAGTTTCTTAGTAACTCTATAACTCACACTTGCAGGAGGCTGGCAGGTGGACTGGTCATTGGCGCTACAATCCTGTACCTCAGCACGGACAGCATAGCCAGACTGAAGATCTCCACTCCCACAGTCACGGAGGTCATGAAGCCCAGGAGCACGCAGGTGCCACCTCCAAGCTGCCAGTCCTGGAAGCTGGCACCGAGCAGCACACAGGGCAGAGTGAGCAGCGCGCCCAGGTCTGCCAGGCTCAGATTCAGTAACAGCACTGAACTGGGCTTGGACCGACTGCGCGGGTTCCTCAGGAGCACCAGCCACAGCAGCAAATGACCCCCCACGCCCACCAACAGGGACACCAGGCTCACTGTGGGCAGAACCACGTGGAACGAGATGGTGGTGTTGGTGGAGACGACGTTGAAGAGAAGGTTCACGATGGCAGGCATGGTGAAGCTGAGTGAGAGATAATAAACATTAGAACATTATAAGGTCACATTTGATTCAGTTGTTTTCCTTGTTTTTAATGTATCCAGTCTTGGGACCAGCATAATTCTTCATAATATTCCTAGCCAGTTTGTGTTATAGTGTAGTAGTTATTTGTACTTATTAATATTCCATCTGCTTCATATTTATTTGGCATTTATTTGGGATAGCATTGCAGCCTTTTATTTGTCTCAGCTTTTAACTGGCACAAATACACTCCAAAGTACACTTTTTGTTATCCTGTAACACATTTTTGTCATTTTCACTTCACATTAGTCCTTATGTTGCTTGTGTTTCTTTGGCAAATGAAGAGTAAAGAGTCCATGTTTAAAATGTGGATATTGCAAAACAAATATGACTGGTAAAATTAAAATAATTCATACGCCAAAAAAAAACTGCATAAACTACTGCATTATCTTCAATGGGGCCTTAATGAAAACTAAGCTAAGACAAAGTAAATGAAGCAGAGAGAAATGGTGAGGAATGACTGAATAGACAGGCACAAAATGGAGATGCTCATTTTAATCATCAACTCTCCACCATGTTTTATTCATACGGATAATAGTTGCCAGTTGACTGAGATTGCGAGCTCATTGACTGACAGACCTGATGATTCAGTGAGGTCGGCCTCTCTCCCCTTAGCTCTCCAGAGAGCGTGGAAACAAACACCCGAGCATTATGACAGAGACAATGAAAAACAGCACAACATTTCCTCAGTTTCCAGGGCATAGATATACATACAATAAATACACACACTAAAGCTGACCACAGATGATTGAGCAGAGAATTGTACATTTTTCTGATCTACCATATCTACTTCTTTGTTTCTTATGAACAAAATAAAGCGAATTCCTTGCTTGCTTCTTCAACATTACAAGAAAACTATGTATATATAATTCAAACCAAGCAGCTATTGGTTTAACTTTGGAATTAAAAATACCAAATTAACATTTACCGAATTAACATTTTGTATTTTTACAGCAATATTTCATTTATCAAGGCAGTCAAGTGTGGTTTTTAATTTAATTTAACAACAGCGATGCACAGGGGAACTGTCCTTAACGTCACACTAATTCTCATCCTGAGTCTCATATTGTTGAAGGCTTTACCAAATGTGGTGGATGCATCATTACTCACACTGCGCTAAAGATTTGATCAAACTGAGATATTGTGGGACAGATGGATGAACAAATGAACAAACGTTTAATCATTCATTCATCCATCTGTGCCTCTGCCTCTGCTATGGGCCAAGTCTCATTCAAGCCTGTGAGTGACATCTCACCACATTAAAAGTTCATGGATGTTTTGAATCATTCACAGAAAAAAATATGCATTTTTTGTTCTGGTGGAAACAAAAACAGCATAGCCTCATCCAACACTTTAACCCTGTTCTGCCAAGGAAATATTAACCTAGAAAAATGTTCTGTATTGTAAAGTATTGTATATCAAAAAACATGTAGTCATAATTGTGTCTTTTACCACGTTTTTACCACAACAATACATTTTGGTCGTTACATACTATAAAATTATTCCTGAACACTTCATGCCCCTTGCTTGAAATTAAAAGCTTCTAATTGGGGCTAACAGGTGCAGCAGGTCTGTATAATATTGGATATTGTATGGATCTACATTCTACAATCTTTATCATTTTATTTCATTTTTATTTAACTTTTATTTAACCAGGATAAGAAACTCCGTGAGATTAAAATTCTCTTTTGCGAGAGTGTCCTGGCCGAGATGCAGCAGCACAAAAGCACAACAACAACTCCCAACATTCCACATGCACACACAGGCAATCAGCATGAAGTGACAGTCTCAAATAAAACATTTATATTCCGTTTGACCCAGGTGCAGCAGAGCAGACAGTGGAGGCTCAAAGCTGAGGTGGAAATACAGCAGAGACTCAGGGAAAAGGATGTGAAATGGATGAGTTGTGACTTACTGTGAGCGCAGTGCTCCGGGGAACAGCTCTGAGCTCTGTCAGCTGATGTACAGAGTGAAGAGCAAGGGCTGAAGCCACACACCTGCTCACCAACCGCTGAACAGGAACATGCCTTTTACACCATAAAGACACCATAAAGTGCAGTAGTCAAATCTGTGAGCTCAAAATACACAACAACCAATGTCAAAATGTCCATGTTTAGTTAAATGGGGCAAAAGGAAGTATTGGGATTAGATTCAACTGTTTCTGTATAATACAATATGCCAACCTTCAAGTTTATTACAAGTTACAATGTCCAATCTATGTACAGCCACTCCAGCGTTTCTACTGGTTAACCAAATATTCTGCTGGAAGACAGGGCTGGGCAGAGTAAAAAGGTACCAGGCTCTACCAATATTGAATACGTTTGAGTATGTTTTTTTTCTTCTTTTTCTTTACAGTTGAAATGGGGATGAGAGAGGAAAGGACATTCAGCAGCTTCAAATGGAGCCCATCGTACCTGAAATCTACTCTTGCACCAAGCAGTCTGGTTTTCAACAGGCTTTGATGCCTGGTGTGTCCTGGGAGAGAAAGCATTATTGTTCAGCATAATAGAATTTAACTTTTTGTGAAGCTACTTGGAAGTGAGTGGAGAGATATTGCAGCTTCTGTGCTACAGATTGGAGACCTCTGTTATAGATAATGGGGGGGGAAAATGCAATAATAGATAAGTACCACAATTTGGCATTTAAATCAGTACAGTGGAAAAAAATAAAAAAGTATGCATCCAGTACCTACTTATAGTTAGTTTTTATACAGCTCATGTAACAATGTCTAATCAACAAATGATAATACCACAAACTGCCACTAACTATCTTTAAGCATTTATAATGATAAATATTTATTATGTACAACATTTCAAGGAAAAATACGTCTCTTTTTGATTAGCTGACTGTTGTGCTGGGCTACAAAGGTCATGATTATTATACTATTATTCACAGTTACTATTTATCCTCATGTTGTTTTCCATCAGCAGTGCAGGAGTTTCAGAAATCTAACTATAGAACTATAGTCGGTGCCTAGAGGACGTCTAATCAGTCTGTCATTCCAGTATTCAGTGGACCCTCACTCGGATCAATCATCCTCCTGTAGGTATGTGATGTATGTCATCCCGCTGTCCTAACTCCAGGAATTACATTGTAGTGCCAGTTGCTGAAATACCTACAATTTCATCAGTTCGCATTCTTAACTTGGCCAAATAGGTAGGAATTAGAACACTGGATTGTCATAGCCATGCAACGTTTGAACACTTTGTTGATTTATCAGGTTCCATATATCAAGTTCAAGGATAACAACCAGAAGTGCAAGTGTGACTTTACCTCTTTGTCCTTTTGACGATCCGGTGTAAATCAGTGCAGTTCCAGGAGAAGTCCAGTGAATTACAACCTAACACTGTAGTCCATCTTCATTCACTCCAGCTCCATTATCCAGCCTTGTCTGCTGTTTGTTGTCTGAAAAACTCACTTCCACTAAATCTGTGTCTGCCATGCTCTGCCGCTGACTGCTGCTGCCACACTTTACACTCCTGAACTACATCCACAGATATTTCCAATTGTATTCATAAACCAAAGCAAATATTTTGAGAGTATAGCGGTCACCCATTTGTGCTGTATGTAGTTTGAGGGGAGGAAAGTAAACAAAAAAGTATATAGAATCTCATTATATCACTGTAAAGTTAAACAATTGTGAATTGTGATTGCAAAATGTTACTGTAAAATTCAAATTCCTTGTACCGGTAGTAATGTTGTCATTTTCTTGTCCTGTATTGAATATGTTGAGTTAAAGTTATAAAATGAGAGATGAGTCCAAACTTTTCAGGCTGGGACCCCCAAAATTGTTCAACACATTCAGCACCCCCCATTTTAATAAATAATATGAATTGTTTAATTAGTGAAAGTGGCAAAATGTGTTAACGCAAGTTTAATATTGTTTATTTGGTTTACTGTGTTAATTGACCTATACCAGTATTTTCTCTCAAAGATTCTTACAGTTTGAAAACAATATTTAATACATTGTATTATTATAAAACATGAATCTTTAAAACAAGTTTTACATAATATCCCACATTTCTAATTCCAGTCTCAAAGGCTTCCACAACACTAGAGAGACAGTATAAACGGTAAACAGCCAAATGAATGACAAGCCTCCTCCTCAGATCGAGGGGCAACCTGAAGAGAATGTTGTAAAGAGCTGAAATATCACAGCAGATATTTGAGTGAAGAGGAGTTCAGGAAAGTGCCAAGGGAATGTGGAGAGATTGTGCCACTCGGCTGCATCGTGCTCATTCTTTTATGGAGGAACAAAA
>NW_027315746.1:16667136-16754636 GCF_026437365.1 Eucyclogobius newberryi
ATGGTTCTCCTTTAAATGCACTTTAAAATTTGAAAAAAAAAAAAACCTTCAAAAAAAAAAAAGAAAAAAGAACATACTTGAAAAGAATTGTTTATAGTACATTTTACATTCAATAATGTTCTTGCGGGATTTTTGGATAAACATATTAAAACAAGACAATTTGAACCAGGCTCATGTCAGATTGATATGTGTGGCACTCTGAATGAGTTCTACACAAGAGATTATGAACGCTTAAGAAAAATCAAAGAAACATGATGAATTAATTAAATTCAACTTTATTCAGATCAGAGCATTTTAGAAAATATACTCACTTTCAAGCCTGTAAAATCTAAAACTCTATTTTATCCACGTAGTGACTTAAATATTCTTGAAGCGATTAAATCTAAACATTTCCTGCCACCTGCATACGTACGCCAACAGCATACACTACAAACACACACATATTAAAGTATATCTTTGATGAAATAAAAACATGATTGTTACCATAGAGGTTAGTGCAGGTTTAGTATATACAGTTCATTCGAATACGTAACAAAACCCACATAGTCACAGATTGTCAGTAAACAACAGTGGAGTTGAAAACAGTTTAAGGGAATGTGCTGAGATAATAAACAGTGTGTGAAAAGCATTTTAAACAGTGATGTGCAATTTATCATTGACACAGGATCCAAATGACGATGGCCTGAGAAATCCAGAGCAAGTGCAACCAACACAAGAAGTAACAAAAATAATGTTAAGGTTACATGCATTTTAAAACTAGCATCTACCTGGTTCTAAATAAGTCCTCAGAGCTTTAAAAACTGGTCTCTCTCCAGTCCTCTCTGTTCAGCTCCACCTTTCCTCCGGTGGACTCACACCGTCATAAAGCGTCACTGGGCTGGGGACTTTCATAACCTGCACGAGGAAGCAAAAGCCCACATATTAGTATTTAGACCTTGAAACAATATGTCGTAACAACTAATAGACTTTTAAAACATGAAAAGGAAACTTCGAGAAATGGGTCACAGGTCAATAAATAAAATAATATAGGTCCCAAAATAGCAGGTATTCCATTATGTGTTAATAAAGAAGCCCTGAGAGGCAAGCGGGGAATAAAACAACTGCAAAACACATCATTCACAATTATTATATTAAGTTTGCACCATCTTCTCTTTTTTTCCTCCCGTTTGAATGCGTCAAAAAAACTGCCCGACCCAATAATATATATATATATATATATATATATATATATATATATATATATATATATATATATATATATATATATATATATATATATATATTTTTTTTTTTAAATGTTGTATTTTTAGCGCCACATGTTAATCATCACAACATGCAACCAGTTGGAATAAATAAACAGAATAACTTAACTAATGTTCAGTTGCTCAACATGTTGCTCACTTTATACTTAGCATAAATCAAACAAATAGTCATTCTGGTTGTTTTGGTAATATATAAGTCTCCTTTTTAAAAATAAGTAGCTCTAGTTTTCATTAATTCTCTCTCTACATTTAAATATTCCCAGAAAAAAAGATTATGTAAACTCTAAAGATGGCCGCCAATTATCTCTGAAATTATGCACTGGTATGAAAAAGAAATCAGTCAAATGAAAGCAGTACTTTTGGAGAGTTTAATGCAGGGATGATCAGGCTCTTGTCTGGGGAGATTACTCAGACCCAGCTGCCAGCCACATTTGGAAAACAGCCATCTTTAAATTATGGTTCATGGAAGGTGCTATTTAGTAATCATGAATACAACTATGACAAGCATGCACTAAATGTACAGGGTATGACTCACTTTAGCCCCACTGAACCGTGTTATTACAGTTTGTTTTATTGGTTTGGGACAGTGGTGGAAAGTAGATACTCGATTAAATAATTTGTACGTCTTGGAAGAGAAACAACATCTCAAATACACTATAAAACCAATCAAGCCAACCATATGTTATGCCCACCTAACTTATATGTAATCCTCTGTGTAATAAACTGTGATGCACATTTAAAGCACTGTATTCAATCAGTTGCTAAAATGTAATCAGTATTTGGCTTCCCCAGTACCAGGACTAGTCTGGACCAAAACAGGGACATAAATTTGGTATAAACCTGATGTAATCCACAAAAAAAACATTGAATGTGCTACTAAACTGTGCATAAAATGTATACAAATTACATTAAATAAAGTCCAAAGTAGTTTCCACCTAAAATATTTACACACTAAAACGCTCTGTGATGACAAGACACCACAGAGGCATTTGTGGTCATAGCTCGCTTAAAGAGTGTACTTTTGTACTCATTGAGTACATATATGCAGACAGGAGGATATACAGATACATACAGCTGGGCCCTGGGGAGTAGTCCAGGGATCTGTTTCTGTAATGAGGGAAGCAGGGTTTTTTCACAGGGAATCTGCGATCTGAGGACCTCTGCAGATCGTAGGGTCTGCCTTGTTCTATGCCTGCAGGGAAATGGCATGAGAAACAGGCACAAGGTGGAGGAGGAAGGTGCATTCAGGTTTGAAAAGGAACAGAGGATAAAGCAGGACATGAGCAGCCAAACATGCAGCAGGAAGAACTATAACCATATTAGGGATGTCAAGATTATTTGGTTAATCAATTCTAGGGAATATTTACAATATAATCATAAGCAGTGTTTGGAAGTAACTGAATACATGTACTGAAAATACGTACCGGTATTCAGGACTAATATAGAATAACAGTATTCAAGTACAGTTTCACTTTCTTTTGGTGGTATTCAAAATACAGTTACTTTTGTAAAATCTGAGAAATACATTGTTGTATTTGATCATGAAATTTAGGCTTCGAGCTGCATTTAATTAGTGCAATAAAATGGAATAACACAGCTCTTACAGTGAGTGCATGTGTATTTTCCCTTTTCTATTTTGTGATAATGTGTTATAATGTGATAATGTGATAATATGTCATGTTTTTAAATGGTAAAATATGATGCAACGCAGCGTGAAAGTATTAGACAAAGTTGTAATCTTTCAAACAATAGTATATCTTCACTTTATCTGTATAATTTTACAGTCTATTCACATTTGTCAGAAACCTAAACCTGAACTAATTCATTTAAAGACATGTTTTAACACTTGTGTTGGATTGACATGAATCTGATATATTTTTACATTTTATTTTTGCTGATTTTGTTACATTGATTACTTTATCAGAAAGTTTGATTTAATAAAGTTGATCATGTGCAAGAGAGGAATGGTAAGTTTTAGACTGTAAATGAAGCTGAATTAAGGTTATTACTTTGATATTGTAACATCCTTAATTGCCACACACGAGGCTACATAACGTTTTCAGCATCAGTGTGATGAAAACAATGGGAAATAGTTCAGTTGAGTCAAACTTTTATGTTGTTTTAAATATGATATGAGCAAATAAAGATTGTTAAACAAAACTAAATGTGATGGTATAATGTAATGTTATATGCATTAGTGCACTAATGATACTACTACATTAGTATGAGTAGTTGTAGTGGTAATAGAAGAAGCATTAAAGGGGCTGTACCTGCTTTTCTTTCATGTAATAAAATCAAATCTGGTTTTGCCCCAGGACAGATATATTTTAAAAGCAGCAATGAAAATGAGTAAATTCTGTACTAATTATAGAGCATTTTATTCTCTCTAAAAGCGATTAAAAACGCTTATAAACTCATTGCAGTGAATAATTAGTACGCTCGGAATACATTCGGTAAGTGAGCAGTACATTTGGATCACTGCACACATTTTAACATGAGCTAGCTCTGTTTTTCAAATGTTTAAGAAAAAAATCAGGTACATCACCTTCAATAGGGCAGTAGCATTTCCACAGCTGATTAAATAATACATCCTGCAGCCAAACTGCATGCACACTGATGTTTAGCACAGACACACATTAACTCTGGCACATGCAATACCTATGTCAAATGAGTTGGACTTCCTGGTGTGATGGAATGGGATTGGGTTTCCATTATGGCCCTCTCCTTCTTCTGATCAGTTCAAAATGACCATCAAAATGAGTATTTCACTGTGTTTTATAGTTGAAAATATAGGTCTTTTTAAAGCTTTGTACTTCATCCGAAATTCAAAGTGTCACACCTTGAATGACTCCGGGGCTGGCTCTCTCCGGCGCAGGTGGACTTCTGCTCTCTGCTCGTTCCTCTTGTAAATGGGACAGGTTTCTTTGGTCGGGGATTGTGTCGTCGCAGGGACTCGCGGGGGAGCTCTTGGATGAGGATATTTCAGAGGATTTGTCTCGTGACTGATCAAGACTGGTCTGTGAAATAAATCCGAAATGTAGTTAGACCTTGTAGACACACTTGCCCTGGTGCTGTAGTTTGTAAACTCACTTGGTTTGGATTTATAGGGTGCTGCCCCTCTGGTCCACTGCCTCTCAGCTTTCTATTGCTTTGCTCTTCTTCTAATTCAAGTCGGCCTGCTTCTTCTGTCAAAAAGAAAATAAGTTGTGGCATAGCACAGTCAAAATCTTTAATTTGAAAAGAAAATATAAGCTTGAATTTCCCCTGAATTTCAGAACATGTTTGTAGTGGTCTAAACTACAGGTACTACAGATATTTCACTATAAAGACACGGCAATGTGTTCTTTGCAGAGGACGTTCTATATCTAATAACTGCAGCCTTTTGCAGCAATTTGATATCCGCACCAACTCAACATGCAATTTTGATTTGATTGTGATATATTGTGTTGCACTAATTGGTTCTAAAATTGATTCCTGGACTATGGGATGTTAAAAATGCCCCCAGCCCATCCACATCTTTATATATTTGTCTCAAATGTACAGAAGATGGCACTAGTTTTACGTGCTAGATCTTTTGTCTCTAGCGACACCTTGACTTTTTCTCCCAGAGCCACTCCAAAGTCAGTCATGTAAAAAGGTTGCTTGTTAAAAGTCTAAACTGAGGTGGAGTAATTGATCTGAAAACGTGAATGAAGTGATGTGAAACCAGTACTTTTGTCTCAATTTAAAACAGGTATAGAGCTTGTTGTTTTCCATTAACATTTGAACCTCAGATGGTGGGAAAGAGACACTTTTCCCTTTTGATTGCATTGGATTTAGCAGTGAAATATCTGAGAGGAGAATTCTCTCAGATATGACTGACTTTATATCAAACTTAGTGTTAGCCTGGGATAAAATAGTTATAGTTGGAGACTTTAATATCCACGTGAACATGAGTGATGACGCTCTCAGTAATGCCTTCAGCGCCTTGTTAGACAGCATTGGTTTCACTCAGAATGTAAATAAACCGACTCACACTCACAAGAACACTCTGGATCTTGTCCTAACGTATGGAACAGAGATTAGTGACCTCATTGTCCTCCCTCAAAACCCTATATTGTCAGATCATTTCCTAATTACCTTTCAGTTTATTCTTAAAGATCATCCAGTCCCACAAAATAAAGTTATAATGAAAAGGACAATATCTGAAAAATCTATCTCAAAATTCAAAGAAATAATAGAGCCAATATTCAGTGACATGTCATGTGATCCTGCTGAGAACAGTTTTAGTCCCAGTTTAAGTGATCAATGTGTCGACTTGACCATGAATTCTCTGAAGTCTGCTCTTGACGTTGTCGCGCCGTTAAAACAGAAGGTCATTAGGCCAAAGCGCGCCTCCCCATGGTACAACCAAGAACTGCGTTCACATAAACAAAGAGTTAGAAAGTTAGAGGGATTATTTCGTCGCTCTCACACCGAAGAATCCCTAAAAGCATGGAAAAGTTGCCTGCTGTCCTATAAGCAGGCTCTGCGTAAGGCCCAAACCAGATATTATTCAAATCTAATAGAAGTCAACAAAAGTAACACTAAATTCCTTTTCAGCACTGTAGCTAGGCTAACAAACTGTCACAGTGCAGTAGAGCCCTCAATCCCAGCTACACTCAGCTCTGATGATTTCCTCCTATTTTTTAACAATAAAATAAAAACAATCAGAGATAAATTAGATGAAATTACCCCCGCTATTAGCCCTGAACTAGCCCAAGCTGTAAATCTAACGTCCCATATAAATCCACCTGTAAACTTAGAAAGGTTCACAGCTGTTGATCAAGCAGAGATAACTTCAGCCATTATGTCCTCTAAAAGCTCAACTTGTGTCCTAGACCCCATTCCAAGCAGACTCCTCAAAGACATTCTTCCCCTAATTATAGACCCTATTCTTAATATAATAAATACTTCACTCGAAAGTGGCTATGTTCCACAGTCCTTCAAACATGCAGTCATTAAACCTCTTCTGAAAAAGCCTAATCTAGATCCCGACCTATTGGTAAACTACAGACCTATTTCAAATCTTCCCTTCGTCTCTAAAATCCTTGAAAAAGTTGTAGTAAAACAGCTTTGTCGCCACCTGCAGGACAATAACTTATTTGAAGTTTTCCAGTCAGGGTTCAGAGCCCACCACAGCACTGAAACTGCACTAGTTAAAGTCACAAATGATTTGTTATTAGCCGCTGACGATGGACTGGTCTCAATCCTGGTTCTGTTGGACCTCAGCGCAGCGTTTGACACCATTGACCACAACATTCTACTGCAGAGGTTAGAATGTGATGTAGGTGTTGGAGGAACAGCCCTCAGCTGGTTTAAATCCTATCTATCTGATAGGTTCCAATTTGTTAATGTAAACCAGAGCTCCTCACCAAGCTCTAAAGTAATTTACGGTGTGCCACAGGGTTCGGTACTCGGTCCAATTCTGTTTACTCTTTATATGCTGCCATTAGGCAACATTATCAGAAAGCATGACATTAACTTCCACTGCTATGCAGACGACACTCAGCTGTATTTATCAATGAAACCTGATCAGAGCGATCAAGTAGACAGACTTAGTACTTGTGTGAAGGAGATAAAAACCTGGATGACACTAAACTACCTGCTTCTTAACCCTGAAAAAACCGAGGTCATTGTGCTTGGCCCTAAGCATCTACGAGACGCTCTATCTGAGCAGATAGTCACACTGGACAATGTCAGTGTAGCCTCCAGTTCTACTGTAAGAAACCTTGGAGTCTTATTTGACCAGGAGCTCTCATTTAAAGCTCATATAAATCAAGTCTGTAAAACAGCCTATTTCCATTTGCGCAACATCGCCAAAATCAGAAGAATCCTGCCTAAAAGTGATGCCGAAAAATTTATCCATGCATTTGTAACGACTAGATTAGACTACTGTAACTCCCTGCTTGCAGCGTGTCCTAAAAGCTCCATAAAAAGCTTTCAACTGGTTCAAAATGCAGCAGCAAGATTACTAACAGGAACAAAAAGAAGAGAGCGCATTACGCCGGTGCTGAAGTCTCTTCACTGGCTCCCCGTCGAGTCTAGAATCAAATTCAAAATTCTACTCTTGACCTACAAAGCCATAAATGACATGACCCCATCCTACCTCAAAGATGCTATAGAACCATATCATCCAAACAGAGCTCTTCGCTCTCAGAATGCTGGCCTTCTGGTGGTGCCAAGAGTCTCTAAAAGTACTGTAGGAGGTAGAGCGTTTAGCTACCAAGCTCCTGTGTTATGGAATCAGCTCCCGACCCATGTTAAATATGCTGACACAGTCTCTTCATTTAAGTCCAGGCTTAAAACGTTCCTCTTCGAAATCGCTTATGGTCAGAGTAGTTAGGAACAGAAAGATAAACCCACAGCTTCAGCTACGCTGCCCTAGGAGTAACTATGCTGGGGGAAGTATGACAGCTTGAGCACTATCCTCTTCTTCTTCTGACTACTTATGCTATCAAACAATATTTATTTTTTGATTCCACTTGCAAACTGTTCACCGCCTTCTTTTCTTTCTCTCACTCCTGAGGACCTGTGGACCCAGATGCCCCTCCCCTGGTGAAGTGGTCCCTGCCCTGTGTGGACGGTCCCTCATCTGCCTGAAGAGTGGCTCCAGTTCGCCTCAGTCGGTCCCTCATCTGCCTGAAGAGTGGGTCCAGCTCGCCTCCGACGGTCCCTCATCTGCCTGAAGAGTGGGTCCAGCTCGACTCCGACGGTCCCTCTTCTGCCTGAAGAGTGGGTCCAGCTCGACTCAGACGGTCCCTCTTCTGCCTGAAGAGTGGGTCCAGCTCGACTCAGACGGTCCCTCTTCTGCCTGAAGAGTGGGTCCAGCTCGACTCCGACGGTCCCTCTTCTGCCTGAAGAGTGGGTCCAGCTCGACTCAGACGGTCCCTCTTCTGCCTGAAGAGTGGGTCCAGCTCGACTCCGACGGTCCCTCTTCTGCCTGAAGAGTGGGTCCAGCTCCAGTCTCCTTGTGTCCGTCTGTCAGTCTGTGAGAGTCGGATCTCTCCTTCACTGGAACTCCTCCAGGTTTCTACGCTTTTTTCCCAAAGAGGTTTTTTTGTAGTTTTTCCTGGCCGAGAAGGAGAGTCTAAGGACAGAGGACCCTGGGACATCGTCCCTCGCCACCACAGACATTGTCTGACTTCATCGCCACCACAGACATTGTTTATTCATTTCTCCCTGTGGCCCTCAGAGGCAACTGTTGTTGTGATTTTGGGCCTTACAAAAATAAATTGATTTGATTTGATTTGATTTGAATTCACAAATGTTGAACCGGATGATTTCGCAAGAGCTCATTGTATTACAATAAAAGTCTGCATTTTAACAATATTTACTTTTGCTACCCAAAATCTGTATTTAATATTATTAGCTGATTTAACCAATCAAATAATATACAAGAATAATATACACATAATCTTGCCTTCATAACTGTCAACTTTTTGGTAGTTATTAGTTCAAAGAGAGGGAAATAGTATGTTTGTATGTTTAACTCATGTTTGTGTAAAGCGTGGCTTCCTGATGAGTCACTCTTCACATAAAAGTTGAATAAAGGTGTAACAATAAAAGTATATGTGTTTCAATTTAAAAAAAAAGAAAATTCTGACTATGACTTTTCAGCTTGTTTAATTCTGGTTGTGTAATACTATATACTGGATGGCAGAACATGAAAAAGACACTGCTGAGGGCTCAATAGTGCATTACCTAAACTCTCCTGCAGATGTCTCTGTCTCATCGCGGACAGACTGAGTTTGGGGCACTGAGCAGAAGGCTCTGTTCTCGGGACACTTGTGACACCACCACTGCTCTTCCTGTCCTCATCCATGTCTGAATGTACATCAGTGAGAGGGACGATGCGCTCCTGCCGGCCCGGCTCCATCTGCCTGTCCGTCTGCTGCAGGGACGAGCCCGCGTGGCCATTGGTCCTGCAGTCTACAGGGGGATCTGAGACTGTGGTGAGGGGTCGGTCCAGATCTGGGTCTGAACGTTTGGTGTCACAGGTGCTGCTGCCATCCGAGTCCTCGATTTCAGCCCCTATGCAGCTGTACACCATGCTGACCAGGTCAGTGGGCTGGACAAGGACAAATGAGGCAATATTAATAAACCCTCATGGAAGCATCTTTTTATTTACTCTTCCTCACAAATCAAATGCAGTTAGGGCAGAGTAGTTAGTGGGCACAGCAAGCAACAACTGAGTGTGGTATGTCATGCTGAATGAGCAACTGTGAGCAGATCGTGTGTTTCCTGGATAAACTCCAACATTTGAAACTTTAAACAGATTCTTCAATAAAACATAATTTTGATGTATAGATTGCGTCTTTTTGAGACTGACAATCGTTTTGAAATGTCAACTGCCTCTAAGAAAGAAGATTGATGACATAAACTTTTAATGAGAGAGGTTTTAAACAAGTCTGTGACAACAATTCATGAGAGTTTGGGACCAACAGAAAAAAAACGGCCATATCTGACCCCTGAAGACTGGATTCTTTTTGGACAATTACAGCCATCTGCCACTGCACTGATTATCACACAATGACCTTTCTTCTTTACTTTTGGAGTTAAGGTGAGGTATGAATTAGTGTAACTTTCTCAATACTGATACCTGTCTTTGTATGAGGCAAGGGGGGCTGGCTGTACTTATTCCATGTGCAGGTAAGGC
The DNA here is from genome assembly GCF_026437365.1 of Eucyclogobius newberryi. Lineage (NCBI taxonomy): Eukaryota > Metazoa > Chordata > Actinopteri > Gobiiformes > Gobiidae > Eucyclogobius > Eucyclogobius newberryi. The sequence continues at coordinate 16,677,076 of NW_027315746.1, forward strand.
CTGTGTGGGCCGGGGCGACGGCATGGTCCCATTCTCTTCTCCTGGGAACGCACCCTCAGCTCGTCCCAAGTCCTTGGGGTGCTGGATCATCGAGTAGACGTTCTCACAGACGCCACTGCAGACACAGACACAACAAAGTCACAAAAATCCTCAATTACTTTAAGTTAAAGACAAACGTTGTTTTTTTTTAATGGATCAATCAGCTTTTCTGCTCTTTAATTAAATGTAGTTAATTAGTTTGATAATACATGCCATTATTACCAGAACTGTAAAGATTGTGTGAAGGTGGACTATTTTAGCACTGCAGCCTGTGCAGCAGATTGCATCATTTAACCTTGTCATAATTTTACATTGAACGCGACTCTGCTGCTGAGTTTGAATCTCCCGGAAAGAAATAAAAGTCTCTCTACTTTCAAAACACTCTTTTAACTTTTTGGTGGTTACGTAACAGCCATCTTAATGTATGCCATGACATTAAAAGTAAGTCGCTAAAATTGTTTGAAGCCCAAAACATTTTCTCCTATTGAAATATTTATACATTTTTGATGAGACTTTAATTCCCAGCCCTGGGTTTATTTAATAGCTGTCTCTTTCTGGCTCCGCTGACAACTCCTTCTCCCTCCATTGGCTCTGGCTGCCGTACTGCATGCTTACTCAGAGTCCTGATTAGAGATGGTGGAGTTGCGATTCTTGCGAAAGCCTGAAAATATGGACAAGACGCTGCGCCGCTTTTTCCTCCTCAGTGACTGCGTGTGATGAAGGTCTGACAGCTGACTACAGGAGAGAGCAGAAAGATGAGGCGCTTTTACTAAACAGGAGAAACTAAAGAGAGGGAGAGAAATAATGGAAGTGCCTCACCTACAAACCCCCAGGATTGTGGAGAGAAATATACTATATTATTCTACTTGCATGCAAACAATACATGATGTAAGAACCACAGTCGGGCCAGGTGACAATTGATCTCTAGATGGATTTGATAGAAACATGAAAAAAGAGGAAAGCTCAAGGATATGGATGAATTTGACCAAAATGTTTAGAGTCCTGGGTTCAAGTTGGAAGGTTTCTGGGGTCTAAATTGTGCGCTGAACCTGTTTTTACATCTACAAATACACTGTTTGGTTTAGATCATGGAACATCTCAAAACGTTATAACCAGTGGGAGGTTGTACTTAAACTATTAAAACTGTATTTCTATTCCTTATTACTCTCAATTAACATGTTTTGCCTTGTGGGGAGTGTTAATGAGACACATGACGCACTATTATTGCTACAGAAGTTACCTGTCGGGTAGAACTCTCTTGCTGTAGAAATCCGGCAGACCGTCCTCGAGCATATTAACTCCCCCGTTCTCCGAGGAATGCTAAAACACAACAATGAAAAAGTGGCACAATCACTGCTCAATCCGCTGTGTCAACCTTAAAGCTGAAAGGCAGACAAAATGGTATTATCATTTCAAACGCCTGGCTGGCATCACCAGACCCACTGCCAACACAAGTCTATTTGTAGAACAGCTCCATCTCATGCTCCCCTAAATGAGTTTGTAGCGATTTAAAAAGAGCTTTTACAAAGTCGCAAAACAAACACGCAGCAAGTTAGTGAGAGCCATGCAGCCCCTTAGGGACAGCGCTGCATGATTAACATTGAAGTCACACACAAATGCAACAACTCTCTGCTTAAAAGGGACCTATTTTTAGAAAGTGCCATTGGCAAAGAAAACAAGATGAATAACACAAATTCACATTAAAGACGGAAAAGATTTGAAACGACTCAAAAGTAAACACAAGTCACTTTCTCACCTCCGTCTAAGAACTCCGCAGAAGACAGAACTATTGTATACATTCGGGGACTTGTGCAGTGGCAACCGAGTCCGCCATTTTGAAAGGGGCACAACAGCACGTCTACTACATACGAAATCCAGGAAATATGAGGCCAAAATGCCAAAAACCTGCTTAATCTGTCAGGACATTGCTCTGTTGACTGACCAAGAAAGAGACCAAGAGCTTTGTCGTGTACCTTAGTTTTCCGTTATCGTCTAAAGAATGAAAGTATTCGTAGCTCATTATGCCGTAGAAAAGGATGCAGTCGTGTTGGTTTTTATATATCGCGTGCCCCTTTTAAAATGGCCGCTATGGGGAAGTCCCGGTTGTGTGACGTCACCGTCAACGCATGTATTCTGAAACGAAATGCGTGGCTGGAATGGTTGCTGAAACTTACCAGGTCAGAATGCAGGTGTTCCGGGCGATGCCGGCGTGGGGGGCGCGGCCTGACGTGGGTCACATGGCGTAAAGGTGAGCCGTTGGTGGGAAGAGTGGACAGACACTCCCAGGACGCAGAGTGCGACAGAGCGGCGGCATTTGGGGGGGCCGGAGCGGACGGGACGGGCGAGGAGCTGGAGTCGTCAGCCAAACCTAGAAAAACACCAACACACATATTGATTCATGTTTTATTCACACAGATTGTACTGAATAAAGTGAGGTCGTACTCGGTCTAGTAGACACCGGTCGGATTCTTCTGGTTCTTGAACTGCGTTTCTTGATAGCCATGGTGTCCTATGGTCATACAAAAATACAAAATAAAACATACCGTATTTTAAGTATAAGCGGAGTATAAGCCAAAAAATGCATAATAGAGAAGGAAATAAACATATATAAGTCGCACTGGAGTATGAAATGCGGTTGCAAATAACAAATAATATCACATATAAGTCACTCCGGAGTATAAGTATCTGTATATATAAGTATAAATATAAGTATAAGTCGCACCCCGGCCAAAACTATGAAAAAAGGTACGACTTATAGTCTGGAAAATACGGTATATAACTATCCTAAATGTGTACAATTGTAATTTAACTTCAAGGCTCTGTAGGTTGGCAGAGAAAACGGCTGTTGAGCGGTAATGAGGGACTAGAATGTTCCTGCTTGTAGTTGATATGTGGTCACGCCTACACTAAGCAACTTCTTTCCATTAGACATATGAGTTTCAAAGAGTACAAAAGTAAAACACACATTTCCAAGTAAATCACGTAAACAAATTCACAGTATGTCATTCTTACGCTTCAGCACTGAACCGTACTTACGATTCCCAGGCTGACTCCGAAGTCCTCGTCGGGGAAGTCCAAGGCCTCTACCAACCTGGAGTGTCTGACGGTGCGTCTCCCTGTCCCCGCGTCGTCCCAGCGCTTGACTTGTGATACCTGCCGCAGCTGAAGTAATGCACAAAGAGAGCGTGGTGACATGAGGGATACCAGCCTTCACACACACACACGAGTGGAGTGCCCTTGTACCAAAAAACACCAGTACAAAATAGCACCTGGCACTGCTCTGTTTTCTGTGTCTATATGAATAAAAAACAACTCCTTGAAAACCAAAGCTGCTCGAGACATGATAGAGGACAAACCGAGGGCGCTATAAAACCCAGAGAGGAGAGTGAGATACAGAAGAGAGTGAAGGTGAGGGGAATACAAAACAAGAGAGGAAAGAGCGGCGGTGGCCAACAAACTCCTCACATCTTCTGTTCACGTGTCTTAGGTTCTCGTTTGAATGTCAGTAAATCATACACATCATCATTTTATTCTTATATCAAAGAAATGTCTCACTTTTTGCAGAAGAAATAATACATATGAAATAATAAAGTATTGAACAGTGAAAAATGGAATATGCAATGAAAGCTAAGATCTGTAATTGCCATAGTTTGTCAAGTAATTAACAGGGACCTTGAAGATATAACTGAATGATAAATAAGTAAAAAAGGCACTACTGCTTCGCTGGGGTTGTTGAAGTAGCTGCAGAGTAATGATAATTGCATTGTTGCTACTTTATACTTCAAATAAATTTCTAAAAACTGAAATATATACGTGTTATTAAGCTTTTTAGCATTGGAAGTGACTCTATGGCAAAATTGAAGATTTTAACTTCATGTTTTCTACCCCTACAAAGAAGGCATGCAGTAAAGAGATATTACCAGTACCAGGGTTTTATGACTGGCATAGAGTTCTTGCAGAATTTGATCCACTATTGAGTTTGTCAGATAGGAGACCACGGATAACTTCACCTCTCTGAAAAATACAGAAGAAAACATTCCTTTTTCCAGTACATTTCTATGTATCAGAACTCTTTGAACTGGCCCTGAATCTTACTCCAGGGCTTTGTTGATGTCCTCGGCTGCCCTCTCCATCAGGGCGTTGCGAATTGAGGAGCGGGGAATGGACACTTGTTCTGAGATGGACGACAAAGGGGGGCTGAGTCTTTCTGCGGCCGCACATGACATTGGACACAGCTCCCGGCACAGAGACACCATCGAGTCTACCACAACCTGGATGTAAAGAACAAAGTCATGTCGAGTGTATGCATCTAAAAAACATTGAATTATTTATAAATGGTTATCATCTGCCTTCTTCGCTATATGATCTTTTATTAATGAATGAAACGCACACTTTCTATACTGAGGCTTTTGGATAGTGAATATGGGGGATGTGAACTATGTACCATTACTTTATGAAGGCATTTTATTATTTTGACTGCAATATAATTATAATCTATGACACAACTTTAAGTGAGAAACAATTATCACACTTTAAAAATGCTCTTATAAGTCGATTCTGCTGAACTTTGAAGGTTTTTGTTGGGGGAAAGTCTGATTTGGGCATGATTTGTGTTCCTTTTCGAGTCACCCAGCAAATGATCTATTTCCTATCACCCTTTTTAGCATGTTAAATTAGACAGAACTCTTAGTGTATGCTGGATGTTAGAGTATGATTATCAAAGACAGTTTCTCCCTAATGGACGTGGTAACATGGTTTCTATTAAACGGCTTTGAAGGGTTTGTTTTAGTAAAAGCTCATGAATATTTATAACACTTTTAGTACTAGCTGGTCTTACTTGCAGTTCTTTGTCAGCGGCCTTGGCCAGCTCGCCTGCCAGTGTGTCCAGCCTCTGTCTGACTGGGCCGTCCACAGACAGGACGTGTGCCAGCTCACACAGGGAGGGGTACAGCTGATGGAGAAGAGAGCAGAGGAGCAGCAGGGCTCAGCAACAAGAATGCAAACTGGTTCAAATTGAGTTCAAAGACTTGAACTCAACAAAGGAAAAAAAGGTTCAAGCGGATGAATGGGTGTCGTACCGCTCTTGAGTTTCGGGCCTCTTTCAGGATCTGTCTGGCGGTCTGGACGTCTTCTGTCTCCTCACAGCCTTTGAGAACATACACCTGCTGCTGCACCCGTGAGCAGAGTCGCTCCATCACCTGATAAAACACCTGAGTCAAAGATATAAACACTTTGCATCTCTAGTTACTGCACTCTGACACTTACCTGTTCGGCAGTGCTGGTGACAAGGCCCTGGTGAAGTCGCAAGGCCTGTTTCTGAGAGAAGCTCTGAGTTTGGTTGTTCCTCAGCAGAGCGCGCTGGATCTGCCTCACACAAAGGAACATCACACGAGAAAACCAACAAGACAGGTGTTTAGCGAGGTCGTGGAAAAGACAGGAGACAGGGCCATTTGCATCGTAATGAGAAAAAGAGAGAATCTTAAAAGAAAAGGTTGTCTTTGAATTCATTTATTTGAATTTATTTATTTTCATCCATATTTTTCGAGAAGTCAAAAACCAATAGGTAACGTGTAGTATAGCTCTGACTGGAGGTATTTGTATCTGGAACGTTTGAACCTGTTTGAGTCAAAATCGATGGGATTTTAAAAGTCAGTTGTTAAAATGGTTGAATGCAGGAAAAATTCAGATTCAGCAAATATAAATATTGTTCCAATCCTAAAACTAAAATAAATTTATAAGCCCTGAGGCAATAAAATGATACATTATAGCCATTTTTTCTGACAAAATATTTACCAAAACAAGACAGAACTACAAAACCATAACATTTTTACTTGTCTGTTTACTTTTCTTCTAGTTTGTGCTTTTCTAATTGCTCACTGTGACTGGCTGATGGCTAAAACAGCTGGGGCATGCGAGTTTGACAAGACATGCAAACAGTCTGTTAAGTGCTACTTGCAGCCCAAGTAAAATAAAATGAAAGGACCACTGCTAATTAAAAGTGACCGTAACATTTGGTAAAGATAAGCAAATAAGAGTTAAAAAGTTCCAGTCCAACATACTGCAGCTGAGACGATGACAGCAGCAGTGGTTACAATGATCAATTATTTAAAGATATTGGCTTCAGTAGACACGAAGCTGAATAAATAAACTTATTTTTGATTTTTCTGGGATCGGGAATGACAGTATGTTTTTGGAGTAAATAACACAACACAGCTGAGTTAAAGCTGTGTTGTCATAAACTCAGAAATAACAGTAGATCCCAAATGTTGCATCAACTTATAAATCAAAAGTAGACATTGACACCAAGACAAGCAAATTATTGATGAATCACAAACTGCTAATTTTGAGAGCTGCTACTTTCAGTCAAGTGGAAAGTAGCAATAAACTAAAACTCATTATAGAGCTGTTAAGATCTGATGAAGGATGACAAAAGCATGTAGTAGGGACGTACATCGATGTGGAAAATGTACCAGTGATAGTACAAATGTAAGGCTTGTGTCAGGAAAGAGATGAAAAGCACAATAAAAAACACTGGCCGATCACTAAACATTGGGAGGAATGCTGATATTTTCATGTATCTACAGCATAAATATTTCACGCGCTTTTGTCAGTGAACATAAGTCAAAATATGTACAACATTTTTCCTTTTTTTCTGTGATCCTTGGTACAGCTAAGGGGAAAAAAATCCCCAGTTCTCTTCAGAGAAAAAGTCGACAGAAACATTTTGTCCTCACCTTGGTCAGAGCATGTTCGGTTTTCTCGGGGGCGCCGCGATACGCCTGAGAGATGTCGCTGAGCGGGAGGGGCATGTACTGCAGGGTAAAGTTACTAATATCACAAACAGAGAGAAGAAGAAGAAGGTGGAGAGGAGGTTAAATGATTTATACATCTGCCGTTGTAATACGTTTGATGTTAACAAGAACACACAACAACACCCAAGGCACTTTTCCGGCTGTTATTTTTAATTTGCAAAATGCTAATTCACCCACATCTTCTAACGCTTTAACAGCTCAGACAGAAATAATATAGGCCTGAACAGCAAGTGCCTCAGAAAAATGATGAAATCTTGTGTAATAGTAAACATTGCACAGTCACAATGTATAAAAGATAGGATCAGGGTTTTTTAATGGCCGTCTGAATTGACACGTGTACATAATGCTCTTCAAAGCAACGTTTTGGGTGCGTGGCGTGTCTTACTGCTCCATCGCTCTCGCCACGTCCTGGAAGCCGGTCGCTGTGGTGTTGTTGCGGTCCCACATCACGCTCCTGAGAGGGATCAAACCAAAGATAAAAGATAAGAAAAACAGACACAGAACTGATGCTTTTGAGACGACTCGTCACGAGCACAAAAGTAGAAATAGTGTTTCTTTTTCTGCATCGCGTTCCCAAGACATCAGCAGCAACCCTGACAAATATGAAAAGGAATTTTACATTTGTTTGAAAAATTAAAACTCTCACAGTGCAACTCCAATTTATTAGTTGAAATAGATGTCTATGTCATTAAGATTGCAGCAGGTAAAATCTAGCTATTGGTGGGGAAACAGGAATGCCCTTTGATTGTTTATTAGACAAATTATGTGCTTCTATCATTATCATATAACTTTCAAACTTCATTCAATTATATGTACAAGATCTTTTATCGTCAGAAATCTAGATCAAGAGTCAAGATCGACATCTAAAAATCTTAGTCGTAAGGAGAAACGGATATAATTGGGTTGGTTTTCTTCAGCCATTCTACACAAAAATATATATTCAAATCCAGCATTACTGATACATTTTGGAGTTTTTTTTAATTTCCAAGTTATATAACACATAATAGCCATAGCATAAGTTGACATGTTTTTACCCAAAAGCTGCGAAAAGTGAGATAAAACTCCAAACCCACACAAACTTAGCTGAGGAGTGTTCGACCGCATCCCCAAATTAGGGATGCATGGACCCGAGCCAATAAACTAATGAGCTCCTGCGACTTCAGAGCAGCCTTCCCACACTCAGCTGTCCAACTCATGTTTCTAATACGTCACTCTTTCCTTTTATCCCTCCTTACCTCCATCATTTCATAACTCTGCCCTAGATCTTCCTCCAGCAAACCCCAAATCACACACCCCAGGAGGTCTTCCCTGTCCATCCCATCAAACTTTGCTCCATCTTCCCTCATATCCAGCTGTGTTCACTTCGCACTACTCCCACACACAGATACTGTACTCCTGTTTGAGCTGCTTGGTGTGATTTACCACTGTTTGTATCCACTCAGTTTCATCCAACTAATGTATTGACACATATTTTAAGGTCGTTTTTAAAAAGTAGAAGGAGCGTCTTGCACGTTAAATTGCTTGTGCTTGACATTGTGGCCATATCGCATTTTGGGCCGCCCTTAGATCTGAGCCCGCGTTCTCATTGGCCATTCATGCCGGTCGCCATTCATAAAAATGCCCCCCCTGATTTTTACGCCCCCTCTGGCCTCTCGCATTGTGCCCGCCCACCGGCGTCACACTTCCGCGTTCCTCCAGCGCCTCACGGCAGCACGGACAGTCACCTGTAACCACAGATGCGGGTCACTCACTACCGCAAGCTTAGGCTTTGACGTAGCTGTTCGCTCTCGCCTCTCCCTCATCGGAGCTCTAAGTCGCGCTCCAAAGAGAGCTGCCGCTTTGCTGCCGCTCCGCTTTGCCGCTGCCGTTCCGCTCTGCTGCCGCTCCGCTTGGCCGCTTTGCCGCTGCCGCTGTGCTCGGAGTAACCCGCTTTGCGCGGACTAACATCCTCCTGGTCGGACTGACGGCGCAGGCCGGCGCTTGATTGAGCCCCCACGCTGCCCGATTGTGCTCTCCCGTGGTCTGTACCAGCTCTGCGCTGGGTGTGTCGCGCATGGGCGCGATATAGACATTTTTCTGCTGCTCTACCTGCATATCCCTTTGCCGTGCCTACACTGGACTCAAATTATGTACCGCTTTTAATACATTTTTCTGTGTTATAGGGGCTGATGGTCTGACACCGTGGTGGATTCCCCTGGTGGTGGTTCCCGCGTTTTGGTTTGTGGTGCACTGTTTTGTTGTTTTGGCGTTTTCTTATTAGGTTACTGCCCCATTTGTTTACCTCCACGGCTAAACCTCAGCCCCCCCTCCAACGGTCTTATTGAGTTTATTCATGTGTATGTGTGTGTGCGTGGTGTTGAGTGGTAGCATCTTAGCTTTTAGGTTAGATTGTTTAAAAATATTATGGTCTTGGTTAAAATGTGTCTTAGATTGTTAGCATTATCTATTTAAATAATAAACATGTTGTAATTTATGGAACTGTCTCTGTCTCATCAGTAATCCTTATCTGCGTGCCTTACTAATTTTCCCCAGTTTAAATTGGGGTGGCGTTGTTGGACAACTTACCATTCAAACAATATCAAAATACTCGTACTGCCACATTTTTGGCGTTGTTGGCAGGATTTGCTGTTTTGGAGGCAGAGGCTAGTTCCACCAAAGTTATTTGTGTATTTGATTTTTGTGATTGTTGTGGCAAGCGGCAAAAGTAACTTGTGTGTTTTTTTAAAGGGCAAAGCGGAAGTCTCTCTTTTGAGCAACAGCCATGGAGGAAGAGCTGCAGGAATTAAGGAACCAAATTACTCAACTAAAAGCAGATAATGTACAGCTGCGCCAGGGACGTGCTGCAGCTGGTTCTGGTGCTGGTGGCTCTGCAGTGCCTGTGCCCCCCGCCACCCCTGCCATAGACCGGTTGGTATTTATTCCGAGGGACCGAAAATGTCCCATGTTTAGGGGCAGTACAGGGATTAGTGTGGGTGAGTGGGCCGAGGAAGCACAGGCCTGTATGAGGGCGCGGCACCTGTCACTGGCGGACCAGGCATACTTCCTTCTTGATCACCTGGAGGGGGAGGCGAAGGAAGAACTAAAATATCGATCTGCCGTAGAGCACCAGGACCCGACTAGGATAGTCTCTATTCTTAAGGAATTATACGGGTGCACAGAGTCCTATGTTGCTCTGCAGGAGGCCCTCTTCTCCAGGAGACAGCAGGAAGGTGAGACATTGCAGGAGTTCTCCCTGGCCCTGCTGAACTTGATGGAAAGGGTTAAAATGCAAGCCCCGGGAGACATACCAAATGCTGAGGATTTAATGCGCGACCAGTTTATTGAGCACGTGAGTGATGGTTCCTTGCGTCGGGAGTTGAAACAGTATGTGCGCCGGTACCCTAGGGCGACTCTGCTTGAGGTCAGGGGAGAGGCAATCAGGTGGGAGCTTGAAGGTCTGCCGGCCGGCATGAGAGGTCGAAGCAATTCAGTGCCCTCGGCCTTTGGTATACAATATGCCATGCGTGGAAACCCGGGGCCTGAGGCCACCCCTACACGGACTGAGGTTAGCGAAATGAAGGAGATGTTGAAAAAGCAACAGGAACAACTTGAGCTGTTGACGCAAAGCATTGCATTATTGCAGAACACGCAAACTGCACACCAGCGTAGTCGCTCCCCTCGTTATGGCCCGATTGTGTGTAATCGTTGCCAGCAATCTGGCCATATTGCCAGAGACTGTGATGGCCCTCGTGTTCCCAGTCGCCACGAACCCTCTTTGCCGACCCGCCGTCGCTTTAATCAAACGTCGGAAAACTAGCGCCCACCGTGTCGCGGAGCCAACGCACGGGTGGGGCATCCACTAGCTCAACCACTAACGGAGGGGGGAACGTTCCAAAGTTGATAGCATCCTGTCCACATCTTGATGTAGACATGGATGGCGTAATTGTGCCATGTCTTGTGGACACTGGGTCGATGGTGTCTACCATTACAGAAAGCTTTTTCCGCAGGCATTTTGAGCCATGGGGGGAAGAACGCTTGCAGGCTTGCCATTGGCTACAGCTTAAAGCTGCCAATGGTCTGTCCATCCCTTACATTGGATATTTAGAATTGCCTATTGAGCTCTGTGGTAAAGTGATGCCCCACTGTGGAGTGTTAGTAGTGAGGGACCCGTCTGGTCAATGCTCTCCCCAAGTCCCTGGAGTTTTGGGAATGAATGTGCTCCGCAGATGTTACAAGGAACTGTTTGGACAGTATGGGCCTGCACTTTTCGATACAGCCCCTGTGGTCACATGCCCAACTCCATTGGTGGAAGCGTTTCAGAGGTGCCACGCTGCAGACCTGCGGCCCACCCCCAAACAACCAGGTATGGTCAAGTTGCAGGGAAAACGAGCTGTTCGCATCCCGGGGGGTGTTACGAAAATCGTCCCTGCTACCTGTTCGACACATTATTCAGGTGCCACGGTCTTGTTTGAGCCTTTGGAGCGGGGATTGCCTGCAGGCCTGCTGGCATCCCCTGCTCTGGTCCAGGTAGTCCGTGGCACGGCGTACATTCCTATTGTCAATGTCGGTGACAACGATGTGCTGCTTTACCCGCGTACCCTAGTAGGGACTCTGGACAATGTCAATGTGGTGAGTCTTCCTGCAGGAGTGACGGAATTTCCCGCAGTGGCTGCGAGTGTCTCCTCTCAAAGTGTCGCTTCCTCCGCCACGGACCCCATCGCAGCCATTGACCTATCCCCCCTGCCCCCTGAGGAGCAGGTGGAGGTGCGGGCATTACTTTGGAAATATTCCTCTGTGTTTGCTGCGAATGATCAGGATTTGGGTTGTACCAACCTGATCACCCATGACATTCCACTACTGGATGATGTCCCAGTCCGTCAGCGCTACCGCCGTATCCCACCATCTGAGTATGAGCTGGTCAAAGAGCATATCCATCAGCTCTTGAAAGCGCAGATAATCAGAGAGAGCTCCAGCCCCTATGCATCACCCATTGTCTTGGTCCGGAAGAAGGACGGCAGCCTTCGTCTATGTGTTGACTATCGCCAACTGAACATAAAGACCCGAAAGGATGCCTTTCCACTCCCACGTATCGAAGAGTCGCTCGACGCTTTGACGGGGGCCCGCTGGTTTTCCACTTTGGATCTGGCCAGCGGGTACAATCAGGTCCCTGTCGCAGAGGGCGATCGGCACAAGACGGCGTTCTGTACACCTTTTGGTCTGTTTGAGTGGAATCGCATGCCTTTTGGGCTCTGCAATGCTCCCAGCACCTTCCAACGACTTATGCAACGCATTTTTGGTGACCAGCCGTGCCAGTCTCTCCTCCTCTACCTGGATGATATTGTGGTTTTTTCATCTACGGTAAGGCAACACTTGGAGAGGCTGGAGGTGGTGCTTGGGAGGTTGCAGAAGGAAGGGCTCAAGGCAAAGCAGAGCAAGTGCCGGTTCTTCCAGCGGGAGGTGCACTATTTGGGGCACGTGATTTCTGACCAGGGAGTGGCCACTGATCCCGGCAAAATTGACGTAGTAGCAAACTGGCCTGTCCCATCTACGGTTTCTGACCTGCGCTCCTTCTTGGGGTTTGCAAGCTACTACCGACGTTTTGTCGACGGCTTTGCTAAACTGGCCGCTCCCTTACATCGCAGAGTGGCCGAGCTGACCGGGAGTCGGTTGGGGAAGAGAACCTCTCGGCGTGCTGCAGTCCCTTGGACTGAGGAGTGCCAGCAGAGCTTCGAGACCTTGAAGGCCAAACTCACGTCTGCCCCAGTGCTGGCATATGCAGATTTTTCTCTTCCCTTTATCCTGGAAGTAGACGCCAGCCATGTGGGCTTAGGCGCAGTTCTCTCCCAGGAGCAGGAAGGGAAAGTCAGACCCATCGCATATGCTAGCAGAGGACTCCGACTTACAGAGCGGAATATGTGCAATTATAGCTCCATGAAACTGGAGCTATTGGCTCTTAAATGGGCATTGACGGAGAAGTTCAGAGAGTATCTTTTGGGCCACAAGTGCGTGGTCTATACAGACAATAACCCCCTGAGCTATCTCGCGTCTGCTAAACTGGGTGCTGTTGAGCAGCGTTGGGCAGCCCAGTTGGCGTTGTTTGATTTTGAACTGAAGTATCGATCGGGTAAGTCGAACCGGAATGCTGATGCCTTGTCCCGTCAGCCATGGACCTCACCCAGGGACGAGTCCGGGGTAGCAGCAAGTACCTCTCTACCGCAGCCATTACAGCAAGCCTTGCAGGGGGTACAGACGGGGGCAACTCAGTCTGTGGTAACAGTCTTCCCCCACCATTCCCCTGCTGCTCTTTTATACACTCCAGCAGGCTGACCCAGTCATTCAGGAGGTCCTGACTTTCTGGGTAGAACAGCGCCGGCCCACTCGTGAAGAGCGGCGTGTCCTCTCACAGCCGGCCTCGGTTCTGGTGAGTCAGTGGGACCATCTGGTGGAGCTGGGCGGTTTGTTGTACAGGCAGGTGTTTCGCTCCGACGGCGGTGGGGCAGTTTGCCAACTCGTCCTGCCTAGGGCCTTGGTTCGGGAGGTCCTCAATCAGGTCCATCAAGACCATGGGCATCAAGGCGTGGAGAGGACATTGGCTCTGCTTCGCCCCCGCTGTTATTGGCCAGGTATGTCCCAGGAGGTCACCCAGTGGTGCCAGGCTTGTGAGAGGTGTCAGTTCGCAAAGAACAATGATCATGCGGCACATGCCTTCATGGGCCACCTACTCTCTTCAAGACCAAATGAAATTGTGGCTATTGATTTTACGCTGTTGGAGCCAACCGCAGCTGGCCTAGAAAATGTTCTTGTGATGACTGATGTCTTCAGCAAGTACACAATGGCGGTGCCAACCCGCGACCAACGTGCCAGCACGGTTGCACAGGTTCTGGTAACGGAGTGGTTTGGCAAGTTTGGGGTTCCGGCCCGCATCCACTCTGACCAGGGCCGTAATTTTGAGAGCCAACTGATCCAGCAGTTGTGCAGTCTGTATGGGATTGTGAAGTCGCGCACTACTCCTTACCACCCTGCTGGTAATGGGCAGTGTGAGCGCTTCAATCGGACGCTGCACAACTTGCTGCGTGCTCTGCCTGTGTCCCGTAAGAGGGACTGGAGCGCTTGCTTGCCACAGGTGCTCTTTGCCTATAACACTACCCCACATCAGTCGACTGGGGAGTCACCATTCTTTTTGATGTTTGGGCAGGAACCGCGGCTCCCTATCGACTTCTTGCTGGGACAGGTACAGGACCCACTTGGCGGGACTGTACACGAGTGGGTTAAGGAGCACCAGGCCCGTCTGCAAATGGCTTTCGATGGGGCAAGAGAGAAACTGCGTTTAGCTGCTGCCCGTAGAAAGGCAACCCACGACCGACATGTCCAGGAGTTACCCCTTAATGAGGGCCAGCTCGTGTTGCTCCGGGACTATGGTGTGAGAGGCCGCCAGAAAATTCATGACCAGTGGTGCCCCACTAAACATGTGGTTGTGCAAGTTCCACATGAGGGTGGAACTGTGTACACAGTTGCCCCAGTTGGACAACCAACCAAAATCAAGAGGGTGCACCGCTCCCTGTTGAAGTGCCTGATCCAGAGTGAGGTTCCAGATCTCGCTCCAGCATCAGTCCCTCCAGTGGAGCCCACGGTGCGAAACCCTGAAGAGGGGTCGTCCCACGAGGGAGATTTGTTACTGCTTCCGCAGGCTTTACCACCCTCTGGGGCAATATGGTGCCCTTCCCCAGATGCCGCTGGACCCATTTTGGTTCCACCTGATTCCTTTGCCGACCAGCCCCAGTTTGTGACAGTCACTACCACCATGACTAGTCCAACTGAGCGGTCCGTGCGTAGGTCCACAAGGCCAACAGCGGGCAAACATCAGAACCTCCATCATCTCCCAAGACCGGTGAGTCGGCAGCCTCAAGGGGAGTCAGAGTCCCCGGCTCCTTCCACAAGTGCCAGCTTTTAGGCTGTTTTAGGCCATCGGCGGGGCGCCGATGCAGATTGGGGGAGTGGATGTGGCCATATCGCATTTTGGGCCGCCCTTAGATCTGAGCCCGCGTTCTCATTGGCCATTCATGCCGGTCGCCATTCATAAAAATGCCCCCCCTGATTTTTACGCCCCCTCTGGCCTCTCGCATTGTGCCCGCCCACCGGCGTCACACTTCCGCGTTCCTCCAGCGCCTCACGGCAGCACGGACAGTCACCTGTAACCACAGATGCGGGTCACTCACTACCGCAAGCTTAGGCTTTGACGTAGCTGTTCGCTCTCGCCTCTCCCTCATCGGAGCTCTAAGTCGCGCTCCAAAGAGAGCTGCCGCTTTGCTGCCGCTCCGCTTTGCCGCTGCCGTTCCGCTCTGCTGCCGCTCCGCTTGGCCGCTTTGCCGCTGCCGCTGTGCTCGGAGTAACCCGCTTTGCGCGGACTAACATCCTCCTGGTCGGACTGACGGCGCAGGCCGGCGCTTGATTGAGCCCCCACGCTGCCCGATTGTGCTCTCCCGTGGTCTGTACCAGCTCTGCGCTGGGTGTGTCGCGCATGGGCGCGATATAGACATTTTTCTGCTGCTCTACCTGCATATCCCTTTGCCGTGCCTACACTGGACTCAAATTATGTACCGCTTTTAATACATTTTTCTGTGTTATAGGGGCTGATGGTCTGACACCGTGGTGGATTCCCCTGGTGGTGGTTCCCGCGTTTTGGTTTGTGGTGCACTGTTTTGTTGTTTTGGCGTTTTCTTATTAGGTTACTGCCCCATTTGTTTACCTCCACGGCTAAACCTCAGCCCCCCCTCCAACGGTCTTATTGAGTTTATTCATGTGTATGTGTGTGTGCGTGGTGTTGAGTGGTAGCATTTTAGCTTTTAGGTTAGATTGTTTAAAAATATTATGGTCTTGGTTAAAATGTGTCTTAGATTGTTAGCATTATCTATTTAAATAATAAACATGTTGTAATTTATGGAACTGTCTCTGTCTCATCAGTAATCCTTATCTGCGTGCCTTACTAATTTTCCCCAGTTTAAATTGGGGTGGCGTTGTTGGACAACTTACCATTCAAACAATATCAAAATACTCGTACTGCCACAACATCATGAAAACAGCTTATACGCTAAACAGTGTATCCATGGATTTCAGAGTGATGAAAAATTAGCTGCTATTAGGGTTAGGGCAGGCATGTCCAAACTAGGGCCCGGGGGCCAATTGCGGCCCTCAAACCAATTTTTGTTGGCCCTCCAGCTTCCTGCTATGTCGGCCCAAACAACAAAAAGTAGTACTTTTTACTGTGAAATTGGGAAAATTCTGGCATATTGATGTTATACCAACCTAATATTCATATTCTAGGTCTAATTAAATTTGTAGAGGCTCATTGCAATTACGTCAAATGCAAAATTTCGAATGATTCACTTTGTCATTCAACAAATTCGACATTGTCAAGTTGTTTGTGGCCCTCTGCCCCGTTTTAGTTTCAAAATGCGGCCCTTGGTGAAAACAGTTTGGACACCCCTGGCTTAGAGGGTAATTAGGAGCAAAAAGTTCTCATGGGAAATTTAGCTTGGGAATAAGACTTGAGACTTATTTATTCAGTTATGTGTTAGTGTCTAAATGTGTTTGATTTATGTTTATGTATAGTTCTCCACACATATAAAGTTTCGTCTAATTTTCAGTGAACTGCACTCTTCACTTGACCTTACACGAGTCCCACCTGAGTGTGGTGTTGATTTGCAGGGCCTTGCTGAGCATCTTGGCGCCCGCGTCCTCCAGACTGTTCCCACTCAGGTCCACCTTCCTCAGACAGGCGTTCGAGCCCAGGGCATTGACCAGCACCGTGCCCTTCTGACGCAGCCTCGAGTCAGCCAGCGAGAGGGACTGAAGAGCCTGAAGAACGGAGGACATGAAAGAGGAGTTCTTCTTGGATAAGAATATAACATACTTTATTCATTTTACCATGATAAGCAGAGCAAATCATTTATAAAGAATTATTTTAGCATATTCTATACTTTTATATAGACATTGTTGTTGTTCCTAGTTTGTGAATTGTTCACTGACACAAAAACTGATTTATAATTACACCTTTTTGTAATTGATTAGAGAATAACATTTGAATAATCACATAACAGCCATAAAAAATGACAATGTATTTTAAGTGAAAGTACAATTTTCCCGCCAACGTCTTTGAAATGTGGGTCATTTATCAATATTTTCTTGGTCAAATAAAGACTCTATCTCTAGGATCCGACCATATTTTTGACCCAGTGCCCTGACAAGGCAAAAAAAAGCTCTAGTTATTACAATTGATTATTTTCTAAGTGAAACCTCCATTTTTTGCAAGTTTGGGTCAATCTAGACAAAGTACACTGTGTTGTATTGTTACTATGTTTTAAAATGCAATACATGTAGAAATCTGAATTTGAAAGTAGCATTTTAAATATTTACACACTTCTGAATAGTAATTGATGGCTCATTTGCACCCCGATTGTTTTCCCTGTTTTCTCTTTCCTTAACCCAAAACCCTTCCAGAGTAGTGCGGCTGTAAGTCAGAAACTAAAGTAAAAACAGTGTCTTCCTGCAGTGGGACTCATTAGAAGTTGAGAGCGTGTGTGAGATAATATCCAGGTGAAAAGAGGATGATTGGAAATGGAAAAAACAGAAAGAAGTTGTTAAAAATTCAACTCAGAGATATAGAGACTTCGTGCATGAAATTGTATGGTTTTTTTCACCGAGCAGAGAAATTATGGCTAATCATAGGAAGAAATCACAGAAATGAAACTGCCGTCATGGCTCCGTAATTCAAAATGCAAATATTGTAAGGGCGTATTAAAATGCTGAATAACATTAAAACTGCAGGAGATTTCATGGCAATGTCTGCAGGGCCTGACTAATATGTTGTAATAGTATAAAGTGTGAACCAAAACCAAGACACTTATATAGAGAAATGTGAAATGAACAAGCAGGAGGGAACTCTGTATTTGTCAAAAAAAGGGTAACAAAAAATAGCCTGCTGCCTTCAAATATTACGTGCATCTCCTTTTGTGAATCTACAGATGTTACTAAAACTACTATTGTTTCTATTGCTACAACTGCAGTGTTGTTACGATACTAAAATGTTATGATTTTGATACTAAAGAGGCTTAAACTCGATACTCATGTTGATAACCAAATGTTGATAAAAACATAAAAACCTTTTTATCAGAATAATGTCTCTTTCGTCACAAAATAGAAGTGGTCATGCATCATTTGGTCTTGTATTAAGTCTGACAAAGATAAATATGACTCTAAAAGCCCAACTTCTAACAGATTTAATTACTGTTTCCTCTTCATTATTGACACTTGTTCAAAGAGTATCGATACCAGTATTGATTAGTATCTGGATGTACATTTTTTATAACCACCCTAGCTGTTACTATTTGTTACCATTTTTATTTTCCATCCAAAACAAGACTATAATTTAGACAACTATTGCCAAAATAAACACATACCGTGAATATAAAATAAAAAAATAAAAGTTAATGTACATGTAAACCGCTTGAGTAACAGTGGCTATCTCTCCACCAGCTGACACTAACTTCTCTGTTGTGTGTTCCTTGTTCAGTGAGTGAATGTGAGAGCAAAGCTGTCTGTTCACACCATAAAAACTGGTAAATAATTGACTAAGCTACTTGTCATGCTGGATTTTCAGACCAGATAGTGCAGAGAGCCTAAGGAGCAGTGTAGATGAGAAGCAGAAACAAAATGAATCATTTGATACCTCAACAGTCAGTACATTTGTATGAATAAAAACATAGCACTTTTTAGAGGACATTTGGCCCTTTGCGTGAACTTATGTAACATGCAAAAATATAAGCACCTTGTTTACAAGCTGCTTAGTGAAATTATTGCATTGGAATGGAGGAATAATTATGTGACACTTGGATGTAGCTTATGTGTAAATGTCATCCCCATTTTAAGATGCACAATGTAACTTTTCCTACATGTCTTTGCCTAGAATGTGCTGCATTAAACGTGTATATCAAACGTATTGTAGCATTCAGGCCAAGTTACAGGTAAGATCTATGCAGAGGAAAACCAGCTCAATGTCTTACTGCAAGTAAGACATTGTGATGATGTGTAGCAAAAAAACACGTCTGAAAATCAAAACAAACTCCGCAACACAACTCACACAGTCTTCCTCTTGCACCAAATGAACTAGTTTCTGCAGCGTCTCATCCAGCACCCTGAGGAGGCACAGAAAGAACAGGGAAACATCCGTCATCAGTGCAGTCTGTGGCCACCTGCACTGCGTCTGCCGGTGCCACCTACCTGCCCTTGATGTTGAAGTTCTTCCCCAGCATCAGGTGTTTGAGGGACGGGTGGTGGGAGAACGCAGGGACCACGGCCAACATGTCTGCCTCCAAGCCTGTTCCAGAAGCCCAATTAGTATTCAAGCGAAGAGCGCGAGACGGAGCAATGACGTGACGAATCACAAATCACTCAAGAAATACTAAATAACACTGTTTTGATGCATCTTCATGGTGTCTTTGATTGTAGGGTGTTTGTTTGGTGATGGCATCGTGAACATCGTGACCACCTCAAATACTTGTACAATGGGACACAAATAGACGGACATGATACTTAATCACTGCTATGATTTTCTATGTTTATTTGGAGGGTTTGGAATAGAAATAGGTCACATCGTACTAAAAACTAGGGGATCATCTCAAAATGGGTTGAAGCTGAAAAGACTTAATAATTTTCGTCTTGCTTTGTTGCTTTACTTCCACAACGTGTAACATTTTATGTGATGCCAGACATTTTTTTTTTAAGTCTTTTGGGGGGGTCCAGAGAGAGACAATTTTTTTTTCTGTCTTTTAATCTTCAACCTATTTTGAGATGATCCCTAGAGCACCCATACATTTTTTGCGAAGACTATTTATGTTATTTTGTTTTCTATGTAATGTCACTATTTTATAAAATGCATCCATCCTGTCACCAGTGAAAAGGCGGGACATTCTCTAAATAAGTGGAACGAGGGACATGCAGGGGCTTAAATTGCCAACCAAAAGAGGGACAGGTGGTCACTTTAATTGGGACACATTTATATTCCTTGGGGTACGTATCAATCCAACAGGTCCAAGAAAGTGAATGAGACATGCAGTAATATTCTTGCCCCCATAAATATTTCAGTTTTTTTTTTTAAAGGTGCGCTGGTGTTTGGTTCACCACCCGCTTATCTCCATAGAAATCGTGTAGTTTTGCTTGGAATTACGCAACCTTTTAAGCTTGTATTTGTTCCCTTGCTGGTGTTTTTCCTTGCTTTTTTGTCTCCATTGAGATGTACAAGTTCAATACTGTGGAACATTCCAGGAAAACCATCTCAGACATCTCCACAGAGGCGAGCAGTTGGCAGACCTTCCACCGCAAAAGTTACATTGTGCATGTTTAATAGATAAATCAGTTGCTGAGCGAGAAGGCAAGAACAGCTGAGAAAGCGTTTCAGCTCAGCATCGGCCTTGTTGTTTGTTTTCTGTACGATTACGCAGATTGTACAGATACAGCCCAAATACAGCCAAACCAATTAACCCGCTCTTCGAAAAACTCTCATCTTCAAAACACTCAAGGATGGAGGAGGACTGTTACCATGGCGAAATCAACCACAAACAAAAGCCTGTTATATGGACAAAAATATAAGCACTGAATTAAGGCAAGCTTCAAATATTAATAAAGGGAGATAATCAAAAGGGAAATCAGTGGTCTATGTAGGACAGCAGGCCAATCAAACACTAAAAGCTGAGCATCATTTTCAGAGGAAAGAAAAGCGATTTAGTTTGTTTATTATAGGTTTACTGGCCACTAGATAGTCATAATACAATGTGCATATATTGTATGTATATTTGTAATGTGAGTTTAATGTGTGTATAGCTGTATAGTGTATACAGAATATGAACAGACGCTCTGACCACATTTGAACTGCAATAAAATTATATGAAAGAAACATTCACTGTGGAAGTTTAAGCGATACGTGCAGCTCAATGTTATTTAAAATGAGATCACAGCTGTGTAACAAAAAAATGTTTATAATAAAAAATCGGATTGCTTTAATTGAATCTAGGTTAAAAGCAGTTCGGTTTAGCTGTGCACTCTTCTCTTTTGAAGTAAATTCTTTGTTTTACATTTTTATCTGTTTGTATTGTGCTTTTAATGCAGCTTTTCCTTTTGTGTAAAGCATTTTGAATAACTTTGTGTATGATTTGAGCTCTACAAATACACTTGCCTTGACACAAACGATACTTGTACCAAATTGATTACCTATGATTGATAAAGTTGAGTTATGTAACTTTGCTGGCACCTGATTGTCTCTATGGAGATGTTATTACTTTGCTTAGCATACTCCACAACACAGAATTCAACTTTACAGGTCAGATCTGTGGAGAAGTATCCCTGCTCACAGTAAAAAATACATTGTTTTAAAGGGGGGATCTTCAAGGGAGCAATAACAACACAGAAGTTAAATAAATGCCAGATAGATTAGCCAAATAATGCCTTATTGTGGAATATTCCAGTTATAGCAATAACATCTCCATGGACCCAAGCAGGTGACGAATCCCTCCAACAACAAAAGTTACACAGAGCACATTTAAATGCTTGGAAAACGTTAAATGTTAAATGGTCATAGAGTCGGTCAGATTTATTGTAGTGACACATTGACAAACAAATACATAATAAAAGCAGAAAAAATAACAAGTACCTGTAAGCACTGTGGCCTTTAGTTTGCTTTTGCTTTGACAACAACACAAACTGAGTCTATGATACATGACATTTTGACTGGTACAAAAACAGAACAATGCTACAAACAATCACAGCCGCAGGACAAACATGTGCAGCGCTGTCTCTCACCATTATCAGAAATGTCTAACGTCCCCACACAGGAGACTCGAGGGAACAGCTCCTGAATGACTGCCGCTCCGGCCGACCTCAGCTGCGAGAAGACAAGAGAGGGGAGCAAAGCATGATGGGATACTGTAACCCCTGAGCACTATAATCTTTGGAGACATGGGTGAATACATCCGTAGACAGCGTACCTCGCAGCCGCTGATGTCCAGGTGTAAATCAGCGATATGAGGGTTATTGGACAGGCCCAAGAACAAAGCCCTGCAGGAGGAAGGAGGCATTCACAGACAGAAGCGGGCGAACACATGGAGGAAAGAGATTAATGTGAAAAAAGTGAGGATACAGGCGGAATCAGTGGCAATAATAATCAAAAGCAGCGTGGCAATGTGCAATAGAGCAGAAGATTATCCCAAACACATAGCAACGGATTCAAAGTAAAGAAGTGACACTGTTAAAGAATGTCATTGATGCAATAGATTAAGGCATATTAATGATTTTTAATTTAAAAAGAAGGATCATGTAACAAAATAGTTGAAATATGGGACTAAAGAGATTATATATTCATGCAACTAAAAGTGTGGCGCCGAGTTGTATTAGAATCAGGCTGTTAATCCAGTTTGATTTAAGTTTAGTCTAGCCCTGGTCCATAGTCCAGCTTTATTACTGTGTTTATGTGTTCTTTATTGCAGAAACGTTTCAGTTGTCAGTCTTTTCTACAATGGAACACTCCTGGATAAATGAGAGATTACACTGTCTTTAGTTTTGTAATAAAAACAAAGCTAGGGGTACCCGAATATTTTTCTATTTTTCTATTTCCCACAGTGTTTGTCATTTGGGGAAATTTGTTCTTGCCCATAATTCATGAATACTATTACCGTACCCTTTTAACCTAAAGCAGACTGAAAAATATCTTGCCTACATATCTAACAACATATATGAATGCGTGAGAGAGTATTTGTCAAACATGCACAAAGGCGCCTGGTATTTTCAGTCTGGACACAAAGCATTTGCACATTTAAAGCTCAGTTGGAGGCTCTACAATGACCACACAGTTAAGAATCACACCAGGAGGAGGTAATGACCAGAAGTGCTGTGTGGAGTCCGCTGCTGCAGCCATTTTGGACGAGGGCCATCGATGCAGCACACAATCATCTCAATTGCTGGCACTTTGCTTTGTTTACTCTCTTATTAACTGTGACTTCGTAATGGACACAGTTACAAAGCAACAGAAACCTTATTGGTTGCTGTGGAGATCCAAGGCTGCTGTTTATGCTGTTTATTTGAAGGCAAGACAGCTAACCACCTACTAAGCATTCAACAAAACATATAATTGGTTGTGCGATACATGGTAAAAAACACTCTATATAATAATAGAATAATTGGCTCGAGGGCTAGAGACAATACAATATGCAGCAAAATGTTGTCGAAGGATTATTGTGGAATTAACTAGCACAAATCCTTTCATTCAAAGTCATATGCCACATTATGACAGCCAGAATTTAGCATTGAATAAAACTAAAATATGCCGTCTGCCTCAAGAGGAGGGTACAGTGGTTTATACGCATGGATTGTCATGAGCCTCTTTTATCCCAAATCTTCAGAGACAATTTCAGTACACTCAAGTTCCAACTCAGTAATGTTCCCATTTTAAACCATCTTTTTTCACACAGCTTCTATTTATAAGCAGCTGAAATGTTTGAAATGGTAAGAAGTTCATGCCATTTTTAAAGGCTTTAATTAGGCTGTAAGCACACATAGTTAGTTAAAGCTATGTTAATGAGACAGTTTGGTACGTTTGGTATAATTTTCCAGACATATTAGTGCCACCAATTTATAATATAAAAGCAGCTATTCATCTTATATAAGTTCTTATTAGAAAGGACCATTGGACCATTTAAGAAGGGCCTTTCTGATTTTATCTCTGAAACATGTAACTTGCAGTCAGGGCTTTTTTAATTGGTTGAATCATTTCAACAAAGTAAGTAGAATCTGTAAGATTATATTTGGAAAATTATAACATAAAACGCTGGTCACATAAACAATTTCAACATTTTTTGTGCAATCGCCTTAGTATTGCTGAATCGGTCATTTCTGGCATATCGTTATTGCATTTGATCTGGCATTTGTTTCATTTATCAGGGCTTGGATCAGCACAGAATAGTTTGTTGTCGGAATAAAATGTAAATCAAATTGAAGAGAACTTTTGCTTTTCCACCGTTCCTCTGTATAATATGTGTATTTAACCATTAAAGTACTTCCACGACACATTGAAATACATAGAATAACTGCCGTGACTCACCGTAGTGAATCGGGAGGGACTTTCATGGAGGACAAGCTGACGTGGGTCAAACTGAACGCCGAGCTGAAGAACTGACGGAAAGTTGGCAGAGAGTCTCTCGCTTTCCTGGAGCGATACACAAAACAAGAATGGCGTTGTGTTCCAAATGTGCAGAAATAACAAAGCAGGGGGGCGTTTGAAGCTCATATGAGTGAGACAGATAATGAAACCAGGTGGGAGTATGATGACAGACGGTGAAAAGATGACGCGCTCATCGACAGCGTCAGGAAGTCAGTGACAGGAGCGAGACGGGGAGCGACAGAAGGAGAAATGCTGTGTGCGTATTATTATAAGCAGACACACAGCGATAAGGTGAAGGCATTAATTACTGCTGCCAGTTTAAAGGTAATACTGACCAATTACCCAGCCATCTGCCCAAACGTCTGAGCCTGGCAACAGCACTGGCAGCGCGACAGGGAGCAAAGCTTGTGTGTGTACAACAAGAACTGCAACATTAAAGATCAGGACACTGAGGCGAGGTCTGCATTTAGGAGCTGTCAGGAGAAGAGTGTAAGGACCCAACAAACACCTCGCCACATGGGGTGAAGAAAAGAGAGGTGGAGGCAGCGTGAACAAGTGACAAAAATAGAAAGTTGGGCAACAGGGAAGACAGAAGGGGGTCCAACAATAACAAAGAAAAGTTTGATCTTGAGAAATACAACCAGGTGTATAACAAATACACTTTTTATCTCTGGGCTGTATAAACAAATTGCACAAGCACTGTTTGTATGTATGTACCGTTTTTTTTAAAATGTATTTAATTTATTTTATATTTTATATTTGAAAGGGAACAAGTGATAGAAAATAGATGGATGGATATTTTTTTTTTTTTTTTTTTTATCTTCATTTATTTTCCCCCTCCATCCCTTGTTGAGAAATGGGAGGTTTTGTCTATAGGAGTTTTTGTTATAAGCGTTTTTGTTTATAAGAGTTCTTCTATTAAAGGTCCCATAACATGCAATCGACTTTTCAGAGCTTTTAACCTTCTTACATTGCTATTTGTGCTTCATATATGTACCCAGAGTGTTTTTTTGATTGATTCCCGCAGTGTTTAGCTATATTACAGACTATCTCCTTTCCTCCAATCTCCAAACTGACGGGCGGTGGAGCCAGATCGCTCTTCGCAAGGGTGGGGGCGAATATCAAACCAAGCCGTTTGCATTTCCGGGTTGGTGAGGGGGTCCAAGGTCTGGGTGATATTTCTTAACTATTATGTTAAGGGTGTTGCACAACACTTATTATTATCAATTATACACTTAGGATAGACTATGAAACGTGAAAAAAAGCATGTAATGGCACCTTTAAGAGTGTTTTTTAAACTTCTTTAAAGTTATCTGTTATTTTCCTCTGTATCTAGCTGCGTTGCAACAATGAAATTTCCCCATGTGTGGACAATAAAGGATTATCTTATCTTATCTCTTATCTTACTTGTAATTTGCAGTGCTGTGATTGACCTTGAACGTGTGTATTGTATGTTCTGCACTTTGCCCAATTCTTCTTTTGTTTTTTATTTAGTTACCGTTAAGGTTTTCAGTTGCTCCTTTACACAATTACTGGGACAAAATGCATACTCAACATCACAAAAGGAGAAGCAATAGGAGTCTGTCCAGGTAGTTCGTCCACAACAGCATAACTTTTTGTGGGGGAGGACATCTGCAGCTGCCTCTAAACTCTCCCAGTTCTGAATGAGGCGCATGTGTCGGGCACAGCTGCCTGATAGTTATGAGAGGCATAATGCGAAAACCTGAGAGCATAACCAGCAATCACTTCACTCTCTAATTTAATGCCCATTGAAACAGGCCTGATGTAGACCTAACGCCAGGCTGGAATCACACCTGACCCACACCATTTGGATGATTGCAGAGTCATGACAACACTTAGAGGCTCTGTCTGCCCAGTAATGTGACGGCGGCGCAACCAAATACACGCTTCAAGCTCCTGCAATTTACAATGTCCAAACATCATTAGTTCATCAATCATGGAGAGGAATTCAGAGACAAGAATTTTACAAGAAAATAATTTACACTTTTGTTGCTCCATCTGCATCTGCAGCTAAGCAACAAGTATCATCAATCATTCTACACAGAAACACAGCTTAGAATGGTTTGAGTCAGTAGCATTCCAAGTCAAATGCATTTCCTGGTGAGTTTTACGTTAATTGTAGTTGAGGTCGAGGCAGGTTCCAAATCATTTCTAAACTGAGTCCGGTCAAAATCACGTCCGGGCAAGACAAAAACATAAGTGTTTGGAAACAATACACTTATTTTTTCTCTGCTTTGGGCATAAAGTTATGTGCGACAAGAACATGCTTAAACTTGAGGTCCAAATTCTTGTTTATAAGAAGTGTCAGAAGTCCAGCTGAATAGGGTTAAAACTATACACTATAAAACATTAATAACAACTAGTATTAGGTTAAATCCATAAAGTCTTGGGACAACCAGAGGTGGGTTGTTAACCAGCATTTACATTTACTCAAATTTTAACTTTTTTGAAGTTAGATGAACATTAGAATTAGTAAATTATGTTCATTGCAGATTTACCAATGCACTGTAGCATCCACCACCTGTCTAGAGATGTTATCGCTTTGTCTAGAACGCTTCACAGCTTTTACCTTTATCTCCATGGATACAGGTGACGCCACTAGGCCAAGGTACAGGTTAGATTTGGGGAAAGGTGAGCACACTATTGGATCAATAAAACCACCTGTAATAGAATGAACAAAGCCATAATCGCTCCATGGAGATAAGGAGGTGATGGACCCCTGCACCTTTAAGAATAAAGGGTCAACCTTTTCTGATAATGGAAGGAGTTGTTTCATATTAAAGACTTAAATCATGTCCGACCCGTGCCTGCTGCCACTGCTCCTGTGATCAACTCCCTCGTGAGGAGCAGTGGCGTTTTGGACTCATTTGTTATGATTAGCATGCAGCCTGTCAACACACGCTGGATCCAGAAGGGCTTTTGTCGCATAAGCAGATCTAGTGTCAGTGTCTCTCTGTGAAAACACCCTCCAGAGAGCTGCCTCAGCAACTTGTTAGCCATGCGCACATGTCTGTAACACTATCTACATCTAAAATGCTACACGCGCAGCTGTGTTCGTCTATATTCATAAGTGGCAGTCAGGTGGTCTTATCAGCGACGCTCAGGTTGACTTCCTCATGTTTCACCACACATTCTAAACCTTGTGACCAGCAGCGGTGACCCAGAGTCTATTTAATACCACACAAGCTGCAGGGGGCGGAATGAACTAGGGACATTGGAGGAGTAGAATGATGCAGAGCGAAGGGTAGAGGGCGCACCAGGAGTAGGAGTATCGGAGTGTGGGAAGAGAAGTAACAAGACTAAAACATTGAAGTTACTTGAAAAAGAGCTGAAATATACACTGATTTTCTAAGATGTTTGGAAAAAGACAGTGCTGTATTATGTCTGAATCTTTTAATATTGTTTCTTCTTATACATGTTAATGCAGAGAAGTGCAGTGTCTAATATTTGGTGAAACGAAATTGGTTTGACATATCTTTCCCAAAATATTGGCAGAATTTATCGGACATTAGGTGCTTTGTAACACATAAAACTAAAGCTCCTTATTTACTATTTATATGGCATTAATGAGCACTAGTCATTTATTTATGAGCACTTACAAGGCATTTACAATAGGCAGTGATTTCATGCTCTTACAAACATCTTGAACACTGTTTAATATATATATATATATATATATTTATAAACTAAGAACTAGTGCTTATGATATTGAAAACTCTGAGAAAGAAGAAGTTCAAATAACATAAGATTAAGATTTTCAAATTAGAAGAGTATTATTTTGACGGCTATGTTCTCACAATGGGCAATGTGCCAAAAATAGAGAAAATACCGTATTAACAATAAGTTTCCAGAGACAAACTTGTTCTTGCCCAACGAGTCATGCTCCACCAAAAACTTTCAAACAGAGTAAAGACCCCAAGTTTGAGCAAGCGAAAGATCACTGAAAGGTCACGGAAGTAAAGTGCAAGATGGATTCAGCAACCAGAATAACTGTAGGAGAGTGTACAAATGCATGCCCGGGAGCCCAGGGATTAGAACAATCATTGTGTCTAAAATTAGGCTCATTTTTCACCAACTTATTTCAGTATAATTCAGTAATGTGATATTGTGAGTGGGGATGCTCCTGGGGTCTCGAGGGACCGGATGAGAGCTGCTCTTTCCTGCTCCTGCTGCTGCTGTGAAGGTAAACAGCGCCGCATAAACAGCACCCACGAGTCAACGCTAAATGAACTTGTTAGCAAATGAAGACACGTGTACATTAAAACACTCCTACGTAACGTGCTGCTCAGCTACACGCTCATGTCCAATAAGCAAGCGTTTCATTACGTTTGGCCACTCTGTAGGTTTTCAGGGTCATCAGGGGACAAGTTTGTGTGCATATGCAAAGGTTGTGAAGTTCAATACAATGAAGCACCCACCTGTGAGAGAAGGTGTTCTTAGACAAGTTCAGGTAGGATAAGTCAGCACAGCAGCCGCGCAGCAAAGCCCCGAACAGCTGTAAATAAACCACAGGAAAAGAGACAAGGTAATTAAGCGTGTCATGTGTGTGGAGCAGATTATGTTATTGCATTGGGTCAGATTATCCTCAGAACAGCAGCAGTCTTTGATAAGAAATCAAAATGTGAAGCACTCAAAACCTCAATATTGTGAAGATATTGTGGTCAGAGTTTAGGGGTAAATAGCCAATCTAACATGCTCAGGGTGGGCGATTCCGATGGGCCAAAACAATCTTGTCACAATGTTCCTGAGCAGTAGTTCTCAAACATTTCACACCACCTGAGATAACATATTTGTTTCTGATTAGCACTGGATCTAATACCAGAGCGTTGATTTAAACATTTGACCAATAAGGTGGTTCTAATTATGATTAACCCAAAGGTGGACAAACAAATACATCATGTTGACATTATTTTAGAGCCTAGATAACTATTTAAATTGTATCACAACTAATGCAGTTAGTATTTTTATACACGCTTTTAAGATGTAACTCAAGACATCTGCTGCATCTAAGAGTGTATTGGGATTATTTAAATCATTCACTCAGAGCATGACTTAGTTTGGGGAAAGTGTCTGCGTTTGAGCTTTAGAATTGCATGACATGAAAAGAAAATGACTGCATCACAATCTGACAACTGAAAAAGCAGATTGTCACAGACATTAGATCACAATAAATCTTTCAATCTTCATGTCACCCGGCCCTATGTTGTGTTGAATCCACTGACTGGATGTATTCATTTGTTAAAGTGAAGTTAGTATGGAATCTGGAAAAATAAGAGGTATAAAATAAACTATGATCCGGACCTCTGCCATAATCAATTATTTTTCACCTGTCCTTGACTCCAATAAAATTGTCTCTTTGTAAATCACTTTGTAGTTTTTAGTCAACAGAATATTCCGACATCACTAACACTTTAGCACTGTGCTGCATATTAAATTGATTCCACTACTATCCTCAGTTTGCAGGTAAAAAGAGTGCTCTGTCACCCCCGTCACTGCTTTCTGCATCCACAGTGAAAAGTTAAGCAGTAAATCTCTCTTTCATCCATTAAAGTGCATATGAAATGATGCTTTCATCTTATAAAGATGGGGCTCACAGTGTGGGTAAAACACTTAGGAATTAAAAAATTTAAAGCTATGAGCCAATTAATCTTGAAATAAAGATGATGTATGTGTGTTTGTCAGACAGGGTGGAGCTCACGCAAATATAATTTACATCAAAACACAATTTCCCTCAAGATTTTTTTTTTGAGGTTAAAGTGTAGGACAAATCAATTTTTTCATCAGTCAAGCGAATTGACTAACTGACCATTGCCGGTACAGATTAAACACAGGAACTAATTAACAATTAAATTCCCAAGATTGGCACTAAAATGGACAGATTTAATTTGGAGACAGTTTTTCTGTTAAGGGTTTACAAAAATTAGCCCCAAAGGGCCAACTCTGAGCTTAAAGGGTTGCAATGAAAGTATGGTCGAAAAGAAGACAAAGATAAGTAGGATAAGTGACCTTCACGTATGGCAATATAAAGAAATAAAAATAAACTCTTTCTCCACTTATATGAATAGAGTTGCACAAGGTGAACTGTTTCCTTCTGTGTGAGTAATGTTTGAGCCTAAACAAAAAGTAATGAGTTTATAGGAATGAAAATGTAGAGAAATATCAGTACACAATGGAGCATAGAGTTCTCATTTAAAGGGAGAGGGAAGTTATCAAAGATCTATAGTCTTGTATATTCAGGTTCCTGATTTCCTTGTTGCAGTGATGTGAGTTGAAAGCAGCAGCAACCATACAAACTCTGACTCACATTACCAAATAACCTACAGTATATCATTGGGCAAGACACTTTCACCCAGTATTGTATCAATGGGCTAGCTGCCGTGTGGTTATAGTGGTATTGAAAATAAATATTATAATGTGTATTGGATTGTGGTATTCTGCCAAGACCCAGTCTCATCACTCTGTTAAACAGACTGGCTAAATATAGCCCTGCAACAAACACATGACAAAGATAAAGTGTCAAAGACGTGAACAAAAGGCTGCATCAAAGGCTCTATTCCTGCCATGTTCATGTTCTATTATTTATAATAAAGATACATTCTATGACAGGGTATTCAGCAGGCTTCTCAAAGGCTTAAAGTACTGGGTGTCACATCCGTTCATAGAGGGAAAGAAACTGCCAGTATCGGTAGATAACTTATTGTGTTACATGTAAAATAAGGGTTTAAATCTTCAATTCAATTCAAACAATTTTGTAAATCCCACAATCACAACAGCAGGGCTTCTCAAAATAGTTGAATTTGCAGAAAGAAAGTTAGAAAATCTAACAGTCAATGATCATTAATAGAAAAGCAGTTTAACCAACGTTAACAGGAACATCCCCTGTCTGCAGACCTCCTCCTCAGCACGGAACATCAGTGTGCACATGTGTTAACACTGAGCCCTCTGTACGTATTATTATTATATATGTATTAACTAAGCATTGGATTTATATAGTGTCTTTCATGACACCAAAAAGGCTTTACAGTGCATTATTCATTCCCTCTACACATGACTGTAGCAATGGCCAACATTCTACACTATCAGCCCCTCGGACCAGCACCAGTCATCGACACACACATGAACAACACAACAGTTTGAGCTGGAGCCACACACGCCCCACACTGGAACCTGGTGCAAGTGGCTTTGGACTAAGAAAAACATTACAATACTTTGTGGTTTGGATTAAACACACTTTATGATTTAGGGTTCAAATATATTGCTGGTAAAAAGAGTCTATTGGTCAAGTATCAAGTATTCCAATAACAAATGGTTAACGGCTGGTTATTTTACTTTTCCCACCATTTTACACAATCTCTGTCTAAGTGAAGTCAGGACACAAAGGTAGAAAAAGTACAAACCGAGTCCACAATGCAGTCTGTTCCCGACAAATCCAAATGAACCAGGCAGTTGGGCTGAGCCAGGAACAAATACAGGTTCTGAAATAAAAGTCAATATTAGACATGGGGCAAAACAACAGCACAAAACAAAAGAAAATGAAAAAGTTGACAGTACGGAAATGTAGGTTGCACAATATGAGACCTCCACAACAACACAATGGTTCAAATAGATATAAATCGTGTTCTCTTTCATTTTGTAACTTAAAGGTGCAATCGTCTCATGGATTATATATTATAGCTTTGACTGAAATACTATAACACTAAATGTACCTTGCATTTATTCAATTACATTACAAAAAATCATGCATCCTTAGTGAGAGCAGGATCGCCTCTCCACAGATTTGACCTGGAACTTGACCTGCTTTTCACCTGCTCGTCTTCATGTGTAAAGCAATAACATCTGAATTGAGGCAAGTGGATACACCGTCAACCTTTAATAACTCAAAATACAGCTAGAAAAATGTGTATATTTCCCTTACCGTGGCGTCGTCTCCAGATAATACCCCGGGGTTTCTGCTCAAATCCAGATGAAGAAGTGAATTGGAGTAGTCATCACTGGAACACAAGGCCTGGGACAAGGAAACCACTCCTAAAAACAAGAAGAAACACATTTAGCACAGTTCTCTTTAGTAGTTTAGCAAGAATCCTGAAGTTAATTTATCTCTTTTTTTTTCCACAGGTCCAGTCGAACGCTCCTGATGTGACTTCCCGGTGAGTCATGAATAAAAACAACACAATGGTTGCCGACTATGAGGCTGAACATAATTGAGCAGGGACTGGAGAGCACCATAGGCAGCTGGTATAAATGCGCTTTTGGAAGAAGGCAGCGAGTAACCTTTTTTCCTCTGTATCACTATCTGAGTCTACCCTGAAAGCCCAGACAAAAGAAACTCATTCTCTCAAATTAGATCACTAGGCAATTACACCCACCGGCTCGATGGAACCCCTCATTAAAACTCACCCCGAACCCTGACGCAGCACACAAACCGAGAATTAAATATAGACACACTCGTAAAATAGGACCAAGCCACCAATTGGTTGGATCTGTTTTTTGTTTTGTTTTTAACTTTACATTTTCCAAAGTAATGTTTTGCTGTCATATTGTAGAGCACAAAAAATGCATTCAAATCACAATACTGATAAAAATATAAACCAACAATATAAAACTTTACTTAAAGAGCAGTGTGCAAATAAAATCCCTTCAGTCACATGCACAGCTAAACAACTGTTTTTAGCTTAGATTTGAACATTTTCAGAGTAAAAGCCTGTCTCACATCTTCAGGAAAACTGTTCTACATTTAGCTGCATAAAACTGAAACTCAGATTCCCCATGTTTAGTCCTGACTCTGGCACCAGCAGGAGGCCGGTCCATGTTTAGTCCTGACTCTGGCACCAGCAGGAGGCCGGTCCATGTTTAGTCCTGACTCTGGCACCAGCAGGAGGCCGGTCCATGTTTAGTCCTGACTCTGGCACCAGCAGGAGGCCGGTCCATGTTTAGTCCTGACTCTGGCACCAGCAGGAGGCCGGTCCATGTTTAGTCCTGACTCTGGCACCAGCAGGAGGCCGAGATGGTTCATATGGCACTAACATCTTTGTTGCTAGGCCATGGAGAGACTTGTACACAAGCAGAGCTGCTTTAAAGTCTCTTCTCTGAGCCACAGGAGCCAGTGCAGAGACCTGAGAACAGGACTAATGTGATGGTACTTCCTGGTTCTGGTCAGGACCTGAGCAGCAGTGTTCTGGATGTACTGCAGCTGTTTTACAACTCGTTTGGAGAGGCCAGTGAGCAGGCCGTTACAGTCTAATCTACTGGAGACAAACGCATGGAGTGTCCCAAGTCAGGATAGATAAAGAGGTCTGTATCTAATATTTGCATCCAATGTCTAACAATGCACCAAAATTACATACAAAACAGCACTGCACTCAACAAGAAGCTGATTTAGAGCTATTTAGTGGGGTGTGCAAAGTTGAAGAGGTTTGTATACTTTGTAAACTTTGTAATTAGTAAATTAGTAATCAAATCAACTGCCGCCTCATGTGCTACGGATTAGGAATATAATGTCATATTTTCATGTATTTATTTTACGTTGATCTAAAGCTAATTATTGTTTTAGATTCTAAAATTATTTCTTTGAAATGTGTATGTTTACATACCGGTAACTTATTTAATGGAAAAGTTTGACTATATATTACTAATATATTTTGAATAGGGTAAAAAAATAAATATTTGTGTTGTTACTTGAATAAGTTTGTGAAACTCTTTTTTTCCAAGCTTGAGACTGAGTTTGTGGTTTTCTTATGCATTTGACGAAGCTTTGAAAACATTAACCTTCTTTGAGCTCAGACTGACTAAAAGCTATTCACCCACCCACATTCTACATGTCACACTGCACAAATGAGCAAGGTTTACCATTGTTCTGAAGGGCTCTAGTTTGAAAAAGAAGGATTACTGTAAGGATTATGTGTAATAATATTTATAATCATCTGCCAATAGTCTTTACTAATTACCGGAAAATGTGTGCTTCATATCGCTACTGATTTAAGGTCATACGGCAGCAGTGTCTAGCGCGAAGCAGCCAGAGTGTGCCAGTCTGAGGCGGGCTAAGCTCTTCATCCCTAATTTGCGGCGATTAGGCGGGAAACGAGGGGACGAGGGGACGCTGCGTCTAATCCCTCTTCTATCTATCACTCAGAGTGTCAGTCATGGCCCGGCGTGTGCGAGTGTCAGCCTCGCCATTTTCCTTTTTAATCACATGGCTCATTTTTGGTTGTCACGCGTGTAGGTGGTTCAGAGGCTCAGGGAACAGCGGAGGAAGAGACAGTTATAAATATGGAACAAAAATGCACCCGTGATGTCATAGAAACACCTACTCCACAAGGTCGTCCCCTCTCGACTCCTCTCTACCAACCCGGTGGAAACGATTGTGAGGACAAATTCAACACGAGAACTGGTCTTTTGGTACATACAGAGATCCCCTTGAAATACTGTAGCTCAAATAAGTAATACTGATATGGAGGAGTAAAGATACATTTAAGATATATAGTGTATTAAGCTCATTAGATTGTTGGTTGTGATGGTATGCCAGCAAATCACAGAGCATAAGCATGATAATTGCAGTTAATCATTCATAATGCTCTAGGACAGCTAATACGACATGAAAGCAACACGTTCTAATAAGAAAAAGAAAAAAAAAACTGAAAATATGAATGAAAAATCTTATAGAAAGCATATTATAAAACAAAAAATATATCATTATAACGGTATTTTTGAGAATAATACAAACATGATAGAATTGTGTGGGATGATGAGAACCAAAACTAGGACACAGCACTAATGCTCAGGATTTATATAAAAAGATCTACTACTGATTATGACCAGAGTATTATATGGTTGATGGAGCAGAAAGTACATTGATTTGAATGTGTAAAACTGCTTTTGGTAAAATGAAGAGCTTGGACTGTGAGACAAATAATAAGCACAAATAATAACTGTAAGGTTTGTTCAAAATGTGTTTGTTGCTTTCCTTAAATGACAATAAAGGAAGCGTATCTTACTTCAAATAGTAAGTATCCCCCCCCCCAGGTACAATCATCACAATGCTATACCACATGTTCTAAAATATATGAATTCTAAGCATTTAAGATTTTCCCCAAATAAGTAATACGTATTTTTATCCTCAAGTAAGAGTTTAACATTTAAACACTGTACCCCAAATCAGAAATATATTTTTAAATCCCCAAGTTACTTTCTGTAAATTTAATTATTAAAAAAATATTTGTTTTATTAGTAAATTCTTAATGTTATAAATGCCTTATTTTAAGTATTTAGGCCCGAGCGCCACAAGCTGGCGAGAGGCCTATTAATCTCGTAAGGCCGTGCGAAGCACGGCTGCGAAAGTGCGCACGTAGTGCGCACGAAATCGAGCGCGAAGCGCTCGCCCACTTCCAAACACTCACTAACGCACTCCTCCACTCACGCACGCCCCGTGCATACTAATTAGTAGTAGGAAAATGGAACATTACCGTTGTAAACGGGCGAAGCCCGTGCAAAAGTGCGCACTAAACGAGCACTTTACATTGAGATGACGACCGCAAAGCGGTCGTCATCCCCATATAAAGCACTCATTTGCGCTAAGTAGCTCACGAATACGTTCCCCATCTCTTGCATGTTCCGTGCATATAAGCATGTAATGCAAAAATTGAACATTATTACTGTATAGAGGGCCAAAAACACAAAGTGGGCGGAGCCCACTTAAAATTAACGAAAGTACCCGTCAGTGACCAGGGACCCACACCATGAGGTAGGAAAGCGCGAGCGCTTTCCGAAAATGTATAGTTTATGATATTTGGAAAATGGGAAACATTGTTTTCGCATCGGAATATTCTTCTTCTTCTTCTTCTTCTTCTTCTTCTTCTTCTTCTCGGGACCAACCCCCCTATTTTTCACCCAGTGAACATTGACGAAAAGTCACAAAAATTTGCACA
Source organism: Eucyclogobius newberryi (assembly GCF_026437365.1). Lineage (NCBI taxonomy): Eukaryota > Metazoa > Chordata > Actinopteri > Gobiiformes > Gobiidae > Eucyclogobius > Eucyclogobius newberryi. Next base: position 16,713,051 of record NW_027315746.1, read on the forward strand.
CCTCTAAAAATCGTGCCTCTCTACATTCTGGCTATTTCCCTTTTCTAAAATAAAAAAAATTGGCGCGTCAGCGCCCCCAAATGTACCAAAAATGCATTGAGAGATGGGAACTGACCCAAAAAAAATTTGATCGTAGAATCATGAAATTTGGCGCAGAGGTCGATGGTGACAAGAGAAGTAAAAAATATTATTACGGCAACGCCGTCCGCCCAACCAAATGTCGGCCATATTGCTTCAAAAATGGCTAAACATGACTTCGGAGTTTTTCCAAACGTCGTACTTTTACAAACTCCTCCCAGGGCGTTGGCCCTAAAAAGCTGAAATTTGGTGAAAATGCTACTGAGGAGTGGGACATCAAAATTTATCCAAATTACATTGATACCTCTCACGGTCTCTGTGCGGCGAAGCCGCAAACTGTAGCAAGAATTTCAGAAATCTCCCAAATTTAACATTTCTGCCGTTTGCGCAGATAAAGTCAGAATTGCGTCAAATTAGAATCAGTTGTTAAACTCTTTGCCCTAAATCTACTTGAAGTGAAATAAATTAATTTGGAGCCACAGCGCCCCCTACACATTTTATATGGAGGTTAAATATTTAGTTTTGCGAAATTATATGAAATTTGTCACACAACTCAATTTTGGCATCCCCATCAAAAAAGTCAATGAGACCCATGTCATAATTGTTATGGCGTTGCCGTAGCGATGACCAAAACCTCCCATGTTATTCCAATGGGGAAATCGCCAGAACATGTTTACACTTTAGACTTTCACAAACTCCTCTTAGGGCGTTAGACATATTAACCTGAAATTTGGTGAGACTCATCTTCAGGGGTGGACCATCAAAAGTTATCCACATTTTTATTCAAAGAGTCACGGTGTCTGTGCGGCAAAGCCGCACATTTTGCCAAGAATTCAAAATAAAATTGCTTTTTGATGGTAAAACAAAGGGGAGAAGATGTGACAGCGTCACAGATTCAGCAGTAGGCGTAATAAAAGGACAATTGGGGCGCGTTAGCGCCCCCTCCTCTTGCGGCGTGGCGGCGGCGTGGCGAGGGCCGATCATTGCCGCTTGCGGCTATATTTTGCTTTTATTATTATTAATTGTTGAATGTTGCACCTTAACGCCGAAGCAAGTTGAGACAATGGCAATAAACTTATCTTATCTGATAAGAAATAAGCATAATAATAATAAATATAGCCGCAAGCGGCAATGATCGGCCCTCGCCACGCCGCCGCCACACCGCCGCCACGCCGCAAGAGGAGGGGGCGCTAACGTGCCCCAATTGTCCTTTTATTACGCCTACTGCTGAATCTGTGACGCTGTCACATCTTCTCCCCTTTGTTTTACCATCAAAAAGCTATTTTATTTTGAATTCTTGGCAAAATGTGCACAGACACCGTGACTCTTTGAATGAAAATGTGGATAACTTTTGATGGTCCTGAAGATGAGTCTCACCAAATTTCAGGTTAATATGTCTAACGCCCTGGGAGGAGTTTGTGAAAGTCTAAAGTGTAAACATGTTCTGGCGATTTCCCCATTAGAATAACATGAAAGGTTTCGATCATCGTTACGGCAACGCCATAACAATTATGACATGGGTCTCATTGACTTTTTTGATGGGGATGCCAAAATTGAGTTGTGTGTCAAATTTCATATAATTTCGCAAAACTAAACATTTAACCTCCATATAAAATCTGTAGGGGGCGCTGTGGCGCCAAATGAATTTATTTCACTTCAAGTAGGTTTAGGGCAAAGAGTTTAACAACTGATTCTAATTTGACGCAATTCGGACTTTATCTGCGCAAACGGCAGAAATTTTAAATATGGGAGATTTCTGAAATTCTAGCTACAGTTTGCGGCTTCGCCGCACCGAGACCGTGAGAGGTATCAATGTAATTTGGATAACTTTTGATGTCCCACTCCTCAGTAGCATTTTCACCAAATTTCAGCTTTTTAGGGCCAACGCCCTGGGAGGAGTTCGTAAAAGTACGACGTTTGGAAAAACTCCGAAGTCATGTTTAGCCATTTTTGAAGCAATATGGCCGACATTTGGTTCGGGGGACGGCGTTGCCGTAATAATATTTTTTACTTCTCTTGTCACCATCTACCTCTGCGCCAAATTTCATGATTCTACGATCAGATTTTTTTTGGGTCATTTCCCATCTCTCAATGCATTTTTGGTACATTTGGTGGCGCTGACGCGCCAATTTTTTTTATTTTAGAAAAGGGAAATAGCCAGAATGTAGAGAGGCACGATTTTTAGAGGTGTGCAAATTTTTGTGACTTTTCGTCAATGTTCACTGGGTGAAAAATAGGGGGGTTGGTCCCGAGAAGAAGAAGAAGAAAGAAAGAAAGAAAGAATAATATTCCGATGCGAAAACAATGTTTCCCATTTTTCAAATATCATATACTATACATTTTCGGAAAGCGCTCGCGCTTTCCTACCTCATGGTGTGGGTCCCTGGTCACTGACGGGTACTTTCGATAATTTTGAGTGGGCTCCGCCCACTTTGTGTTTTTGGCCCTCTATACAGTAATAATGTTCAATTTTTGCATTACATGCTTATATGCACGGAACATGCAAGAGATGGGGAACGTATTCGTGAGCTACTTAGCGCAAATGAGTGCTTTATATGGGGATGACGACCGCTTCGCGGTCGTCATCCCAATGTAAAGTGCTCGTTTAGTGCGAACTTTTGCACGGGCTTCGCCCGTTTACAACGGTAATGTTCCATTTTCCTACAACTAATTAGTATGCACGGGGCGTGCGTGAGTGGAGGAGTGCGTTAGTGAGTGTTTGGAAGTGGGCGAGCGCTTCGCGCTCGATTTCGTGCGCACTACGTGCGCACTTTCGCAGCCGTGCTTCGCACGGCCTTACGAGATTAATAGGCCTCTCGCCAGCTTGTGGCGCTCGGGCCTAATAATGTGTATCCGTGCGTTGTTATATTAGGCACTTATAGAACCATGGGCACATACCTTTAGAGGAGAGAGAGGTCTTGCACAGATTGAGCAGACGCAGCCCCTTGTTGAGGCGACACACTTGTTGAATCAAGTTGGAGACACCTAGAGCACACACAGATTCAAAAGAACAAACATTATACGATCTAAAATATACTTTGCTTTACCAAAACACAAGCTCTAACCCTGTGTCTTTAAATACACCTCCTTCAAGACAGATTATCTACAAATAAAACTGAAAAAATCTGTCTAAATCACAATCTCACACTCACCCACATGAAGCAACAGGCTAGAAACCCCATGTACACCACCATATGTCGACGCACATTACACAACACTCAATTCAAGACACGGAAATCTCATTACAGACCATACAGCCATGTGGAAGATACAGAATCTGCCAAGTTTATTCAATTGCATCTTCTGCCATGCAAGAAAACAAAACAAACGAGTGTCGTGTTCTGTCCTCATGAAGTATTTTGCAGCATTTAATAATGAAAGGCATTGTTGCATCTTAAAGAATCCTAACTTGCCCTCATTCTCAGCTCCATTCACACGTGGAGCGCCTCGATCTGTGCGAAAGCCGAATTCCATAATGTGGCAAGTGTGAGCATAAAGAATGCCGTGAAGAGAGTGGAAGTGACACGTGTCAGACGAGAGAGGGTGAATTAGTTAATGAGTGATTCTGACGAGAGGGGATTGTGTGAGACAAAAAAACAAATTCAAAAGCTCTTTCGAAGGTTTGAATCTAAAGCCAAAAATAAATAGACTTTACAAGAGCAAACCTCCGCCAAGGCATTGATGAGATTTGGTAATAGTAACATCTCTGAGCGTTAGTGCATCTATTTAGTCACAATGAATACTAGATATCTCTGACAAAACAACTGAAATGATCATCTTGTGCTTGGAATAACAATCTTTAAATTGTACTAAAACTTTGCTTGTCCAATCAGGCACTTAGACATTAACTTGAAAAATTACACCAGGATTTAAAAGAAAAATGAGTAAATCATTGTCTGGAATTCACAGTGGCACAAAGAAGTTTATTATTTTATTATTTATTTTAAAACGACAATGACAAAATAAGGTGCTTTGGCACAAATACCGCAGCTGTAGGGGTAATGTTGAGCTACAGAACAGTCAAAGCATTAAAGAAAAATGAGATGAAAAACAATAAAGCATAAAATAAAATTAAGGCTGCACATGGCGAGGGATTGATTTAGTGTTCCTGAGAGCAAACAAAAACCATAAAACTCTCATGTATGAGGCTGCAGCACACATAATTGTAGCTGACAGAGTATTCTACCTTGGTTGTCGAGCGTGTTGTGAGCCAGGTTCAGAGAGTGGATCACTGAGGCCGGGTTCTCTGACAGCGACGACGCCATCTTCTGTGGAAAATCCCTGGGGATAGAAAAGTGGAAAAGAACTCCTTAAGTGTGGGACAGTCCCTTTGTGCACTTCTTCTGCCTTAAAGTAAATCCATTTTACACTCTCCCATTCACTCCAAAAGTAAACGTTGTAGAGCTCGGCGAGTTACTTTTCAAGTCCGTGCATTAGTCTGTGTCAATCACAAAAGTGAACAAAATACAGATCGTTGAAAGGTTCTTGCCAACTGGGCATTGTAATGTATTCAATAAATATTTGATTATTTAAATGCAATCAATGCAAATGCAAAGCTTGCTGCTGTATTTAAATAAACAGCTCGATACACAACTGTGAATTTGGAAACCTTCACTTTAGAATCAGCATTTTATTGAAATAAGAAAATAATCTGCTCAATAACTTTCAGCGCAGTTCACAGTTATTTCCAAATGCAAGTGTTTTAAATTATATAGTGAATATATATGGTTTATTTTGAACATCTTGGACAATACAATATAATAATCACCAGATATTATATGATGGTAGAAAGATTGTCTGGTTCTATCCTTGGGGCACTTCTTTGACGTTCACATTTTCCTGCTTCAAACACATTGACTGTGAGGGCAAATAGTTCAATATATCCGATTGACTAAAGGGAGCAATGGAGAAGAAAAAATCTGTCTTTTTATTCACCTTCAGTCAAAAGTCACAATGTTATGGCTGTGGATTTCAGAGAGTGACTCAAACATCAGAATTGAGTTATTGGTGCTGCAATCATTTTACAGAAATCCGATACTGAGCTGCTGTAAATCAGGCCTTGTAAGTCATACCCCTACAGTTATATGACATTTGTTCCCTTAGCTTTTACTGCAGAGCTTGTAAAAAAAAACCTAGCATAAAAATTGCCCTCTCGATTGCAACTGATTTAATACATGGGGCCAATCAGAACTCTGTAACTTCATTATTGCGCTGCAGCAAATCATTGTATCCAAAGACAGTCCATTCATCTCAATTAACAGCCGATAAGGAAAGGGCCCTGCTAACTCATTCTGGCCATGCATACGAGGTGAGAAATCGTGCCAGATGAAGCCACAAAACTCAATATTGTAGCGGAGAGGGAAACAATTGATCTGCCACGGGAAGCAGAGGAAAGTTTAAGTGGTTTGAGCAGGTGAGATGAGGAGCGAGAGAGACGGGATCACAAAAGGTTAGGATGGAGGAAGAGAGAATAAAACACGAGTTGAGGGTTGAGACCGGAGCAGACGCAGAGGACAGGGGAGAGAAGGGAAATAGAAAATTAGATTGGACAAAAAGGGTCTGGCAGGGTTGCGGCGATGTCAGAACGGGCAGAAACCTACGTCTTGAGGCCTGCGTTCTCCAGCGTGATCTCCTCCAGGCAGTTGGATTTGCTGATGGTGTGAAGAACCTGGTCCACAACCTCTGACCCCTGGAGGTAAAAACAGAGAAGTGGACTGAAAATATTGGTCTATGTGTTGATCAAGCTGGGGAAATGATTACTTTGTTTAAGATATAACTTTAAAAATAATGGCAGTTAATCCAATCTAAATCAAGATTGAGATTCAGTCATTTCTAATCATCATGGGGCTTTTGAACCGAGAAGTTAAAGCAGAACTAAATCACATTTTCACCTTATTGAATGTCTTTGTAAGTTCAGTTATGGTTAAATGTGTATTTACAGGTGTTTGAAGTGCCCGTCGTCGCCCCCTGCTGTCTCTGAGTGGAAAAGCCTTATAACATCGGCCCAAAGACAAGGCAGCTGAGAAACCCTGGCTCTTTTTCTTACACTTGGCAATGTAAATGTTTTTTGTAAGAGATTACACCATCGTATATGATAAAGATGATAAAGAAAGAAAGAAAGAAATATTTTTCGTCTATTTTCTGACAATGTACTTTCACAAGGGAGCTGCAGGGGGAGCTCTACTGATAGAGTTACTTAGTTCTGCTTTAAATGTCAATAATTGAAAATCTGCATTCTTAATTTTTAGGGGTAAAAGTGAAAGGCATTTGTATTTGTTTTTAGAAAGACAAAATAATTGCTGATAGCTGTGTAAGTAACGATCAGATTCAGATTTGATTTTCAGGAGAGGTTAGTCAACAGTCACAGAAGACATCTATTTTGCACTTATGAATAATATAAGACAGGCCAAACCAACAAACTCAAATATTTCTCTTTATAGTGCCGTGTGATTGACGTGCACTGAATTTGTTGCTATTACACATGCTATAATCAGACACTTCCTTTTACAGCAATGATAAAACATATTTGAAAGCATTTCTTAGCTTTATGTAATGTTTTTATATCATGACCTGGCAGAAACTACACAAACATGTATCATTTTTAGACCAAAGAGTGAGTCTGTTAATCCTGTGGGTGAGATTTCACTTCCAATATTATAACTTTAAGACTGCCAAATGGCTGCTACACAAGCCGATTCAGTCACATAAATTCAGTTTGCATGAACGCTTGCACCAAAATATCAAAGTGAAGAAAACTAAAATGGGTTTTTAAGACACATCTGGCAAAATACATATGAAAAGATTCAAAGCATTACTTACAATACGCATGTCTTTGCAGTGCAGCTTGGTGAACCAGGTGTTGTACGCAACGGATGCCACAATAACCGCCAAGTCTCTGCGATGTAAACACAAACACAACAGATGAAATCCTCAAACAAGCAAACTCCATCTGCTCCACAGCCACTCAATTCCATTTATCTATGAATTCACATAATCATGAGGCCAAACTTTGTCTGCGTTCTGTTTTGTAAAGCGCAGTTCATCATTGTGACAGAACACAATGGGCCGAGCTGATGTCGGTCGAGGCTGAGGACGAGAGACAGCGAATTAGGCAGGGGGGGGACACAGGAGGAGAGGAAGACGCAAAGATCGATGGTTTGGTCAATGGATTATTCACTTAAGCCCGTGTTTGATCTTGGATACGCCGCTACATCCGCCGCTACGCAAACAGATGGCGAGGTACAAGGGGTTTATTAGCGAGAGAGAAGTACCGAGAGTTTCAGAATCCTCTCAGGTCCAACTACAGCCGGGCGGCTACACCTGCCATATATCATCTGACAAACAAGCCGCGGCGCGAGAGAGAGGGCGGGGAACAGTGGCAGAGAAATAGAACGTTGAAAAGCTGGATTCCTGTGCGCTAAGGTCAAATTCAAATATATGAGGGTGGGTGATATTGACCAAGAATGAATAATGAATTAGCGAGTGTCCCAAAAACGATATTTAGATGATGTTATGTCAATCCAATAGAAAAGCATGTCCTTAAACGCATTAGTTGTGATTTGATTATCAGACAAATGTGAAAATGTCTGTAAAATGAATCAAACGTGCACCTTATACCTTTATTTCAACGTCTTCAACATAAAAAATGTCATATTTACTTTGTATCAGCTTTATTAGTGCCATAGACAATAACTATTAATGATATACTCGCTATTCAAATGTTGTATATCTTTAAAACAACATTCATGGTAGTATGTGAATTCTTCAATATCCACCTCTAGTTTTACAAATGACAAAGTTTGCAATTATTTCGCTCTCAAATAACGAAATATTCTCTATGTCTCCCAGGAGTCTAGTAAAAAGCTGTAGTTCACAATCTGAATTGCATGTGGTTTTAGAATTCAGTTTTATTTTAGCTGCTTATATTTCAGCCTTTCAGTCTCAAATGTTATTGCTCCTGGACAGGTTGAAAATGTGCACCCTCGACTGAATCTTCAATTTAAAACATACATCGCAAATCTAATCACAACTCCAATATGTGTTTGAAGAAAAAGTACAGCATACAGTATTTTGTCCTACTGTGTTCAACCCTTGTGTTGTTTCCTGGCTTGTTGTGAGTTGCAGAATGGAAAAGAATGGAGATGTAAGCATTGAAATGTGGCCAGGGAGTGTCCAGTGCCAGTAACCGCAGTAGCCAACAGGACATTACAGTAAATCTCAGAGGAGTTAAATGGCCTCGGGCTGTTTCTTTTCCATTAGACTCGTCTGACAGACTTGTACAGCTGGGACTGTGTGTGTGTGTGTGCATGTGTGTTTGTGTGTGTGTGTGTGTGTGTCTGTGTGTGTGTGTGTGTGTGTGTGTGTGCATGTGTGTTTGTGTGTGTGTGTGTGTGTGTGTCTGTGTGTGTGTGTGTGTGTAGGACATGTCAGAAGGCATCAGTGACATGGACAGTTGACTGACACTCTGACAGAGGGACATGTAAGTGACCTTCATGACGTCTCACTCACACTGCACAGTTGCACAGTCGTACAGTTGTACAGTCGCACAGTCGCACAGTCCTACAGTCGCACAGTCGCACAATCGCACAGTTATACAGTCGCACAGTTATACAGGCGCACAGTCGCACCGTCGTACAGTCGCACCGTCGTACAGTCGCACAGTCGCACAGTCGTACAGTCGCACAGTTGCACAGTTATACAGTCGCACAGTCGCACAGTTATACAAGCGCACAGTCGCACAGTTATACAGGCGCACAGTCGCACAGTTGTACAGTCGCACAGTCGCACAGTCGCACAGTCGCACACGTTATACAGTGGGCTGGTGCTGGCCTGTATACAGTGAGTTCACTTCAGGCCACATAAGGGGAGCGCGGTGCTACAGCAGGTTTATCTCTCCCTCTGCCGTTGGACTCGTTGGACTTAACACCTGTCACTTAGAAACAAGTCGGTGTAATCCCTCATTCGTCCAGGAGAGTTCCATTGTAGAAAATGATTCAGTTGTAGTCTTCTGAACAAGCAAGATGTTTTAACTCTCATCCAAGAGTCACTCAGCCCTGCCCACCGGGCGGAACCTAAAAGCCTGTTTACACTTTTGCTTCAAACTCATTCGTTTGTTAGTTTCACACTGTTTCATACAGACTGCCTGTCATGTCTGACTAAACTGTAATTATGTGTCTATATTCAGTATTTAGTACATGAGTCTTTAAGTCTAATTTGATCTAATTTAGATTTAAGCCTTTTTTTATTCATGCCTTATTTATATTATTTATATTTAGGCCCGAGCGCCACAAGCTGGCGAGAGGCCTATTAGTCCCGTAAGGCCGTGCGAAGCACGGCTGTGAAAGTGCGCCACTCCTCCACTCACGCACGCCCCGTGCATACTAATTAGTAGTAGGAAAATGGAACATTACCGTTGTAAACGGGCGAAGCCTGTGCAAAAGTGCGCACTAAACGAGCACTTTACATTGGGATGTCATCCCCATATAAAGTATTCATTTGCGCTAAGTAGCTCACGAATACGTTCCCCATCTCTTGCATGTTCCGTGCATATAAACATGTAATGCAAAAATTGAACATTATTACTGTTTAGAGGGCCAAAAACTCAAAGAGGGCGGAGCCCACTCAAAATTAACGAAAGTACCCGTCAGTGACCAGGGACCCACACCATGAGGTAGGAAAGCGCGAGCGCTTTCCGAAAATGTATAGTTTATGATATTTGAAAAATGGGAAACATTGTTTTCGCATCGGAATATTATTCTTTCTTTCTTTCTTTCTTCTTCTTCTTCTCGGGACCAACCCCCCTATTTTTCACCCAGTGAACATTGATGAAAAGTCACAAAAATGTTCACACCTCTAAAAATCGTGCATCTCTACATTCTGGCTATTTCCCTTTTCTAAAATAAAAAAAAATTGGCGCGTCAGCGCCCCCAAATGTACCAAAAATGCATTGAGAGACAGGAAATGACCCCAAAAAAATCTGATCGTAGAATCATGAAATTTGGCGCAGAGGTAGATGGTGACAAGAGAAGTAAAAAATATTACTACGGCAACGCCGTCCGCCCAACCAAATGTCGGCCATATTGCTTCAAAAATGGCTAAGCATGACTCGGGAGTTTTTCCAAACGTCGTACTTTTACAAACTCCTCCCAGGGCGTTGGCCCTAAAAAGCTGAAATTTGGTGAAAATGCTAGTGGGACATCAAAAGTTATTCAAATTACATTGATACCTGTCACGGTCTCTGAGCGGCGAAGCTGCAAACTGTAGCTAGAATTTCAGAAATCTCCCAAATTTAACATTTCAATCAAAGGACAATTGGGGCACGTTAGCGCCCTCTCCTCTTGCGGCGTGGCGGCGGCGTGGCGAGGGCCGATCATTGCCGCTTGCGGCTATATTTTGCTATTATTATTGATGTTTCATATTGCACCTGTTTCATGCTGTGAATTTTTTTTTTTGTTCACTGACCTTGAAAATCATTTTCTGATTCTAAGTCTAGCTTTAAAGGTGCACTATGTAACTATGTAACTTTTCTGGCAGACACCTGCTGTTATTTTTTTTGTCCTGAAATGATCTACAGTATTAGCTTATCCATCTCCATGAAAACAAGCAGGCCAAATTAGAGGTCAGATCTGCGGAGAGGAAACACAACTAATGTTACTTAATAGGGCATATGATATGAAACAATGAACTCTAAAAAATAGGGTGAAAGTATTCCTTAAAATTTGGACTATAAGCTGGTACTTTTTTGATCACACTTTGCGCTCAGCGGCCTATACGGCGCAGCAGTGATTTTACAAGCTAACAGCTTCTAGGGGCTCTAGCAGTTCTCTCTCAATCCACAAAGGACATTTGAATCAAGAAATTACCATCAGCACTTATACCAGTGCTACACCCCACATGTAGCATTGGGAGGTTAATTGACTTTGAGATCAATTCGTTTTAATTACACGTTTGTGAGGGTAATCTGGGGAATTTCAGCTCCAGATGTGAATTTGAGGCTTAATCAAGTGCCATAGCATATCAAAATGTTTTACTTTTTATATATATATATATATATATATATATATATATATATATATATATATATAAATTCCCTTTGCTAACTTGGTATTTACATGTTCTGAACAGACCAACAATATCGACATCGTCCAACCATTCCACAACATGTGCAGGAATAAATCACTGTGGTTTTGCTGAAGAAAAGGTTTGACTGTTTTCACATCACAGAAGTTCACCTCCCTTGAAGTAACAGTTTTACATAGGTAAAAAAAAAAAAAAAACTAATAAACAACACAATAAAAATGGAGTTAACTCTACACACTTGACTTCAGCACAGAAGTCCGTAGAGGCCACTCGCACAGGTCTGCCAAAACTGTCAGCGCCAACCACTGTGTGAGCAAGTATGACTCAGAGACACTGGAATAGAATGTAAAAGAGGTGAGGAAAATGCATGGAGCACACACCAGGAGCATATCGAGAGGATGAGACAGGGCTGGAGGCTAGAGTACAGAAGTGTCTACTTTCCAATGGCCAGAGATAGTGATTTGATGGACAGCACTCAGACGTAAAACGCTGTTGTCTACAAGATACAGGCGGTGACCATGTAAAGAAGGGGGAAGAAGTGTAAAAGGACAAGTTGAGGACAGTGAAACTTTATACATTTTCAGAGTTAATTTTAGAGATAGTGACTGTGAATATTTAGCCCATTGTTTGAATTTCACGGGAAACCTACATTGAGCTGTCTTTTCAGGTTCTATCTCTTAAATGAACATATAACACACTTGGTCCTTTTGTTTAGTGACTACCACAATTTTTTCATTCCATACCAAGCAAGATGGGGCCAACAATAGTTCAATTAGTAATACCAAATCTCTGCTTCCAGTCCTGGGGAGCAATTTTATCGCAGAGAGCAAATACAGCCGCTCTTGAATCGTCTGTTCCACAAATAGCACCACCATTTTCTTCAGCTGGTTTTAGCATTTCTCGGCATTGTTTTACAGGTGCCTATTGTTAAATCTCTGCAGTCCATTTTTGAATCCCACTAAGCTCCATCTTGGGGCAATTGTAAGCCTGGTGTAAGTAAGGAGCAGAAGTTTTTAAATCCAAAGCATGACTCAACGATTTCTACCGCATATTTCATCATAAACTTTTATACAAACGTAGGAAAAACAACAGTGCAAAGACAGTACAATTTTACTGAATGTGATAAAACATTCATATTCATGAGCTTCTGCAGCAATCACGCCTAAACAAATGCCTTTTTGATTTACCGACATGGCAAAGCTTCACCCTAGTGATGAGACGTACATTTTTAAGAGGATATGCATCTTCTAGTCATCATGATTGTTCTTGCACAGCGAAACATAAGAGATTCTATGTAAAATGGGATTTTCTGAACTCGAAACAATCTTCAAACTGAAGACAAATACCTATTTGCATGCCACGCGTCGCACATAGTTTTACGATCAGCAGCAGAGCTCTAGTGAAAGCAGATACTGAATATGTCAGTGAAAGAAATCAGGACTTTTTAAGCGATGCCAGCAGGGAGCGCCAGGAGGAGACAAATGGTGTATGTTACAGCTGTATTCTGCAGCTGACAGGCACATCATTCTGACTGCTATGATCACTGCATACTTGTTACAAAATGCAGCACACACTCAGGACAAGGCAAAGACAGAAGAAGAAAGGAGGAACTTTTATTTCAAGCAATGACTGGCAACATTTGGCAAGGCGGGAGTCTGATCAGAGAAAGAGAAGAAGAAAAAGAATCCCAAAATAAATACTTAATTTACTCATATTTGACTTGGATAAACCCATCAAACCGAACAGACTTTTGATTGACAAGTTGACAGCTAAGGCTTCACCAATTCTAGGTCACATATCAGCACCACAAGTCTAGAACTGAAGATCATAGAAAACACACATATGCAAATTTAAAGATGCACCAGTCCATCACGATAAAACATATTCATATATACATAAAAAAATGTATCATTTATACATAATTTATACACCGATGTAGCTTAATCAGGGAGGTAAATCCAATGTAGACTATATTTGAGTGCTGGTTACAACTGCATTTATTTGAAACCCTTTTCTCATCTCAAAATTTGAAAAAAATGGGCCTTTAACATGGTGATTAACAACTAATTTGTAAACCTTAATAAGCCCGAAGTAATCATGGGATATTCGACCTTTGAACAACTTGTTTGGCTCAGCTCTAGGCACACTCTAAAACATAATCAGATGTGTGTTTTTGAGGATTACTGTGATTTTTTTGCCAAATAAATGAGTTTCCCGCCCTTTGAAGGAGCTTTAAACTGTAAATTAACCTTCAAAATGGTGGTTGTGTCTGTGAATAGTCAGTAAACTCTGTTACCTGCTGTCAAGATGACTGAAGTCCTGCAGGTTGAACTCTCTGTTGTCTTGAGAATGGTAGATGGTGTCAACGTCCTGTTGAAGCAGAGTAAAATAGACAGAAGAGAGTGAAACAATGTAATTATTAGTGGTAGAGACAGGTTATGGGAAAAGCTTTGGCCGATAAAGTATCCTGCCGATATTTTCTAAATGTAGTTATTTTAAACACTAAACACAAAAAAAATCGATCTAGTTAGAACGAATAATACCCGTCTTTTGGGGGGAAAAGGAAAAAGTTTGATAGAGAATATGTAGCACTGTGTTTAGATATAGGCAGGCTTTACACTCTAATATGATTATTCTTTATTTGAGTAAATTGAGCCTTTCCACTTTTCCATTCTTCTTCCCAGACTAAAGTGTCTCTGAAATTGTCCAGTCGTGTGTCATCATCTTTGTCGCTGCTGCTGTTACAGTGAAGAGACAGTGTGATCAGACACAGAGTCTGAGGAGGAGAGACTGAGCAGCTCCTCCTCAATTCTGACCTTTCAATACTAAGAAATAGACTTGCTACTTTGTTACGATAATGATTTTCTTTTTTACAATACAATTAATTTTCAACCCAAAATGATAGTAGACTCTTTAATATTTTCATGTGGTCTTAAACGTGTGACAGAAACTCTTCAGGTAGTGTCCAATTTTGTCCTATCTATGTGATTTATTTAGTTTTTTCCAGTATCGATACTTGTTTTGAGTAAATATCTTGATCTGATACAAGTGTTTCTGTTTTTTTAACACATCTAGTGTAGTATGTATGTGTATCTATGTATTATATCTTGAATTTGGAACCTCACCAAAATCACTAAGTCTGCTCTTATTCAATATATTTTTAATTACAAGTTAAGTGCATTTTCCACACATCAATAAAACCCTTAATGTATGTACTATTTTTATGATCAGATAAAACACAGACAGGCCATATTCGCCTTACCCATTGCACTTCTTCTTTGCAAGTGATTCCATTATAGTCACAGAGTGCAGCATATGTCTCGGAGAAACCACCTAAAATAGAGGAGAAAAAGCTCAATCTGAGGCCAATAACCATAGTGTAATGCAATGAGGAGGGAAGTGCAGGCTGACTCAAAGAAGGAAATGGCAGAAAAGCTGCAAAAAGAAACATAAAAGTCAGTCTGCTGCAGTGAATGGAGCAGAAAATATGAAGATAGGAAGAAAGTATTGCATCATGAAGTAGCTCTTATATTAGATTAATCGGATTACACACAGAAATGGAGAGTAACTTTATAACGTTGAGTTCCTGACCCAGAATGCAACAAGCCAAAGATGTTGGTGTGAAAAGGTTGGACACCATGACGTCAGTTCTATTGTAAAAGAAGTGTGTAGGTGTGTGCAAAAAAAAAACAGGCAGCGCGTGACTCACCACAGGTTTTCTGAGGGTCCAGCGACGACTCAGAATTTGGAGAAAATTTCTGGTTTCCATCGAGCAGCTCCTCCTCCGCTCGGCAAATAGGAGGACTGAAATGTAAAAGACAGTTAATTGTACTGAGGCTATTTTGTATTCTGGAGATAACGTGGCTTTTAGCAAGGCAGAGAATACTTCCAGATGCTATAAAAGAGTTTAATTCTCAGGAGACAATAAAAACGCACAAGGTCGCTCCAAAGTGTGGGAAGAAACGTTTGCATAAAGGTACATTTTTTATTGGTTTACAACATAATAAAGTCATTTCAACATAACACAGACTCGTTTCTCCATCCATTTTTTCTACATAAATCTCCAATAATCTCCCTTTCAAATTTAAATATTGCAGACGCTTTAAACGAGCGCCTGAGACTGCGTTAAACACCGATTGTACCGTCGTTGTTTTTTTGATGCGATTACACAACTGCCTCACGTCCACGCTCCTTAATCTCATTTGACAACATCACAGTCAACACCTATCCAAACGGCTGATCCAAATCCTCAACTTATCACCGCCATCTTCATCGGGCCCTCAAGCACCTGCAGCACTGTGCTCGCGCTATCAAGACTTTATCTGCAATACGTACTTCAGTAAAGCTGAGGCCATACAGTCCAATGCCCCTCTCACTGTTGGGGCGAGCTCTCCTTTTCTCCTTAAATGTTCTCTCTCAGAGCAATCATCTGCCACGGCCCTAATGGAACTGAGCCATTTGGAAATATGATAGAGTGTGGAGATAGCCATGTCCCGGTCAATAGCTGGAGCACAGTCAAAGCTATTGCTCTTAGAAGCTGTAGACGAGGCCAAGAGAGGAGAAGCACACGCACTGGACGCTTGTATCTGGCAAATGTTGTGAGTTCATGACGCAAGAGTAAAAGTGGCTCTGGGATGTCTTGGATGTGTATTTCGGAGGATAGGAGGGGCAAAAATATATGCTTTCTTGAAAACATTTATTCAGCTTTGATATGTGTATTTCAATGAGTATTAATCAGAATCCATGACCAACCATCCATGAATCTAACTAGAATCAGAAATGACCGTAAACTATGTATGCTATTATACACATAAACAATACATACGCAACAAACACACACAAAAACAATCTTCATCCATAGTTTGACCTACAAATGAGACAAATGGCTATGCACACCAAACATCTGCTCAATATCTGATTGTTGAAATGTCATGTAAACTGTTTGCATCCGATGTGAGTCTTCTGATTTCTTTCATATACAGAAGCAGAAGAAGATGGATGGATGAAAGTGTTGACAAAGGGAATGATACAAGAAAAAGCAAACTAATGTGACAAAGACTAAAATGAAAGAGAAACTGTTTAAGTGTGAAAGTTGTTGAAGAGTTGTTTTCAAATGCTTTGGACATTGTTCTTGGTCAGTTTCTTATTGTTATTGAGCCTGAGTGCCACAAGCTGGTGAGAGGCCTATTAGCTCCATAAGGCTGTGGAGTGACCAGGGTCAGGTGGGGAGAACGGCATGTCTGGGCAGTCGGGTTTCGTTGCCGGACAGCGATGATGGCGTCAATTTCATTGAATTTTTTTTTTTTTTAAAGGAAGCATGTCCTTGTGGTACACAATAATGACTATATTCTCTTATCGTTCAATATTTAATAGAAACAATACATAGAATTCTATGGCTCATCTCTCGGCTATTAAAATTTCAACTCATGTTTTGTATATTACATTACACCGTGGCAGAGCGGTTAGAGCTCTCGCCATGTCCTCCCTGTGTTACCAGCTTCCTCCCACTGTCCGAATGAATGTGAGAGTGACTAGTTGTCTAAGGCCCAAAGTACCAGGGCAACTGCGACAGGGGTCGCTGTTCATGGACCACATAATCGATAATGAGTTTGTCAGGGAAAACTACCTGAACAGAACCATGGAGCTGGATGTCCAAAAACTGGCCCCAGAGCGGCCCCGGGCGTCCTCATGGCCATGAGTGGATGGATCGCCAACAGTTCCTCAAATGACAAATTCTATGACAACCGCGCCAAAAAGTGGGGCTTAATATACAACAAGGAGGAGATTCCACCTGCTTATCATGGGGCGGCCTTCCTAAACGAGTGAGTGTACATCATCGGGGGATTTGATGGTGTGAAGCATTTAAACACCGTGCAAAAGTACGACCTGATCAATCAGACCTGGCATGAGGTGCAACTCATGCATACACGCCGCTGTTTGGTGAGCGTGACCGTGTTTGGTGGCTTTATCTACGCCATGGGGGGCTGTGACGGGAACATGAGACTGAACACGGTTGAAAGATATGATCCAAAGACAAACCAGTCGACAATTATCACTTCCATGAATGAAAAGAGGAGCAATGCAAACAACAGGGCCACTTTGAATGGAAAGGTATAAAGTTTAAGGCTAAAAATCACAGTATGCCTTATGATTACATACAATACATGACTGATGATGGAATAATATTACAATATGGCATCAATGGATATTGATTTCTGATTTCTGTGTATGAAAGGCACTTGATTTGTCTTTTCACTGCAGATCTGTGTTCTCTGATTCTGTGTCCTCAGTGCCATTAAAGGATAAGTCTAACACTGAGGACAAGTTCCCTAAGGGGATAATAAAGTGGGCTTTAATCTTAAACTGAAACCATAGTAAAGTTCTCCTGAGCCAGGACTCAGGGGAACTTTACTGTAGATTCAGTTCTCAAGTCTAGAATAAAAAATAAAAAAAACTGCTGTCATATTCTCACGAAGCATTACTGAACAAATAAATTATTAGAAAAATATTTTATCAATTTACTGTGGTAATTCATCCATTAGTAACATTCATCCCTATTTTATCTTTAGATTCAGTTGAATTATGTTGTAATATATTGACAATTGACAAATCCAAACTGGCCTCTCACCAGCTTGTGGCCTATTGGCCGTGCGGCTGTTGAAGTGCACAGAAAGTGCACATGAAATCGAGCCGGCTTCCAAACACTCACTAATGCACTTGTCCACTCATACACGTCCCGTGCATACGAATTAGTAAAGGGAATATTGAACATTATCCTTGTAAACGAGCTGTTTACATGGGGATCCCCAAGTCGCTCACTTATGCGTTCCCCAACTCATGCGCTCATGCATTATTATTGTACCGATTGGCCCTAAAATCATGAAATTCGTGAAGCTTTCTATGGCAAGTAAAACAAAAACAGGCGGACAATCGGGAAGGAGGATGCATGTGAGAAAAAAGTGAGCTTATACTCAAGGTTCACCCCTATAACTCAAGCTAATGCTCTCCTAGCCTTCTCCTTACAGTAATCTTAATCAAATAATTTAGTCGATTACCGTAATCAAAATGTTGGTTGGTTAAGGCCCTCTCGACTCAGGTAAGGCGAGTTTATTTGTAGAGCACAATTCGTACAAAAGGCAATTTAAAGTGCTTCACACAACAGGAAAAAAATGCATTAAAATCCCACAGACATAACAGAAATCGCATAACACTTTAAGACATGAAAGAGAAGAGTACAAAGAAATTCCTTTCAGTCAAATGCAGCTAAACAAAACTGTTTTTAGCTTGTATTTGAACATTTTCAGAGTAGAACCTGTCTCACATCTTCAGGAAGACTGTTCCAGATTTTAGCTGCATAAAACTGAAACGCTGATTCCCCATGTTTTGTCCTGACTCTGGGCACCAGCAGGAGGCCGGTCCATGTTTAGTCCTGACTCTGGCACCAGCAGGAGGCCGGTCCATGTTTAGTCCTGACTCTGGCACCAGCAGGAGGCCGGTCCATGTTTAGTCCTGACTCTGGCACCAACAGGAGGCCGGTCCATGTTTAGTCCTGACTCTGGTACCAGCAGGAGGCCGGTCCATGTTTAGTCCTGACTCTGGCACCAGCAGGAGGCCGGTCCATGTTTAGTCCTGACTCTGGCACCAGCAGGAGGCCGGTCCATGTTTAGTCCTGACTCTGGCACCAGCAGGAGGCCGGTCCATGTTTAGTCCTGACTCTGGCACCAGCAGGAGGCCGGTCCATGTTTAGTCCTGACTCTGGTACCAGCAGGAGGCCGGTCCATGTTTAGTCCTGACTCTGGCACCAGCAGGAGGCCGGTCCATGTTTAGTCCTGACTCTGGCACCAGCAGGAGGCCGGTCCATGTTTAGTCCTGACTCTGGCACCAGCAGGAGGCCGGTCCATGTTTAGTCCTGACTCTGGCACCAGCAGGAGGCCGGTCCATGTTTAGTCCTGACTCTGGCACCAGCAGGAGGCCGGTCCATGTTTAGTCCTGACTCTGGTACCAGCAGGAGGCCGGTCCCTGAGGTCCTCAGAGTCCGAGATGGCACTGACATGTCCAAGATGTACTGACTAATTAATCAACTTAACGACTAAAGATCTAATCTGTTGTTCATGTTTTCTAAGCAGGTTCAGACATAACTTACACATACAGTCAGATGTTGCTAGACCTATTTATTATCTGAGTTCTTGGGAGAGCATTGTACATTTCCACCATTGTCAAGCGGCCAGGGCGATCAAGGCAATCAGTGATTGGCCAGTGAAGTCTAAAATTATCATGCGTCACAACTATATTTGAAGGAATAATAGAGGATTTTTGGCATGCAATCTGAGCATCATTTCCTTTTGGTGTAGACAGCCGAGTAGTTCTCCCACATGTCAATCATTACCTGCGTCCTACTGCAAACTTGCAGCCTCGTTCCCATGATAGCGATAGGATAGGATGGCACGTTTCCCTGGCTGCGCATGCGTGGTTGATATGCTGGTGTGTGTTTAGCGAGTTCCTTCAGTGTACAGTACAAAAATGACGTCAGAAAAAGACTGAGTTCAAGCTGGCTCAGAAGAGAGCGAAATCTGCGGAGACGAGAGATGCGATGCAATCCGTCGCGCTAATAAACAAACGCACGTGTAGCAGCGGGGCTATTGCATGCTTCCGCACAAGGTTTGATGGTAGGCGGACTCTTGGAAAGAACAGATGGGTGGGGGGGTGAGTTTGGGCAAGCGCATTTAAAAAAGGGACACAGTCGCTTGAGTTCTCGAATCAAAAAATCCTCTATTATTCCTTTAAATTGTTCTGAAATACATCAAAATAAACCTGTTTTCCCCTCACTTCTGCTGCCTAAGTTTGGCTGGAAGTCACTATGTTTTCAGTGGCCTCTGCAGGCTGGGAAGCATGATTTCCCTCCTTCCTGAGCGGCTCAGTCTGTTTGAAAACCAGATACTTCAACAGATTGTGATCCTGTGCCCAAACTGCACATGTGCAGCAGGAAGACGGCAACGCAGAAAACTTTCAACAAGTGACTTTAACGACAAGTCTTTGTTTGTAGCTAAAGGTTTTGTTTATGTTTCTAATGATTTAGAAGCTAGTTAGAAATAGAGGCAGTCATTTAATGACATAGTGAGCTAGTTTGGTGCAATGGAGGATCTTGGTCTGATAAGGGAAATGACAGGAGCGTTCGTCTGACACAGCACTATTTGTGACTGAACGTGGCCAATCCAGTTACATGTCTACCCGGAGACATTTTGAGTTATTCACAGATTATGAAAGTGTGAATTCAAAGCTTTCCAATGATGTCTCACTCATGTAGATCTGATAATATTTGAGTAAGTTGTGGTCATTTGAATGTATACAACTCTCAAACCCATTCACTGAGAAAACGGCTTCCAAAGTTTCTCACCGGAGTGAGCCCAGAGTCACAGGGGGGCTCATTTGCATCTCAACGCTGATGTTGCTTTATACAATTTTTATAAAGCAACATCAGCGACAAAGGACATTTAACAATAACAGGACATTTTATGAAGAGTGAGTGAATCGGTGGCTGTTTTGGACCAACTCCACTTGGAAAGACATGGTTTGATTTGTATCTGGGAGTGACAGGTGAGTTTTATCACGGCTTTGGTAATGTGTAGGTGTTTTTAAGGTTTGTGGCAAACGAGGCATGTTTATAAGTGCATTTCACCCTGGAGAGACAAAGAGACCACGAGAATGGACTGTTGAGCAAGCTTTATTCGAGAGTTATTTGGCGCTCAGACCCCGGCGGAAGACGTTGCAATCATATTAGATGTCTCCCCCCGGAGCCTGGAGACTGGTGGTGGTAGATGTGAAGAGGAGGTAGAGGATGAGGGGAATGTAGAGGAGGAGCTGGGGAGGCGGTGGGTCGCAGTACGGTTTGAGCGGCCGAGCCATCTGCCTGAGGGCTTAAATGTGGCCGCCTTGTGCCGATTGGAGCGGGGAGGAGTCACTTGAGAGCGTTGATTGGGGATGAGGAGCAGGTGCGAGGGCCATGGTACAGACGCCCCCTGACCTTTCACCCTACTTCTTTGGCCAGGAAAAACTACATAACCTCTTTGGGATAAGCGCAGAAACCTGGGAGAGTCCATGGTGAAGTGAGGGATCTGACTCTCACAGACGGACAGGCGGACGCCCGCTTGTGTGCGATGATGGCGCTGGGGAGAGGGGTCCTTCCGTGGTGGCCTTGATGTAGATGGATGGAGTTAGGTCTTCCAGGCTGAATTTACACAGGCTTCATCTGTCTAAACAGTACTCCGTTATTGTGAGTATCTCATCATAAATGTTGTTTTGTGTTGTTTCCCATAGTACTAAAGCTATAATGTGTCGCTCAAATTATTTCAATAATTGTGGTTAATTGATGCATTGATGAGGTGAGTTGGCTAATTTTGTGAGTGAAAACACAACAGTTTGTGAGATGTCTGCGTTGATGCAGTCCGTATAAGCCAATTTTAAAATAGCATTCTCTCCACACTCTGCTTAAATGAGATGCTTAAAAACAAGATGCCTCCAGGTAAAGAACAAAAACACCTACTCACTTTGTGTCACACGGCTGATTAAAAAACAGAGCTTATACAGTTCAACGCACAGATAAGATAAGATAAGATAAGATATTCCTTTATTGTCCCACATGGGGAAATTTCATTGGTGCAACGCAGGTAGATACAAAGGTAGATACAGAAGAACAGATCACTTATAGGAAGTATGAAAAACACTTTCAGTAGAAGATCTCCTATAAATAAATAAAAACTCCCATAGACAAATAAATAAATAAATAAATAAATACCATTGCATGTGATCCCGACAGTAATTGCACATGAATATGTATCACGACAGCACATAGATTGCACATGAATTTCACAGTAATTGCACATGAATTCCAACAGCAATTGCATATATGACAGAATTGCACATCAGTATTAGGTTAGGTCAGTATTGCGAGTGTTCAGTACTAACAGTTTTTGTTATAAAGTCTGACAGCAGCAGGAAGGAAAGACCTACGGAACCTTTCCTTCACACATCGAGGGTGGATCAGTCTCTCACTGAAGCTGCTCTCCAGAGCGGAGAGAGTGTCCTGCAGGGGGTGACACTCATGGTCCAGCATAGATGTGAATCTAGCCAGGACCCTCCTGTCCCCCACCTCCTGCACCGAGTCCAGAGCACAGCCCAGGACGGAGCTGGACTTCTTGATGACTCTGTCCAGCCTCTTCCTCTCCCTCTCTGTGATGCTGCTGCTCCAGCAGGCCACACCATACAGGAGGGCCGATGCCACCACAGAGTCGTAGAAGGTCTTCAGGAGTGGCCCTGTCACTCCAAAAGACCTGAGTCTCCTCAGGAGGTAGAGCCGACTCTGGCTCTTCCTGTACAGTGCGTCTGTGTTATGAGTCCAGTCCAGTTTGTGGTTCAGATGAACACCCAGGTACTTGTATGAGTCCACTCTCTCAATGTCCCGTCCCTGGATGTTCACTGGTGAGGGGGCAGTGGGGTGGCGTCTGCGGAAATCCACCACCATCTCCTTGGTCTTCCCCGCGTTGATGAGGAGGTGGTTCCGCTGACACCAGTTCACAAAGTCCTGCGCCAGTCCTCTGTACTCCGCGTCATCGTCGTCCGTGATGAGTCCGATGATGGCAGAGTCGTCAGAGAACTTCTGCAGGACACAGCTGTCCGTGTCATGTCTGAAGTCTGCAGTGTAAAGGGTGAAGAGAAAGGGCGCGAGGACAGTGCCCTGGGGCGCCCCCACACTGCAGGTCCGAGTGTCAGACACACAGTTCCGGGCTCTCACAAACTGGGGTCGGTCTGTGAGGTAGTCCAGGATCCACTCTGCCAGGTCATACTCCACACCAGCCGTCTCCAGCTTGTCCCTCAGGAGCAGCGGCTGGATGGTGTTGAAGGCGCTGGAAAGATCGAAGAACAGAATCCTCACAGAGCTGCCAGGCTTTTCCAGGTGAGAGAGAGAGCGGTGCAGCAGGGAGATGACGGCGTCCTCCACTCCGATGCCAGACCGATATGCAAACTGCAGCGGGTCCATGGCTGAGCTCACGGTGGAGCGGAGGTGGTCCAGGACTAGCCGCTCCAGTGTCTTCATCAGGTGGGACGTGAGAGCCACTGGCCTGAAGCTGTTGAGGTCTTTGGGGCGCGGTGTCTTAGGCACAGGTACCAGACAGGAGGTCTTCCAGACCTGTGGTACCACCCTCAGCTTCAGGCTCATGTTGAAGACATGCTCCATAACTCCACACAGTTCATCTGCGCAGGACTTAAGGAGCCTGGGGCTGATGCCATCAGGTCCTGCTGCCTTCCTCACTTTAATCCTCTTCAGCTCACTCCTCACCTGTGCTGCTGTGACAGTCAGTGGTTGGCAGGGGGACCGTGTGCTGGGGGGATGGGTGAGTCCAGGCGAAGTGGGGAGCTGATGGTCCGGGGCGGAGAAATGAAGAGGAACGGATGCAGGGCATTGTCCAGCTGTGGAAGAGGGAGCATGCAGCTGTGCAGGGGGAGGGGCGGGTGACTGATCAAACCTCAAGAAGTGAGCATTTAAATCATTCACCCACTGTAGATCCCCCTCTGTCTTGGCAGGGGGGATTTTGAAGCCCGAGATGGTTTTCAGGCTCCTCCACACTCCCTGAATGTTCTTTTGCTGCAGCTGCTCCTCCATCCTCCTCTTGTAGCCGGCCTCAGCCTGCCTGATCTTCCTCCTCAGCTCCTTCTGCACAGTCCTCAGCTCCTCCTTGTTCCCTGACCTGAAGGCTCTCTTCTTCTCCTTCAGCAGAGCCTTCAGTTCACGGTTAATCCATGGCTTGTTGTTTGGAAAACACCGCACCGTCCGGGAGGGAACAATGTTCTCAAAACAGAAGTTGATGTAGTCCGTGATGCACTCTGTGATGGTGTTGATGTCCTCCCCATGTGGGTCATAAAGCTCAGTCCAGACAGTGGTGCTGAAGCAGTCCCTCAGAGCCTCCTCGCTCTCAGCAGACCACATCCTCACCTCACGGGACACCACAGGCTGCCTGCGCACGATGGGTTCATACACAGGCCTCAGATGTACAAGGTTGTGGTCCGAGCTGCCCAGGGGAGGGAGGGGGGAAGAAGAATAAGCCTCCTTGGTGTTGGCAAAAAACAAGTCCAATGTTCTATTCTCTCTGGTGGGGCAGGTAACATACTGGGTGTATGTTGGTAGAACAGAAGAGGGAGAAGCGTGGTTAAAGTCACCAGAGATGAGGAAGAGAGCCTGTGGATGCTGTGTTTGCAGCCTACAAGTGCAGGAGAGCAGTGCTTCACAAGCATCTTCAGTATTGGCAGACGGGGCCACATAGACTGCGATCAAAATCACATGTGAGAACTCCCGGGGCAGATAATATGGCCTCATGCCAATAGCCAATAGTTCAATATCCCCGTTACATAGCTGCTCCTTCACTGTGCAGTGTTCAGGTTTGGACCAGCTCGTGTTCGCATACACCGCCAGACCTCCACCTCTTTTCTTCCCGGATTCTCTAGTTCTGTCCGCCCGCAGCAGATGAAAATTGTCCAAACCTACAATAGAGTCTGGCATTTCTGCTGTTAACCAGGTCTCTGTGAAAATCAAGACGCTGCTGTCCCTATAAATCCTCTGGGACCGCATGAGGCTCGCTATTTCCGTCATTTTATTTTGAAGGGACCTCACGTTACCCATGACTACGGCGGGAACCGACTTCCTGTTTGTCCCTCTCTTCTCTCGGAGTTTACGTCCAGCCCGTCTGCTTCGTTGCGTTTTCCTTAGGATGTCCGCCGGGATAACGTGACGATCTCCGGGTAAGACGACAGTTCTCCGCAGTTTCATGAGTTCTTCCTTTGTGTAAACGCGGTACGGCGCCGGGCGGGGGGCGGGGCCGGAGCCGGGGGACTCAGAGCCAAGACACATCGCAACGACACGACGAAAACACTCAATCCAGCCGAATAAAGTCAAAACAAGTTAATTTAAAGCGATTCCAGTGCGTGTCCCGACCGTTCGTGAAGTTCCTCTTTCATATAAACGTGTATATAAACGTGTACCGACGACACGCCGTACTTTAGCGCGGCCGGAGGGTGCGGGGGGGCTGGTGGGCTAGTTCGGAGCTAGGTCACGTCACAACAACACAACGAACGCAACGAAAAACGCTCAAATCCAGCCGAAAAAAGTCAAAAACAGTTGAATTAAAAAACTATTCCAGCGCGTGTCCCTATCGTACAGTAAAATAGAAAAAATATACTAACTATATTTACAAAATATAGGAGATAAAGCACAATAAGTGTGAGAAAGAAGAGAGAGCGTTTACACCGGGCTGCCAGCTGTACCAGCGCCTTATGACGACAAGACAGCATGGAAATGATGTCTAGGCTGTTGGACGTGGCTCTTGATGGTCACATGTAACCCTGCTTCTCCACACACAAGCATCAAATAGAAATATGAATTTGCATTGCTACTTACGCATAGATGGAGTTGTTGAAGACTCGGGACAGGGCGTAGTTGATGTGGTTGACCATGTGATCCAGCTGGTCCTGGGTCTGTAGTCTCAAAGAGTACGTCGTCTTGTCTGTGTCGATTATAACCTGATGATTGGACATATGTGACCGTGGATAAACCAGTTACAAGTCTATGTTACTGCATGTAAATGTGCGGCAGAAAAATGGATAAAATAAAAAAATAAAATAAATAAAATAAAATAAAAATGGAAATGATTCGTGCCAACCTGGTGTTCTGGGTATGTGTTCATTGCCCGGATTTCCAAAAAGTTGAACGTAACCTCCAGCTGTAAAAGCCAAGAGCAAAGTAAATACATTGTTCTTGTCATTCAAACCACAATTTCAAAAGCATTTTGATTAAGTAACTATATTCTTCTTACAACACAAAATACTTGATTTTTCTTATTTTGTGAAAACTAACTAGATGTTTTAATGGCAGTAACACAAAAAGGTTGTGTAAAGGGTAGGCATGACAAGCTTTTCTGCCTACTTCTGGTCATGAAGTGTTCTGTTTGTAGGTAATTACCAACTGTTAATGTCAAGTTGACCGAAACAATAAATTGAATTAAAATATGTCAATAAAACTTCCAAAAAATATGGAAAAAATTAAGTAAAGCAATTTGCACTTCTTTCCACATAATACAATAATGTAAAAACAGTTTGGTCTTCATTGTTGCATAGAAGTTACTCAGAGCTAAACAATTATTTGGCATAATCAAATAATAATACAGTACAAAATTGTGTGCATAATCTGAGATGCTAAAATGAGAGTAATGATTCAAACAGCATCAGGAACATAACACAATTTTTGCACCCATTTAGCCTCTTATCCAAAGTGTTCAGATCATTGCTTGGATTATCCATCTTCATTTTCCCTCCTCCTTCTCTATTGCAAGCTGCATCTTTTGCGGCTGAATTACCCCAAGATCACGACGGGAACGAAAAGAGCCATAAAACTCCTCAGAGAGCCGGGAACATTTACCTTGGTGGGCACTTTGACAGCGAAGAGATACAGTCGCCATGTTGCCAGGACCTGCGGCAAAAACACATTCTTTTTAGTGTCAAAAAGCAGGAAATGCAAAATGCAAATCAGTGCAAAAAAAAAAAAAGAGAGCACACAGCACAAATACCCCACAAAAAGAGCAAATCATCTCGGAGTGTTGGTTCTAAGGCTTCATAAGTCACGCAAAGCACTTCACACAGTAAAGGAGCCGGCTAATGAGGTTGGCATGTTTGCAGAGAAAAGTGTAAGACTGTGACATCTCATAATACAAAGTCAGGATGACAGGAATGGGAAATATTGTAGACAAGGGTTAGTGTATGATTGTACAAAAAGTGAAATAGTAAACGAAATAACAAAGAACCCCAAGACTTTGCAGTCGGCCAAAATCTTTATTAGTCAACTATTAATACGTTTATTGGGATTATAAAGAATTTGCCAGGACAAAAGCAAGAAGGCGAAGGCAGGAGTGAGTTAGCCAGAGATTTGTAAATTCATTGTGAATTTATTATGCTTCTTTACAAACAAATGTACAGTTTACTATTTATTATTTTTCGTTCTTTGCACATTTGGTGAAATATTTGGTCTGATCATAGAAGTAGTTTTAAGGGATTTTTTTGCTCATGTCAGATCCTTAGTAGCTGATTAATTGGTGCACAAACTGCGACAAAGATTTTCTTCTTTAGACGAGTACAAGCCAAAAAAAGGATTTTACATAATATGCCTCCAACACATTTTGGCTGAGTTTTCTATGGATAACCTCCCGTCATTAATCTATACATTGAGACTGAGCTGCCACATCGACTGCCTTGTTTGTTTTGTGTGTGATCCCAAAGACATAATCATGTGTACTCAGATGAGACCGATCATCCATCCATCCATCCATTTTCTACCGATTGTTCCCTTTCGGGGTGACTGGAGCCTATCCCAGTGACTTTGGGCCTTAGGCGGGGTACACCCTGGACAGTGGCCAACTTGTCGCAGGGCCAACACAGAGACACAGACATTACAGACAGTTCACGCTCACATTCATTCACTAGGGCCAATTTAGAGTCACCAATTTTTACCTAACACATGCATGTCTTTGGACGGTGGGAGGAAGCCGGAGAACCCGGAGAGAACCCACGGTAACACGGGGAGAACATGCAGACTCCACCCAGAGAGATCATGTGATGTTGGTCTGGTCCGGGAATCTAACCCACGATCTCCTTCTTGGGAGGCAAGAGCGCTAACCGCCTTTGCCACCGTGCACCCCAGACCGATCAGTGTGGGGATATTTGAGGCCACAGCACCTGAGACACAAATATAAAACCATATGACATAAACTCATAAAGTCGATCCCCTTTAATGCCATATTGGCCTGGCTGTCTAAAACGTCTCTGTTATAAAGCCCCAGTGATCACATCTGACTTGAGGTGGTTACTCTCGGCTGTGATTGTGAAAGCACAAATAAATAAAGTCCCAAAAATTCACGATAATTCACATACATTTCTGATCATTCCCTTCGAAATGGGCCAACTTTGAAAATTCTACCCTACATGTGAACAAAGCTCAGTAAGAGCGAATGAGCGAAAAGAGTATCAACCTCAGCGATGGGAAACAGTGAATCTTCTCTTCTAATGCCTATGCAATTAATCCCATTCATAATTCACTAAAATGCAATTAGCATACCAGCTACACACAAAGTGCTTCTGTTCACCTTCCATAGCTTTTGTCTAAATGTTGGCCACACTCTCCCGATTGCTCTTTCTCTGCCCTCCTGCTCAAACCCTATTCCTGGATTGTCCATAATTCTTCCCAGCTTCTTTCCATCATTCCAGATCCTCTCCTTTCATCTCCATGGAAATCAGCTCATTTTCCTCCATCTTCTGTCCCTAATCCTCCAATCTCTTCCATCAGGCCAGCGTGCCACGTTTGGGCCCGGCCTGCATTTTGGTAACACCTCGCTCTGCCCTCACACCCTCCTCGCCTCCACCTCTTCCTCCCAACTCCCCTGTCTCCTTTCCCATTGCAGTTTTTCTATTCTTTTTCTGCTCTGTCGCTTTCAATTCCTCAAGGTCTCTCGGCGCTGAATGGCTAATGGCGCCCCGCTGAGTGGCAGTGAGGGGAAGAAAGGAGACGAAACACACAAAGACGACGGACGGTGATGGAGAGAGGGAGAAGGAGAAGGCAAGGACGGCAAAGATTTCCTTCTCCCAATAATAAAGTCTTCAGATTCCTTTACGCTGTACCACACTGACTGCGAGCAAAGTTGACCGCGCACATGAGCCGTACGTCCTGGAGTTCCTTCACTGGCCACCAATGAGACAAAGAAGACCGCAGTGCTGGGAATTACAATAATACAATGAAAGGAGACGCACTGAACCGCTGAGAGCTTGTGAACAGTGGTTATTGCTTGAATTAGGAGGGTTATGTCACTGCAGGCGATGGTTTGTTAGTTTATTTGTTACTGTGTTAACAAGAGCGAACCAGACCTCCCCTTACGTTGTTAATAAAAACTGAGATGTTGAAAGAAAATTGGCAAAATTATATGTGTTTTTGTAATTAGATGTGATGTAGAGCTTTGTGGTTCAATTAATCTACCCTTGAATGAGATATTTCACAAAGGAGAGTGAAGATTTATTCATCCATTCGCAGTAGTCTGTCTATGTCAGCCTTGGGATTGGATGCACCACTCACATTTCTACACACGGGACATTTTGACCAACAGAGACAAATAATTCTCTTTCACTTCTATAAAATTAAAGGTCAGGATTGCACTGGGCTGTAATTTTTGCGAGATCTTTTTTTTTAACATTGTGAGTTAATAAAGCTGTGCAGCTAGTATCCAAAGTAAAGAAAAGTATCTGTGAACTATGACCCGCCTGAACCAAGTATGCCTGTGAACATTCACTGCAACAAAAAAGATACCAAAGCTTTGGAATATTAAGTCAAATCAAGTATAAAAACCGCTTCTTATATAATCTCATGTCAAGCTTGAAAGAAAATCCTTGCGGCAGAAGAAGGAGAATTAAAAATGTTAGAAAAAGTTCCTGTCTGTTCTTTTGTAACCTGTCTGGAGGTCTCGACATCTAAAAGAAACATCAATAATGCAAAGCCCTTGTCTGTTTGATCTTCTGCTAAAGGCCTTTTACATTGGGTTTCCACTGGTTCAAAATATCATCATCAAACTACTAAGATATTGTTAGAGATGATCAATAACCCAGGCACACATTTACTTCCCAGGTCAGTGTGTTCATGGAAAGGAAAAGTTGATCCAAACTGTGGTGTGAAGTAGTGGAAACGAATGCAAAGCAAAAGTGAAATTACCACACCAAATAGCAAAGGTTTTATCTATTCAATACTCAAATAAAGACATTGTTTGTTCAATACCCCAACAAAAGCATTTTGTCACTGCACAAATTCTATCTTGAGAAGAACTAAAAACACAGGATTATAAACATCCTTATGGATCGCAAACTACTCCTTTAGTCATTGATTTCTTGCTTCATGCTGTACAGGATCAGGCGCATCCAGCTTCATGAGCCCTCACTAACAGTAGTCACGGGTGAACCAGCTTTGTACCGTACAGAGACAGTAACCTATAATACCACATAAGCTCAGAGGCGTCCAAACTACTGCCCGGGGCCCCCAGACGTTCAGAGGAAATGACCCAGATTATTTATTTATCTCTATTAGGGCTGCAAGGATAAATCAATGAATCATAACTAATCCTGTAGAAAATAACTGTAGTTGTGTTTTGATAACTGTAATCATTGTCTGGACTATACAGATTCTAAAAGACATATGAAAAGAGCTTTTATAACAAAGACAATGGCATTATTTAATCAAAATCTTCAGTCATCATATTTCAACATAAATCAGATTAGCTCTTATCTGGTGCTGAACATCTCTGTTTTTTCATTGCTTCTTTGTCCCACCTATTTGGTTGATAATGTATTTTAAAAGTCTCAATGTGCAATGTATTGTATTAATTGCGTGACTACAAACTAATCGAAAAATAATTGCTGTTGCTGACTAGTCAACTACTAAAATAATCATTAGTTGCAGCCTTATTCTCTATATAAGCTTACAAACAAATCTATTGGTTCCCAGTGGGATTTATGGTGCTGAATCGCAATTAAAACTCTGCTAAATGCACCTTCCTGAATGATTCTTACTGTATTGTTCCCCGGCGTGTTCCCCGTGTATATGTCTGGACACCCTGCTGTAGCCTGTGTGCAGGAGCCTGCACTGTGAGCTGCACAGGGGCAGCAGCTGGCACTCCTGGTGTGATTGTCTGCTCTCACTTCCTTCCTGCACATGGCATGGACTGGGCCTGTTCATACATGGGCACGTGTGCAGCATGACGGGTCCGGTCATGTCTTTAGATAAACATAAACAATGACTGTATTTAACATCATGTATTCAAACGCATTGGAAGGGAACAACAATTGAAGCAATATGAAACTTCTCTATTATGTTTTATGTATTGTGTGAGTACAGTACATGTGGCCTTGACAACAGAGCTGCTACCCACATAGAGCACTGCATTACTGTGAAATGTTTTGCAATAAATGTAATTAAATTAAGACGGATTCAACTACACGTGTGCGTCACAAAGTACCCAAAGAGAACAGAATGATAAAAAATGAGGACAGTTGCCATAGAGATGAACAATCTAAAACCAAATAATATACTGTATGTTTTGAACGGGCAAAGGTTCACAAAAAGCTGTGTATAAAGCAGAAACTCGTGAATAAAGAAATGATAATGAAATGAAACATTGACTCATTTCCACATTTCAAATCCAAGATCTGATCAAGATCAAAAATCTAGTCTATTTGCTCCACCAGACCACAGACCACCAGACCACAGACCACAGACCACCAGACCACAGACCTCAGACCACAGACCACCAGACCACCAGACCACAGACCACAGACCACAGACCACCAGACCACAGACCTCAGACCACAGACCACCAGACCACCAGACCACAGACCACAGACCACAGACCACCAGACCATAGACCACAGACCACAGACCACCAGACCACAGACCACCAGACCACCAGACCACAGACCACAGACCACCAGACCACCAGACCACAGACCACAGACCACAGACCACCAGACCACAGACCACCAGACCACAGACCACCAGACCACCAGACCACAGACCACAGACCACCAGACCACCAGACCACAGACCACAGACCACCAGACCACAGACCA
Source organism: Eucyclogobius newberryi (assembly GCF_026437365.1). Taxonomy (NCBI): domain Eukaryota; kingdom Metazoa; phylum Chordata; class Actinopteri; order Gobiiformes; family Gobiidae; genus Eucyclogobius; species Eucyclogobius newberryi. The sequence goes on from NW_027315746.1 coordinate 16,744,905, forward strand.
CCAGACCACAACAGACCACCAGACCACAGACCACCAGACCACAGACCACAGACCACAGACCACCAGACCACAGACCACCAGACCACCAGACCACAGACCACAGACCACAGACCACCAGACCACAGACCACCAGACCACAGACCACCAGACCACAGACCACAGACCACAGACCACAGACCACAGACCACCAGACCATAGACCACCAGTCCACAGACCACAGACCACAGACCACCAGACCACAGACCACAGACCACCAGACCACAGACCACCAGACCACAGACCACAGACCACCAGACCACAGACCACAGACCACCAGACCACAGACCACCAGACCACAGACCACCAGTCCACAGACCACAGACCACAGACCACCAGACCACAGACCACCAGACCACAGACCACAGACCACAGACCACCAGACCACAGACCACAGACCACAGACCACCAGACCACCAGACCACCAGACCACATACCACCAGACCACAGACCACCAGACCACAGACCACAGACCACCAGACCACAGACCACAGACCACCAGACCACAGACCACCAGACCACAGACCACAGACCACCAGACCACAGACCACCAGACCAGAAACCACTAGACCACAGACCACCAGACCACAGACCACCAGTCCACAGACCACAGACCACAGACCACCAGACCACAGACCACCAGACCACAGACCACAGACCACCAGACCACAGACCACAGACCACAGACCACCAGACCACCAGACCACATACCACCAGACCACAGACCACCAGACCACAGACCACAGACCACAGACCACCAGACCACAGACCACAGACCACAGACCACCAGACCACAGACCACCAGACCACAGACCACAGACCACCAGACCACAGACCACCAGACCAGAAACCACTAGACCACAGACCACCAGACCACAGACCACCAGACCAGAAACCACTAGACCACAGACCACCAGATCATACCTGCACTGTCGCTTTTAACTGTATGTTTGAACTTTTGTATGTAATGTCTTTTTGGACATGTTGACCTTGAGTTTTAAAAAAGACGCCTCATAACTAAAATGTATCATTATTTATTATTAATGCTCCTTGTATTTTTGTTTTCTCTCTCGTGTAGTATTTGTGTGTGTGTCAACAAACAAAGTCAGCCTGATTAAATCAAAAGTATGCAGATTTAGTACATCAAAGTGTACTATATATATAGTGTATATAGTACAGCTAACGACTACTGCGCTAGGCAAAAGTGAATTGCCTTTCCAAGTTATTGCCTTGAAACATTCCAAAACGATCAATGTAAAGATGGCCAAGGACTTTTCTGTCATCTTAAAAAGTGCATGCTGCCTGTAGCGGTCAGACACAGGACCAGGTGATGGGACGGGGAGAGGAGGTGCCCTTGCTTCCTCCGATGGCACGGTGTCAAAAACAAGAGAGTTCAAAGCCCTGTGCAGACCTTGGGCAGGCTGTGAGGGGCAGGGGGGACGCACACAGGAGCAGACAGGGTACACTGTGCACCAGCTTGAAAACAAATAATGCTTTTCTATGTGTGCTGTGTGTTGTGACGGTAGAGGGCAACAGCTTATATTAATCGTAAGCAGTCAGGGAGCAAGGACACTACAAACAAGATCGCCTAAGGAAGACGTTATCGCAAATGCATTACTGGACTTTGTCGATCGATGCGATAAAAATATAGTTACACCAAGTGATGCAGTAAAACCAAGCAATGTAAGTCATGACTCGGGTTTGTCAGAGTTGGTGTCCAGCGAACTGACCTCTTGCTCTGGTTTAGTCTTTTTCTGATTTTCAATAATTAACGAGAACACACGTAGAACATGAATTTACATTTCGTTGATTACAGACAGCAATATAAAGCTGTCTGTAAGAATAGAAATAGGACCATTGACTCCTCCTGATCGTTCTAGCTCTTTTGAGTAAACAGTACAGTTTATTGGCCGGAACAGGAGGAAGGTAAAAGCAGACACATACCACTCTTAGTAAGGAAAAAACATGATGGCAATGTTCAAAGCTCGAAAAGGTGATTTGACATAATAATGTCATAATATGTCTTTGTTAAGTTTGATTAACACTGTCAAATGTTGTATTTAAAATGATGGATGGCAAGAGACATATGACGAGATGAAACCCGAGTTTGGGTTCATAAGAATTATGCAATTTGTGATTCATTTCACAAATGCTCTTTTTGAACTGCAGCTTCTCAAAACGCAACTCATCAGCACTTAACCCTTTTTTCTAATAAAATGAACAGATCATTTTTCACATGTGTGCATAGTCTTATTGCATTTTCATCCCACAAGATCCCATCCCTACTGTATTTAAAATATACTATAGAAACCACAAAAAGCCTGATCTGTGCAATCCTGCAATATAATGGGCACAATGTGTATCTTGCACCTTTCTCTCTCTCTTGCACTCATTAGCGCACTCGCACCTTCATATGACTTACAATAACTTAGTGATCTGTCTTTAAAATAGAATCCAAAAAGTGCATCTCAGGCTGTTTCAAATAGAACGTGAGAAGGGCTAACGCACACATGCCCCAAGGGCCGCCTTTAAAAGTGGTCCATAAATGAATGGACTAAAGAGAGAGAGAGAGAGAGAGAGAGAGAGAGAGAGAGAGAGAGAGAGAGAGAGATGCAGCAAAATGAGGGGAAGAAATTCTGAAGTTAAAAACACATTATAAAATTCCGTTATATCAGAGTCCAACGCCTCTGAATCAAAAAGATTGCAGAGAGGCTGAACAAAAATGCTAAAAAAGAAGAAGGAGGGGGCGAGCGATATGGGGGAGATAATGGGAAGAGAGAGAGAGGTCTCAGGGTCGTTCGGGATAATGTGACAGAGAGAAGAGGCAGCAAAGTGGTAGGGAGTGTGCAAATGGGCTGTGAGCTAAAAAGGCGTAAATAAATGATCAAAACAAATCTACGATGAAGAAAGTGGAAGGGCAAAAGCGGGAGAGGCGCCTTCGACAATAGGATTTCATGACAGAGGGAAAACGAATAGAAAGTGAGAGCCCAAAAACGGCATCGGGACGTATCGGCAGGTTTGAAAAGCACCACATTCACCAGCACATCTCGTGGGGCACTCAGAAGGTCAGCAGACACACCACACACACTCTGCTATGGGCAGAACCGAGATAATCAAAGACAGAACCATTCCAATTAAAGCGCAAGCCTCCCATCCTCACACAAACGGAGAACGTGAGCAAAGAGATGACAGCGCAGAGAGAGACATGAGCGGGAGTCGTGGCAGATGCAGTGCTCACCATTACACCAGAGGATGATGAAGAGTGTGTGTGGGTGTGTGATACTGACGCTGCAGCCTCCAGTCCTCTGCAAACGCTTTGTACTTTATACTTTATACTCTTATTGTCACAGCTGGACTCGTTCACTGTGCCATGTGCGCTATTTCCTACTTATTTTCTCAAGATGCTATTAGTACTATCTCTGCAGTGATGTGATTATTTCTAATTACTTCAAACAGTATGAAGTGAGACTGAGCAAAATAATATCTCTGTTTGCCGTAACCCGACCGACCCGGTATAAAACTAGCCGACTGAGAAAAAAAGAAATCTGCATTTCGTTAAAAACTGCCAAATTCTTTTATTTTTCAAATATTTCGCTGACTCACCCATCGTTCTTTCCTAAAGCGCCGTGTAGAATAATTTTATAACGCTGGTAAACCTATCTTTCATCCCAAGGGACAAATAACGCATTGTGCAACTTCATTTTCGGTCCTCCATATCTTTTTCAGATCTTTTTAAAAAATAAGAATTTACCTACCGAGCGACCCACTTGAAAAATATTGGGTCGGGTTACAGGAAACAGACAATTTATTTGGGGTAGCCTGAGACGTATGGTGATTTTTTTATAGACTGTAACACAACATACAGCTTATTAATAAAGGCTGAAATGTTGTTGTTTTTTGTCTAGTCTTCCTTGGTTAAATTTCTGTGAGTTCACTCTGCTTTTCTACCTGGACGTTTCAGAAAGTGAACGTTTTCGGAACTTTTTTGTAAAATCCACACTGCAGTAAAGCTTAACGGCCTAATGCGGCTTTGCAAGAGAATGGACAATTTATTCCAACCCAACTCCACGTAAAACCATGTTAATCTGCTAGAGTCAAGTGCCCACTGTCCACAGTCAATTACCAGACACAATGGAAAACTAAACTAAAGAAACGGCAAGATAAAACAATGCACAAACACAATGACTTATACTGGAGCGGAGGTAGAGCTGAGGCTACCAGTTCCTTGGCCATATATCACAAAGATGCTAATTATAGATAATCCATATTCATTCTTGCACACTTGCACACTTGCACAGACCATGCCCAGAATCAGAACCAGTGCCGCACTCCACGTTGCCCACTAACGCCAAACCACACACTTCGAGAGTCCACCACGAAGGCACAGAAAGTCAAGTGTCCGACTGGTCCGACTGCCCAAACGCACTCAGCTCTATCAACCACTGCAAGCCGCCGACTCTAATCGACCCGTTATGGAGGGGTGAGGCCGGAGCAGAGCCAACAAAGTGGAAAACGCAGTAACTGATCGGGTTAAGTAAGTGGCCAAAGACAAGAGCTACGCAAGCGGTAACTGGGGCATCACAACAGCTCTCCTCCCCCTCCACCCGTTACGTCTCCTTGTTGTGTCTTTCCTCTGGTGGGGTGCCCTCCCTCTCCCAACGTACCCCACCCACCCACGCTCAACCCTCCGCCTTTGAAGATGGCATTGTTTCGCGAGATGTGTTTAATCTTCAAATAGGGTGATCTAAAAATGGCTGTCGGGGGCCGGTTTAGAGAAACGGCGCGTGTCAAACTGCACGGAAGTTGTTTTTTTTGCGTGTGCGGCGCACGTGAACGTGTGTTGATGGTATCCACGCTGCCCCCGGTGGTGTTGGGATGTCACGCCGCGCTCGTTCTGCGTCTGTCTGAGAGCGGAGATGGGGGATTGTGCCCTCTGCGTGTGTCGCAGTGTGATGGTTGGTACAGTCATACATGCAGACAGCTGGATGCTGGCAACTCCGGGGGCAAAGGGACGGGTGAGATAAGAAAGAGAGGGGAAGACTATATATAAAGGAACTGAAAGAGTAGTGAATAACGGCCGTAAAACAAGTTGACCGAATACAGAGCAATTATGTCTTGTTGTGGTTGGTAAGGGTTTAGTCAATATCAAATGGTAGTGTTGTGATTGTTGTGAGAAAAACATACTGATATCACATTTATTCGTTATTACTGGCTCAAAACAAAAGTGATTCTAATACATTACATTACATTTGACCAGCTTTATGAAAGTAAACTTACTGACTGCAGGTGAAGTTGTTTGTGATAGAAACTGACACATTTACCTTTTTTGGACAACAGACTGAATTTAAATTACTTGACCTAAAATAGTCAAGATTATTATTATTTGGTTCTTATTACTGTGATTTGAATAATCACAGTAAATCATTGCATAACCATCCACAGATCCTTTAACAAATGTTTTCACTGGGTTTTTAGTCATTTCTTAAAAGCTTAAAAATCCATCCAGGAACAATTCAAAGTTAATAGTTTTATAGTTTACCATTAAAATAAATGAGACACTTTTCTGACATATACTACATCTGCTGCACTTTAACTATATGTCCTTTCTGCAATATTTTTTAAGTATGTATAATTTATGTTCATGAAATCATTACTAAAAGCCCTTTTACTTTGTCTTGTGATTAAAATCAAGATTGATCAATGTGAGAAATCGCCCAAACCTAGTCACAGGTGAACTACTGGGAAGTCCAAATTATTATATTGGTAAATTTAAATACAGCCTTTTTATGGTGATTCAGTGACATAATGAGGCTAACTAACTTCAAACAGTCACATCATAGAAACTTACGGGATATGCAATGCTGAAAATCCAGAAATAATTTACTTTTAACAACTAAAACATGACTAAAGCAGCACTGAACCACTGTCAGAATCTACTTAGACAACGTTCTTATCTCTTCACTCTCACATCAAACACATGCAACCATCAATAGAGTGAAAAGTATGTTTCAGCATGGAGACCTTGACAGCACTCATTCCCTTCAGAATTATTCAGAATTATTCAGAACAATGAAAAAAAAATCAGTTTGGAGAGTAAACGTAACGCTTTAATTTACAGATTAATTTGCTTAAAATGGAGAGAGGAGCTCAATGCCCTTTCACAAGTTTGGGCTGGAGAGAAGGGCAGAGGGGTGAAAGTGAGAGAGGCGACAGGGAAGTGATGGTGGAGAGGAGAATAATTCAGATGGACAGATAAGAAGGAGGAACAAAGAGATCCAAAATCAGGGGGAGGGGTGCCATACTGTAGTGTTGCCTTTTTATGAAAGACCAAGGACAAAGACGTGTGTGACAGATTCACCACAAATTCAAGACCTAAAAGACTGTAAACCATAATCAACAAAATTCACAAACAGAGAACTTGCTCTGGTGTCAGGTGTAACATAGAACAATGAATAATAATAGTAAAAGATAAACTATGAGGAAATAAGGCATGCATAACAAAAAAGGTGTTGAATGACTAAAAAAAATACACAAAATGTACAAATGTAAACGTCTGACAAGGAATAATCTATCTTGGAAAATATGTACAATTAATGATGCCATGAATGAGACAGTTATGTTCTATAAGGGTGGAAGAGAAAGCATATCTTTTAAAATATTTAACCGTTGACTTAAAAATACAGGATCAAACAAAGCCAGATCCATTTTGAGCACTCCTGAAGTGTCCACAACACTAAAAGTCTTTATTGGGGCCCTTCATGCACTTCTCACATCTCACTAAAGGCTCTGAAGTCTTGTATACGGGAGGAGATGGAAGGATGGAGAATGGAGACAGAGCGACAAATGACTGATTAATAGCGCCGATTCGCTTATCTAGTACTTCTCGGGTACTTCAGAGCAGGAAATGAGCTGGCTGCCGCGTTTGGAAACCGATCGGTTGGTAATAGAGCTGACTAATTGACCATTTCTCAGCAGCAGTGTCCCCGCGTACACGTCGCGAGGCTGCCCACTCACCCTCCGGTACACCTCCCCAAAAGGCAGGTCCCTTCAGAAGATGCAATCATAAAATGCCCCCCAGTCTTGCATCACGACGGGCCAACACGCACACATGCCGACGTAGACCAAAGCCGAGCCCGTGGCATTAAGGCCATCCTGCCACTTCTAATAACGTCCCCGCTAGACGCAGTAGGCCACGGCTCCACTCTGATCTAACGCTGCATCTGTCTTAAGCCCGATTTTCACCGCATGCGTCCAACTGATCTGGGATTTCTTATGGCGCCTTCAATTAGGGCTGCGATTTCACCCCTTTGCAAACTTGAACACGAACCTACAGGGTGTGAGTAAGTCGACGCTGCGCAACGGGTGGACGGGTTTGCAAAATGGAATCAGTCGGCAAAGATCTCAGCCAAGAAACTTCACTGAAAGATTTGGTACAAACATTTGTGAGTGAACAAAGAAAAAAAAACAATAAAGAAACTGATTGATTTGTGTTGATGGTCATGTCGATATTAAGGAAAATACACAATTTGATATCACAATGACAATTAAACTCCTTTTTATATAATAGAAAGTAATTGTCTATACATTATTAAAGTATTAAAGTACCGGTGGTTCCTTTAATATTATCATGTCAGTTTAAATATAGATCAGCCATCTAAAACTTTACAGGTAAGGTCCATTATTGCACTATTTATATAATTATATCAGGCTTGATTCCTGCTTTAATAAATATCTCGTTTTTGAACTAGTTTTAGCATCAAGTGTAATCTCGATTGTAGTGGATAGTCAGTAATGGTCAAGTCCCTCCCACATCACAAATGGAGCTGCAGATGAATCATAGGGTCAGGGTGACGTTACAAAAGTCCTAAATATGGTGTTGAATGGCCGTAGCAGATGTGCTGTATGTTGTGCGTCTCACCAGAATCCTGTCCTCCGACTTGCTGCTCCTCGTGTCCTGCTTGATGGCTCGCACAAATTTTATGGGTTGCTTGTCCAGCACCTTCCTGATGCTCTCTGTGGAAAGGAAGAGTAAAAACACAAGATAAAGCAGAAAAAGTAATTATATAATGAAAAGACAAAACAGAATAGAAAGACTGCCCTGGGATGCACTTAGACGCACTGTAAAAAGCTTTTACAGGGGAGAAATACATACATTTTAACATTGACCACGTTTGACAATGCAAAGACATGATAAAGTGGAGCGGGACCCTATGAGGAGAGCAGTATAGACCATCTTTTATTTGGCTTCTTTTCAGGTCACCACAGCAAATCAACTGCTTCCCCGTGTGCACTGATTTACATTTTGATTTGGCATAAAATTTACGACATAAGCCCTTCCAAAGCAAGGCTCTCGATAATCAACTCTTAGGACGGGGACAGAGATTAAACGCTTTTTACATTGAAAGACAGTATTTTATCAGATGTAATAAATATGGGGAATCAGCATGCATAATTATCCAATTATAAAGAGCTAACTACTAGTTCTGATATGACTGTTATGATATGTACCAATGTTGATACCACAATGATGATTTTTTTGGAGAATAGACATTTTCAGAACAAAATAATAGTTATTTCTTCATTATGGTCTTAAAGAAGTTCTTATAAAGCTCAACATCTTTCTAAAACTGTTCAGGAAAGGTCACATTTTGTCCTGTTCATGTGATTTTCTTTAGTAACGATACTTAAAGTGCTGATACTATAGTTTTAATTTTCAATACAGCATAATTCTATTGAGATCTGGGTATAGGTTTGATTCGACAACCCTGAAACAAAGACATTTCTAACACATTTAGCTCACACGTGGTGGCTTAGTTATGTATATGACAATAACACAAGGGTGAACAGTCAGAGCAACAAGCACAAAACCCCAAACAAAAAAGACAAAAGAGACATACAACAATCTGGACAACCTCTAGCTGAAAAGGACTCATAACCGGGCTATTTTTAGACTGAGAGAGAGGCGGAGATGCAGCTCCTCTCATTTCAATGGGACCAGCCACGGGATCAGGGGCTGCAATCTTAGGGGCCCCACTTGAACTACTGAACCAGTGAAACGACGAGCAGGGGGTCTTAACCAATTACAGAGCACAGCACATTCCCACCTCCAAATACAATGTCAATATTCACTGACAGAGCAAAACATTACGACCACTGTTGTTAAAGCAAGTGAAGCGACAAAGGACAAGAGACAAATTGTGATGGCTCTAACTTTAAAATCCTGCTTGTGTGTGGCTTTTCCTGTCTGCAGTAGAGCAGTGAAGCATTGTCCAGTATGATTCTATTTTTATTTAACATCAAATACAAAAATACAAACTGCTAATTATTATCATTTGACCCAAAAAAAAAAAAAGCCAGCTCCAAACCACCATCTTAAACAATGGAACTGTTATTTTAAGCAAACGCAGACCCACTTGATTGTGTAGTTTTTATCATTTTTGTTTTCTATGTAACTGTAACTTGTAAATTAGATGCTCTATAAACTGTTAATTGTGGTCATTTGCTCCACAATTAAGGGTAAAGCTTGTATTTGAGCAGAACATGCGAGTAATGACTGCTCTGAGTGGGAATATGACAGACTTAGCATCAGCGTGTTGCATATGAGCACAATATATACAACATATAATATTGACAACATGCAAAATGATAAATATTCAAACAGATGGAGCGCTTCAGTATGTCACGCCGAATCATCAC